>NC_080023.1:34134210-34434473 GCF_030020395.1 Manis pentadactyla | reverse complement strand
TTCCTGATATTTTTATGCTATCATTAATGTTTTAAAATTTTTCTAGTATTCACCACTGGTAAATAGAAATGAATGGATTTTTTTAATGTTATATTTTTTAATTGTTTTCAATTTTTCATGGCTTGTAAATAGAAATTCAATAAATTTTTTTAATGTTTCCTGTGACCTTTTTAAATTTAGTTTTTGGCTTTTAATGCTTACTAGATTCCACTGGATCATCTATTTAAACCATTTACTAAAATTTAAAGAGATTTTGCACCTACATTTTCTGTAGTTCTCTCTCCTTGGTTTGTGTTTATCTAGTCTGGTATCAGAGTGATCCTGTCCTGATAAAATGGCTTAGGAAGTTTTCTCTCCTTTTCTATTTTATAAGAGTTTATGTAGAAGTTTTATTATTTCTTCCTTTGAAGTTTCATAAAATTCACCAGTGGCTTGAAGTTTTCGATTTGTTTAATGCTTACAGGTCTTTTCAAGTTTCCTTTTTCCTCTTGGGTCAGTTTTTGCAATTTTTATCTTTCAAGGAATTTGTCCATTTTACCCAGGACCTCAAATGTGTTAGCATAAAGTTGTTAATAATATTCTTTTGTTAACTTCATATTGGTAATTTGTAAATTTTACTTTTCCTTGATCATTCTAACTAGAGGATTACCAATTTTACTGATTTGTTTCAAGTTACTAGCATTTATTTTCATTGATTTTTCCCTATTATTTTTTCAATTTCTATTTCATTAATACTCTTTATTATTTTCTTTCTTCTACTTACTTTGGGTTTAATTTTCTCTTTTTCTTTTTTAGCACTAAAGATTAGGTTATTGATTTGAGTGCTTTCCTTTTTTCCAGTATTTAATGCTACATATATTTCTCTAAACACTTATGTGCATCCCACAGATTTTGATACTTTGTATTTTCATTTTTACTCCATTCAGACTATTTTCTAATTTTCTCTGAGACTTCCCCTTTGACCCATGGATTATTTAGGAGCACATTGTTTAATTTTCAAATATTTAGGGATTTTCCAGATATTATTCTTTTATTGATTTCTAGTTTAATTCTGTTATGATCAGAGAAAAAACAGGATGATTTCAGTTTTTCCATGTGTACTTTAAAAGGTTGTGTATTCCGCTGTTGTTTGCCAGGATATTCTATAAACGTTGGTTAGGGCAAATTGGTTGACAGAGTACTCAGATCATTTATATCTTTGCTGATTTCATCTTTTTTTCTACTTGTTTTATTCATTACTGAGAGAGGAACATTGAAGTCTCTATGTATAATTGTGAATTTGCCTATTTCTCTTTTCCTGTCTATCACTTTTTGTTTTGTGTATTTTGAACCTCTAATTTTTAGGTACACACACATTAAGTTTGTTGTATATTATTGATGAATGGACTCATTGCTCATTATATAAAGTCTATCTTTAGTCCTGGTAATTCTCCCTGTTCTGAAGTCTACTTTAGCTGATATAAATATGCCAGTCCAGCTTTCCTCTGATGACAACGGACTGAACTGTGTCCCTGCTCCCCAAATTCATACATTGAAGCCCTAAACCCCACTGCCTCTCAATGTGACTATATTTGGAGATAGGGCCTTTAGACAGGTAATTAAGTTTAAATGGAGTCATATGGGTGGACCTTAATCTAATATGGCTGGTGTCCTCATAAGAAGAGGCAGAGACACCAGGGAGGTGCCAGCACAGAGGAAAGGCCCTGTGAGGGCACAGAGAGAAGAAAGTGACCTGCAAGCTAGGAAGAGAAGCCTCGGGAGAAATCAACCCTGCTGCTTCCTTGATCTTGGACTTCCAGCCTCCAGAACTGTGAGAAAATAGGTTTCTGTTGTTTAAGTCACCCAGTCTATGGTATTTTGTTATGGCAGCCCAAGCAAAATAATACCATTTGATTAGTATTTTTCATTGTTCATCTTTTCCCATCCTTTTATTTAAATTTATGTATATATTTAAACTGGCATAGATTGGGTGTAACTGGGTATTCTATTTTTATAGCCAATCTGATAATCTCTGGGTTTGAATTAAAGGGTTGAGTCTACTTACACTTAATTATTAATATGTTGGATTTAGGTTCACAATTTTATTACTTTTCTTTTTGTTTCCTATGTTTTTGCTCTCCTCATCTCCCTTTCCTATATTCTTTTGGATTATTTAAGTACCTTCAATATTCTGTTTTACTTTATTGTATTTTTAACTATTTCTCTCTCTTTTTTAGTAGTTGCTCTAGGGGTTATTAAGTGTAAGTGGTCTGAACACACAAGTTAAGAGAAAGAAATATGTTAATCTTCCTCTGTGACTTCCCTTGCAAATCAGAGGAGATTAATTTAAATGAGGCACTGTCATCTTTTTTTTTTTTTTTTTTTTTTATTGAAGGGTAGTTGACAACAGCATTGCATTACATTAGTTTCAGGTGTACAACACAGCGACTCAACATTTATATACATGATATTTCTAGGTACCAGGTATCACCATACCAAGTTGTTACAATATCTTGACTATATTCCTTATGCTATACATTACATCCCGGTTACTTATTTATTTTACAATTGGAAGTGTGTTTATATATATATATATTGTGAGGGCATCTCTCATATTTATTGATCAAATAGTTGTTAACCACAACAAATCTCTGTATAGGGGGGTCAATACTCAATACACAATCATTAATCCACCCCAAGCCCAATTTTCGTCAGTCTCCAATCTTCTGATGCATAACGAACAAATTCTTACATGGAGAACAAATTCTTACATAGTGAATAAGTTACATGGTGAACAGTGCAAGGGCAGTCATCACAGAAGCTTTTGGTTTTGCTCATGCATTATGAACTATACACAGTCAGTTCAAATATGAATATTCATTTGATTTTTAAACCTGATTTATATGTGGATACCACATTTCTCTATTATTATTTTTTTTAATAAAATGCTGAAGTGGTAGGTAGATACGAGATAAAGGTAGAGAACAGAGTTTAGTGTTGTAAGAGAGCAAATGTAGATGATCAGGTGTGTGCCTGTAGACTATGTGTTAATCCGAGCTAGACGAGGGCAATAAACATCCATGTATGCAGAAGATTTCTCTCAGAACATGAGGGGGGAGGTTCTAAGCCTCACCTCTGCTGCTCCCCATTTTCTCACCAGATGGCCCCCTGCGACTGTGCCTGTCTTAGGTTGTTCCTCCCTTGAGGAATCTTACCCGTCTCTGGCTAACCAGTCATCTTCCGGGGCCATACAGGGAAATGTTAAGTTGGTAAGTGAGAGAGAAGCCTTATCGTTTGAAAAGGTTAGCTTTTTACTTCTTTGCATATTTATGCCCTGTGGCTTCTATGCCCAGCATTTGTCTTGAGGTGTCTTTACCACTTGGAAGAATTATGATACTCGGTAAATTCGACATGTGGCACGAGTTCTATTTAAAGGTTGTGATTAGGTAGGAAGAAGAAAAGCTACAGAAGTAGCAGGCAGAAGAAAACCTGGGAAGATTGATTATTTCTTTGACATATCTTCTTGTAGAGTAACTTCAGCATGGATAGGTTTTAAACGACTAATTAAATTGTGCACACACATTAACATAATAGGAATATAGTTACCTAACCAAAGCATACCTGTAATTACCAGCCATCTCCAGTGAAACCAAGAAAACCAGTTAGGCACCTTAGGCATTTGTGAAAACTTATCTATGATATGGTGGATATTGTCCGACTGAACTTAAACAGTCTGAGAGAATTCAGATAAACTAGAACACCCCATTCCTGGGGACTGTTCATATCCCATATGTTCTTTTAACGATAAATAGTCTGTGGTTGTAAGATTTTGGAGTGCTACACTTTGCACTTCTCCTAATTCTTGGTTGAATTCCAACAGTATAGATCCAGTCCAATTTTTGTTTTACTGCATGCACAGGCCAGCTTAGATATCTCCTTCATCTTTCCCATGGCAAGTCCAGGAACTGGTGGGATGAGTGCATCTACACCTGTGACAGTGTGTGGATCTTTGTTGAAGTTTTTTTTGTTTTTTTGTTTTTTTTTTCTGATCATCTTCTGTCATGAGTCTTCCCGAGAGTGCTGATGTTGGAAGTTCTTTTTCATATCGTATCTTAGTTCATTTTCGGGGTAGCCAAATTAGGCTTTGATCCTCTGTATAAACACAAACAGACCCTTTGCCTACACTTTTATATGTCCTTTATATCATTGTGTAGAACTCATTAGAGGTCACCACATAGGAACTGCATTTTTTTTTTTTAAATCATTAATCTACACTTACATGACGAATACTTTGTTTACTAGGCTCTCCCCTATACCAGGTCCCCCCTATATACTCTTTTACAGTCACTGTCCATCAGCGTAGCAACCTGTTGTAGAATCACTACTTGTCTTCTCTGTGTTGTACAGCCCTCCCCTTTCTCCCACCCCGCTATGGATGCTAATCTTAATACCCCCCTACTTCTCCCCCCCTTATCCCTCCCTACCCACCCATCCTCCCCAGTCCCTTTCCCTTTGGTACCTGTTAGTCCATTCTTGAGTTCTGTGATTCTGCTGCTGTTTTGTTCCTTCAGTTTTTCCTTTGTTCTTATATTCAACAGATGAGTGAAATCATTTGGTATTTCTCTTTCTCTGCTTGGCTTGTTTCACTGAGCAAAATACCCTCCAGCTCCATCCATGTTGCTGCAAATGGTTGGATTTGCCCTTTTCTTATGGCTGAGTAGTATTCCATTGTGTATATGTACCACATCTTCTTTATCCATTCATCTATCGATGGACATTTAGGTTGCTTCCAATTCTTGGCTATTGTAAATAGTGCTGCGATAAACATAGGGGTGCACTGATCTTTCTCATACTTGATTGCTGCATTCTTAGGGTAAATTCCTAGGAGTGCAATTCCTGGGTCAAATGGTAAGTCTGTTTTGAGCATTTTGATGTACCTCCATACTGCTTTCCACAATGGTTGAACAAGTTTACATTCCCACCAGCAGTGTAGGAGGGTTCCCCTTTCTCCACAGCCTCGCCAACATTTGTTGTTGTTTGTCTTTTGGATGGCAGCCATCCTTACTGGTGTGAGGTGATACCTCATTGTAGTTTTAATTTGCATTTCTCTGATAATTAGCGATGTGGAGCATCTTTTCATGTGTCTGTTGGCCATCTGTATTTCTTTTTTGGAGAACCATCTGTTCAGTTCCTTTGCCCATTTTTTAATTGGGTTATTTGTTTTTTGTTTGTTGAGGCGTGTGAGCTCTTTATATATTCTGGACATCAAGCCTTTATCGGATGTGTCATTTTCAAAGATATTCTCCCATACTGTAGGGTTCCTTTTTGTTCTATTGATGGTGTCTTTTGCTGTACAGAAGCTTTTCAGCTTAATATAGTCCCACTTGTTCATTTTTGCTGTTGTTTTCCTTGCCCGGGGAGATATGTTCAAGAAGAGGTCACTCATGTTTATGTCTAAGAGGTTTGTGCCTATGTTTTCTTCCAAGAGTTTAATGGTTTCATGACTTACATTCAGGTCTTTGATCCATTTTGAGTTTACTTTTGTATATGGGGTTAGACGATGGTCCAGTTTCATTCTCCTACATGTAGCTTTCCAGTTTTGCCAGCACCATCTGTTGAAGAGACTGTCATTTCGCCATTGTATGTCCATGGCTCCTTTATCAAATATTAATTGACCATATATGTCTGAGTTAATGTCTGGATTCTCTAGTCTGTTCCATTGGTCTGTGGCTCTGTTCTTGTGCCAGTACCAAATTGTCTTGATTACTATGGCTTTATAATAGAGCTTGAAGTTGGGGAGTGAGATCCCCCCTACTTTATTCTTCTTTCTCAGGATTGCTTTGGCTATTCGGGGTCTTTGGTGGTTCCATATGAATTTTTGAATTATTTGTTCCAGTTCATTGAAGAATGTTGCTGGTAGTTTCATAGGGATTGCATCAAATCTGTATATTGCTTTGGGCAGGATGGCCATTTTGACGATATTAATTCTTCCTAGCCATGAGCATGGGATGCGTTTCCATCTGTTAGTGTCCCCTTTAATTTCTTTTAAGAGTGACTTGTAGTTTTCAGAATATAAGTCTTTCACTTCTTTGATTAGGTTTATTCCTAGGTATTTTATTTTTTTTGATGCAATTGTGAATGGAGTTGTTTTCCTGATTTCTCTTTCTGTTGGTTCATTGTTGGTATATAGGAAAGCCACAGATTTCTGTGTGTTGATTTTGTATCCTGCAACTTTGCTGTATTCCGATATCAGTTCTAGTAGTTCTGGGGTGGAGTCTTTAGGGTTTTTTATGTACAGTATCATGTCATCTGCAAATAGTGACAGTTTGACTTCTTCTTTGCCAATCTGGATTCCTTGTATTTTTTTGTTTTGTCTGATTGCCGTGGCTAGGACCTCTAGTACAATGTTAAATAACAGTGGGGAGAGTGGGCATCCCTGTCTAGTTCCCGATCTCAGAGCAAATGCTTTCAGCTTCTCGCTATTCAATATAATGTTGGCTGTGGGTTTTTCATAGATGGCCTTTATTATGTTGAGGTACTTGCCCTCTATTCCCATTTTGCTGAGAGTTTTTATCATGAATGGATGTTGAACTTTGTCAAATGCTTTTTCAGCATCTATGGAGATGATCATGTGGTTTTTGTCTTTCTTTTTGTTGATGTAGTGGATGATATTGATGGACTTTCGAATGTTGTGCCATCCTTGCATCCCTGGGATGAATCCCACTTGGTCATGGTGTACGATGGTTTTGATGTATTTTTGAATTCGGTTTGCTAAAATTTTGTTGAGTATTTTTGCGTCTACGTTCATCAGGGATATTGGTCTGTAGTTTTCTTTTTTGGTGGTGTCTTTGCCTGGTTTTGGTATTAGGGTGATGTTAGCTTCATAGAATGAGTTTGGGAATATCCCCTCCTCTTCTATTTCTTGGAAAACTTTAAGGAGAATGGGTATTATGTCTTCCCTGTATGTCTGATAAAATTCCGAGGTAAATCCATCTGGCCCGGGGGTTTTGTTATTTGGTAGTTTTTTGATTACCGCTTCAATTTCGTTGCTGGTAATTGGTCTGTTTAGATTTTCTGTTTCTTTTTGGGTCAGTCTTGGAAGGTTGTATTTTTCTAGGAAGTTGTCCATTTCTCCTAGGTTTCCCAGCTTGTTAGCATATAGGTTTTCATAGTAGTCTCTAATAATTCTTTGTATTTCTGCGGGATCTGTTGTGATTTTTCCTTTCTCATTTCTGATACTGTTGATTTATGTTGACTCTCTTTTCCTCTTAATAAGTCTGGCTAGAGGCTTATCTATTTTGTTTATTTTCTCGAAGAACCAGCTCTTGGTTTCATTGATTTTTGCTATTGTTTTATTCTTCTCAATTTTATTTATTTCTTCTCTGATCTTTATTATGTCCCTCCTTCTGCTGACCTTAGGCCTCATTTGTTCTTCTTTTTCCAATTTTGATAGTTGTGACATTAGACCGTTCATTTGGGATTGCTCTTCCTTTTTTAAATATGCTTGGAGTGCTATATACTTTCCTCTTAAGACTGCTTTTGCTGCGTCCCACAGAAGTTGGGGCTTAGTGTTGTTGTTGTCATTTGTTTCCATATATTGCTGGATCTCCATTTTGATTTGGTCATTGATCCATTGATTATTTAGGAGCGTGTTGTTTAGCCTCCATGTGTTTGTGAGCCTTTTTGCTTTCTTTGAACAGTTTATTTCTAGTTTAATGCCTTTGTGGTCTGAAAAGTTGGTTGGTAGGATTTCAATCTTTTGGAATTTACTGAGGCTCTTTTTGTGTCCTAGTATGTGGTCTATTCTGGAGAATGTTCCATGTGCACTTGAGAAGAACGTGTATCCTGTTGCTTTTGGATGTAGAGTTCTGTAGATGTCTATTAGGTCCATCTGTTCTAGTGTGTTGTTCAGTGCCTCTGTGTCCTTATTTTCTGTCTGGTGGATCTGTCCTTTGGAGTGAGTGGTGTGTTGAAGTCTCCTAGAATGAATGCATTGCATTCTATTTCCTCCTTTAGTTCTGTTAATATTTGTTTCAGGTATGTTGGTGCTCCTGTATTGGGTGCATATATATTTATAATGGTTATATCCTCTTGATGGACTGAGCCCTTTATCATTATGTAATGTCCTTCTTTGTCTTTTGTTACTTTCTTTATTTTGAAGTCCGTTTTGTCTGATACCAGAATTGCAACACCTGCTTTCTTCTCTCTGTTGTTTGCTTGAAATATCTTTTTCCATCCCTTGACTTTAAGTCTGTGCGCGTCTTTGGGTTTGAGGTGAGTCTCTTGTAAGCAGCATATGGATGGATCTTGCTTTTTTATCCATTCTATTACTCTGTGTCTTTTGATTGGTGCATTCAGTCCATTTACATTTAGGGTGATTATTGAAAGGTATGAATTTATTGCCATTGCAGGCTTTAAGTTTGTGGTTACCAAAGGTTTAGGGTTAGCTTCTTTACTGTCTTACTGTCTAACTTAACTCGCTTGTTGAGCTATTGTAAACACAATCTGATGATTCTTTATTTCTCTCCCTTCTTATTCCTCCTCCTCCCTTCTTCATATGTTGGGTGTTTTGTTGTGTGCTCTTTTTAGGAGTGCTCCCATCTAGAGCAGTCCCTGTAAGATGCCGTGTAGAGGTGGTTTGTGGGAGGCAAATTCCCTCAACTTTTGCTTGTCTGGGAATTGTTTAACCCCTCCTTCATATTTAAATGATATTCGTGCTGGATACAGTAGTCTTGGTTCGAGGCCTTTCTGTTTCATTGCATTAAGTATATCATGCCATTCTCTTCTGGCCTGTAGGGTTTCTGTTGAGAAGTCTGATGATAGCCTGATGGGTTTTCCTTTGTAGGTAACCTTTTTTTTCTCTCTGGCTGCTTGTAATACTTTGTCCTTTCTTTGATCTTTGCCATTTTAATTATTATGTGTCTTGGTGTTGCCCTCCTTGGATCCCTTGTCATGGGAGTTCTGTGTACCTCTGTGGTCTGAGAGGCCATTTCTTCCCCTAGTTTGGGGAAATTTTCAGCAATTATTTCTTCAAAGACATTTTCTATCCCCTTTTCTCTCTCTACTTCTTCTGGAATGCCTATGATTCTTATATTATTTCTTTTATATTGATCACTCAGCTCTCTTAAAATTCTTTCATTCCTGGAGATCCTTTTATCTCTCTCTGCATCAGCTTCTCTGCGTTCCTGTTCTCTGTTTTCTAGTCCATTAATGGTCTCTTGCATCTCGTCCATTCTGTTTTGAAGTCCTTCCAGAGCTTGTTTTATTTCTGAATTCTCCTTACTTAGTTCTTGCATATTTCTCTGCAAGTCCATCAGCATGGTTATGACTTTTGTTTTGAATTCTTTTTCAGGTAGACTGGCTAAATCTATCTCCCCAGATTCCTTCTCAGGGGAAGATGTAGCAGATGCTGAAGCTGTCTGGGTTAGTCTTGTCTGGATCATATTTTTTTGCCTTTTCATGTTGACAGGTGCTATTGACTGTCAGCTGGGAGGGCCAAAATTTTCACTTGCTACTGGCCTTTCTTTACTGGGGCAACTGCGACCCCCTAGTGGCTTGTGTTGGGTAATTGCGTGTAGAGTGGGTCTTTGTGTCTTGCCTGGCGGGAAGGGAGAAATTTCCCTTTCTGTGGGCGGAATTTGTCTCAGGCTGCTTCTCTGCTTTCGCGGCGCCCGGTGGGGTAATGGATGGGGGGGCTGCTTGACTGTTTGCCTCCGTGAGGGGTCTCAGAGCTGTTGCCCAGGGGGTTAGTGCACCCGGTTTTCCCTGTAATTTCCAGCTGCTGTACTGTGACCTGGGTTGTTTCCGTCAAGCTGTTAAGTCCCTGTCCCTTTAAGACTTTCAAAAAGCCCCCGCTTTTCTTTGTCACAGGGGCTTCAGCTTCAGCACCCGCTCAGAGGTCTTACTCCCTGTTCCCCCAGTATCCAGGGCCCCCTAGGCATGTACTGTGTCTGCACTCTGGCCCAGATGGCTGGGGCTGGGTGTTCGGCAGTCCTGGGCTCCGTCTCCCTCCCGCTCTGCCTATTGTTCTCCTGCCGGGAGCTGGGGGGAGGGGCGCTCGGGTCCCGCCGGGCCGGGGCTTGTATCTTACCCCTTTCACCAGTCGCTGGGTTCTTGCTGGTGTAGCTGCAGTCTGGCCACTGTCCTGCGTCTTCTGGTCTCTCTTTTAGGGCTAGTTGTGTTTGTTGTATTTTCAAAAGTATATATGTTTTTGGGAGGAGATTCCCACTGTCCTACTCACGCCGCCATGTTGGCTCCGCCTCCTGAGGCACTGTCATCTTAAACATTGGAATTGAGACTGATACTCCAAAACACACTGGGCTTATATAACACCAGTCACTGACAAAGGCAATGTGCTTGACTGATTTCCATCATCTCACTGACTTTTTCCAAGATCAAATCCAGTAAAAATACAATGAGAACATTAAATTTCTGTCCAGCAGTTTTGTCTCAACAAAAGTAGCAGCAGATTTAGGACAATATAAAGTCGAGTCCTCTTACTAATACCATTCTCAGACTTCAGAAGTTATATGGACTTTCATGGGTTCAGAGTTTAGTAGATGTGGAGATTATTTGTTAAAATAAAGAAGTCTTAAATAAATGGGAAAATATACATGTATGCATGAAATTATACAATCGAGTAAAGACATTAGTTCTCCTCAAATCAACTTATACTAAGTGTAATACCAATCAAAATCAATATATTACATCTAATGTAATACCAATTCTAAACATGCTTAAGAAATAATATATTTATTATACTTTTTATAAGGAAGAGATATTGTGAAAGAAGAGCTAAATTTGATACCCTACCAGATATCAAGATATATCACAAAGGTATAGAAATCAAAATAGTATATTATTAGCACAATAAGAGAAATTTTAATCAATGGAAGGGAATAGAGAGCTAGGAACAGACCAGTGAGAACTTGGTGTGTGATAGAAGTAGCATTACAGACAAGAAGGATTGATAAAAAAGCCTTCCTTAATCAATTTTTTCTAATCATATTTTCATTCATGGAAAAACAATAACATTCATCAAAGTTTGCAGAACTGTTGTGAAAATCACAATATACATAAGGAGAAACAGATATACCTCCTGTTTCACTTAGCATTTCCTCTTCTTTTCTTAAGCAAACTGTTCTCCAAGAAGATTCAAAGACATCAAAGTTTTATCTAGTACATTTCTAACTTAGCTCTTTTTTTTATAGTAAATAACATATATCATGATGTTGTCTTTTCTCAAAATTGTTACCTGATTAAACAGTACAAGATTTGACATAATTTCAATGGAACTAAATTTTTTTCTCAGTGATAACTTTCTAAACAGGGTATGAACCTAGAACAAAAAGGTACAAACTGACTACCTGCTCTACCTTTCCTGTTTTTGGACTGTACTTTATTTCTTCACTTCTTGGGAATTTTATTCCATGACTATTGCTAGTGCACAATGGAAGAAAAATATTGTAATTTTGATGTCTACTAGTGCTGTAACTTTGATTTTTAACTTTATAAATCTAAATTACGAACAAATTATTTACAAAGTTATGGCTTGAAACTATTTCCATGAAAAATCACATCTTATTTCATTACAATAAAGATAGAAAATTCATCCTTAAATAAAATTCATTTGTCTTCTAAGAATAGCATTTCAGAGATTCAAAGAAATTAGAGGTGGAAAAATCAATTAGAGCTAATCTACCAGCTTGTCAGAGAGTATTGCTTTCTACAAAATATATTCTAGTTCTTTGTCCAGGTTATTTAAATGTTTCAAGGGATGGAACACTTGTTATATCCCTTTGAAGTCTTCCCTTTTATCTAACTGACCTTACCACAAATCTGTCTTTTTTTTCCCTTAATATCTAACATCCATGTTAGGTATTAATTCTGTGCTATTGTTTTTAATTATACTTTTTCCCCTATACTAATGCCCCTTCCCCTCCCAAATTCAGTTTTTATACTCTCAGATATTTATAGGGACCTAGGCTTCATTTAACCTAATGACAGATGTTTATAATATAATAATAATAATAATAATCTCTTAAATCTAAGAGATCTTTAAGTCTTTTTCTTCATTTTCCCTTTTTATCTCAGACAAAATATTCTATATTTCTCTGCCTTTCTCTCCTTCCTTCCTCTCTTCCTCCTCCTTCCCTCCCTTTCTTTCTTTCCTTCCTCCTTCTTTGCTTTCTTTTTGCAGACCTTGTGATGAGATGCATAAAAGTGGAAGATATTTGGGAGCAAGAAGTGGAGAAAGGAGATCATAAACTCTTTGCTTGATCCAGGAGACTATCAATTCTTTGCAAATTAGCAATATATTTGTTGTCTGTCTCTGGTAGAGTGAAGCATTTTTCTTTTGTAAATGATTTCTGGCTCTTTTACAACCTCTTCTGTCTTTCAGCATTCCTCATCGCAGGTTTCCTCTTTTCTAATTAATTATGTTTATGTGAATTTACAATTGACTATTTTTCCAGGTTGTGTGGTATTACTTATGTTGTACCCTTTGAACATGAAGGTGATAGTTTTCCTCAATTTATGAGATTTAAATTGCCCTTATCTGTGCAGACGATTATTTGTGAGACACCATGCCTTTTGGAATTAAATTTCTACTGGCTGAAGATAAGCAAAACAGAGATTTTGGGAGGTGTGGCAGGATATCATATAGGCAGGCAGGGAGATTGCCCTGAGCAGAAGAGCATAAATTCTTTGTACCCAAAGCCAGTTCAATAAAATGCCAGTGTCTGCAGTAACAACTCTTGGTGACCTGGGGGAAGGGCAGAGATAAAGAGCATGAAGAATTTTATTGTGGTTTTGTGCTCATAAAGTGAATATCTATAAATTCCTGTATTGAGCCCATTCATTATCATTGTTTAAGAACTATGGAATAAGTGTTTATAAAATTTACTAAATGTATTTTTTAAATAGTAAAAATATACATAGAAATTTAAGTAGTTTTTTCTTCTTACAGGAGGCTGTCAGTACTTAAAAATACCTGTAATGGAATTCTCTAGAAAAAGGACCATGTACTACCTTTTACAGAGTTACAACATCTCAACAGATAAGAGCCTAAGCTAGTTAGGGAAGGAAATGGCCTTGCTCAAATCCTGCCTGTCTTTCACTAGCTGTGGCTGTGTAACCTTGGGAAAGTTAATTTACCTCCTCTGTGCCTTAGTGTCCTCTGTTTTAAAATGGTGATAATAGCCTATTTGAGGAGAAATTGAGTTATAAATGAAATAAATTGAGTACCTCTTCAACACCTGGTGTTGGCAAAACTGGACAGCTACATGTAAAAGAATAAAACTGGATTATTGTCTAACTCCATACACAAAAGTAAACTTGAAATGGATAAAAGACCTGAATGTAAGTCATGAAACCGTAAAACTCTTAGAAGAAAACATAGGCAAAAATCTCTTGAATATAAATATGAGGAATTTTTCCTGAACACATCTCCTCAGGCAAGGGAAACAAAAGCAAAAATAAACAAAGAGGACTGCATCAAACTAAAAAGCTTCTGTACAGCAAAGGACACCATCAGTAGAACAAAAAGACACCCTATATGGGAGAATATATTCATAAATGACATATCTGATAAGGGGTTAACATCCAAAATATATAAAGAGTTCATGCACCTCAACAAACAAAAAGCAAATAATTCTATTAAAAAATGGGCAGAAGATCTGAAGCAACATTTCTCCAAAGAAAAAATTCAGATGGCCCACAGGCACATGAAAAGATGCTCCACATCGCTAATTATCAGAGAAATGCAAATTAAAACTACAGTGAGATATCACCTCACACCAGTTTGGATGGCCAACATCCAAAAGACAAACAACAAATGTTGGTGAGGATGTGGAGACAGGGGAACCCTCCCACACTGCTGGTGGGAATGTAAATTAGTTCAGCCATTGTGGAAAGCAGTATGGAGGTTCTTCAAAAAACTAAAAATAGAAATACCATTTGACCCAGAAATTCCACTCCTAGGAATTCACCCAAAGTAAACAAAATCCCAGATTCAATATGTTCAATGGAGCACTACTTATAATAGCCAAGACATGGAAGCAACCTAACTGTCCATCAGTAGATGAATAGATAGAGAGCAAGTGGTACATATGCACAATAGAATACTATTCAGCCATAAGAAGAAAACAGATCCTATCATTTGCAACAACATGGATGGAGCTAGAGGGTATTATGCTCAGTGAAATAAGCCAGGCAGAGAAAGACAAGTATCAAATGATTTCACTCATCTGTGGAGTATAAGAACAAAGAAAAAACTGAAGGAACAAAACAGCAGAAGACTCACAGAACTCAAGAATGGACCAATAATTACCAAAGGGAAAGGGACTGGGGAAGATGGGTGGGAAGGGAGGGATAAGGGGCAAAAAGGGCATTACAATTATCACACATAATGTAGCAGGGGCGGGGCACAGGGAAGGCAGTATAATGGAGAAGACAAGTAGTGATTCTATAGCATCTTACTACGCTGATGGGCAGTGACTGTAATCAGGTATGTGGGGGGTCTTGATAATGGGAGGAGTCTAGTACCCATAATGTTGCTCATGTAATTGTATACTGATACCAAAAAAAAAATATGACATGCTCTGAACAAATAAGTGAGCAACTAATGTGTGCAGTGGATTCAAGGAAGAATCTTGGCCTTTGAAGAATGAGTATGATTTTGAAAAGTGGACAAAGCAAAGGAGGTAGGAGTGGGTTAATGTGTGAGGCAGGGAGTGTATTCCAGGCAAAGGGAACAGCATAAGCAAAGGCCCGGAAGCATGGCAGTTCATGATGTTTGCCAATGTGTGACCAAGTGTGAGTAAAACATCATAGGGTGAGGAGTGGGGGAGGGAAAAAGACCCTCTTTCTATTTTTGGTGAAACCCCTATTATATGCGTTTGCATTGTGACAGGGCTGCACCTTCCAACAAGGAATCTGAAGGGAGGTAAACATTCCCTCTGCTTCTGGCTGCAGAGGTATGGCATGTGACTCTGGATATTTCCACCTGTGGCTTGAATAGGGAGAATGTGATTCTAAGTTGCAAAAACTCAGGAACAGTGGCCCCAGAGTGTGGCCAGTGCCGTGGTGCCATTGGTGACATATGGTACCATAGTCTGATCAGTGTTATTTACAACCAGCCTTCTGTAGATTTGGACTCTTTGGTGAACCAGTTCTCCATTTGGGTGTCAATGCACTGAGCTACTGACAACCCTCCTGTAATCTTTTTTTCTGGATAAGTTAACTAGTGAGGGTTCCTTCCATTTGCAATTAAGAAGTAGCTCCAGCAAAAGAGAATTTAATCTTTTTGGTTTGTTATCAGTGTTTCCTAAATTGTTCAATGAATATCAAATATTTCTGTAATAAAACACTTTTTATTTAATGTAAAATCAAATGTGAATGTGATATAAAAAATATTTTAAAGTAAAAAATGTATTTAAGTTGTTAAAAATAAGACCCACATAGAGGCAAAAGGATAAATTAGATAAATAATCAAGTAGTAAAAATTTTAAGGTTATGTATATTGAATGCTTATCTATGAGCTGGGAACATTCTTACCAGCTTTATGTGCATCATCTCATTATATACTTTCAACAACACTAAGTTGCACATGCTATGATTATCAATATTTTCAGATGAGGAAACTGAGGTTGGGAAAGGTTAAGTTTTGGTTAAGTCACTTTCCCAAAACTCTCAGTAGGGTTGTGGTACAGTCAGGATTTGAACCCAGGTAGCCTGAATACATCATCTACACTCTATGGCAGCATAGATGAGCTGGTTACCACCTTTCCCTGAGGGAGTTGGCTAAGCTTTCATAGAAGAGATAATACCTGAACTGGGCCTTAAAGAATAAGCTGGATTTTGCCAGGTAAGGAAGACATAAAAGGGTCAGTTGAGAAAGGTGTGTTCAAGGTCAGAGATGTGCAAGGACACTCTTTGTTCCAGGAATGCCTCATGGAGTATTGGTTGCTGGTAGAGGGCATACAGTGGAGGGGTAGGGGTTGTGCAGGAAGAGTTATGGCCTAGAGGAGGGGCAGTTGAAAGGGAGGTTGTAGTAGAGGCTTCCAAATATAGGTTTGAAATGGAATGGGGGATTGGTCATGTGAGTCCTTCAGTTTAGTAGTTAAGTTTTTATCCTTAAGGCACAGGAAGTCATCAGTGGTTTTAAAGGAGTTGAGTGATGTCATCAGCATCTTTTTTTTCCGAAGGCTCACTCTGGCTGCAGCATGGAGAAAGGGCTTAAATTGGGAGTGAACAGTGTCAGCCAGGTCGGCAAGCAGGAT
Source organism: Manis pentadactyla (assembly GCF_030020395.1). NCBI lineage: Eukaryota > Metazoa > Chordata > Mammalia > Pholidota > Manidae > Manis > Manis pentadactyla. The sequence continues at coordinate 34,418,214 of NC_080023.1, read as the reverse complement.
ACTGAAATAGTGCATGAAAAGCCAATGAGGACAATGCAAATGGGGACAGAAAGGAGGGCTAGAGGAATCAGCAAGACATGGAGAGGGTCCATCAGACAGGAGGCCTTGCTGGTGCCCCTGAAAAATCACTAGGTCGTTGATCATCTGCCTCTTATCTGTGGATAGGATTGGTCCTAAATTTGGGGACCACAATTCATTAATGAGAAAGGGGTCCTTTCTTAGTGTGAACAAATAATTTTACCAAGTCTTATTTCTGGAAGGAGAGCAAGTAGAATACTCCATTTCTTTTCTTGTATGAGATAAAAATCACAATCATTTTCTCTTATTTACATTTTCCTGTGTAGAGTGTTATTTAAGAGCGCCTGCTCAAGGCAAATGGGTGGGCTCAAATACCAGTTCTGCCACTGAATGTGTTGTGCCTTCAATTAGTTATTTCACATTCTCAAGCTTCACTTTCACTACCTGCAAAACAGGGATAACAATAGTACCTTACAGGATAGTTGTGAGGATTAAGTTAAATAACCTGTGTAAAACGCTAGCCAGTATCTGGTACATGGTAAGCACTCAGGAAAGGTTAGGTATTCTGTAACTAGTAACTTGTGATGAGTTTGTACTTTGCACCTCTGCATTTTGACATTTACTGGACTATTTTTTCAAAAGGGAAGGTATTTCCCAGCTCTCTAAATGTCAGAGAATTAGAAAAAGAAACATATGTTAATCAAGATAAGAAGGTAGATGGGGCTTAGAGAATTTATCTTATTGTAGGCATGAATTTTGCAGTTATTTTGTATTTCACTTTGATTTCCATTTTGTTCAAGTATCTTAAATCAGTACAGTGGCAAATCGTAACTGATATTTTGTAATCATTACCATTCCTTTGGTTTAACCTCAAACAGTTCATACACCACATGATCAAGCAAAAATAGTAGTGGCTCTAAATGTTGACTCAAAGGACTTCTTGATGCCTGGAAGTTCTGAAGAATTTCATACCACTTAAATGAAATATTGAATGCCTAGTCTCTGGTTATCTTAGAAGTGGTTGGATAGGTTGTATAGTGGTTGGGTAGATCAAGGACTATTTAAAGACTAATGACTACAGAAGTAGGAACAAGTAATAGGATCTCTTTTGTTACCACCCATTTTGTACTCTATTACCTACAGACTGAAAAAACAGCATTTTTCTACAGTCTAACACTCTGTATAGTGTTTGTGCAAAAAGGAAATACATTTTCCCAACAGATTAGAGTGTCTAAAAATCAGTGATTTGTCTGTTAAGAAGTCATTTATTATCTCTTTGTGTCACAGAGGAGTGAACGTCCTCTGAACCTCTTTAAAATCTAAGAGTTAGTCCAGACTTGATTCTAGATAGCTCTCTTAAGTAGCCTTCCAACTAAAATTCCTTGAATTTGCCTTTTCTTTTTCCCTTTGATTTAAAGAAAGGTAATTTTTACCTTCACATTTTTATAACTATGCTCTTGGAATATTCTTGGAATATTTCATTTCCTTGGAAAACAATTCATGGGTGAGTCAGCATCAAGGAAGAGAGAATCCACCCATGATAGATATCAAAATTGCATGAGGCAGTGAAATGACAAATGATTGTAAACTAAAATGAAGTATAGAGAAACCGATTACTTATTTATAAAATGAGTGCGCGGTGGAAGGCTTTTTGTAGCTGAGCTACCGTGCCTTTACATATTTAGCAAGACAAGAGGGTAGCTGGGAGTCCTCATACCGCTTTAATACTGCTATCACAGTAGACGTCCCTTTCAGTAAAGGAGAAAGAAGATGTGTATCTGGAGGCTGAGGAAGGACGATAGCAAGCAAAGGAAGGTTAAAGCCTTTGCTTCACTCCCCCACAACCCTCCGCCCATCTTCTCTGGAAATACATAATTAGGGGAATTTCCTCCTGCAGGCACGAAACGTTCAGTGGCCGTTTCCACGTCACTATTAGGGCAGCCAGGGACTTTGCTTTGCAGGCGGTGACTTCTCGATTCCTCCTGTGGCTCCCTGTGGGACGCCGATGTCGGCCTCCACCCCAGGAGAAGCCAGGCGAGCAGAGGTCTGGGAACCTGGGAGCGCAGAGGCGATTCCTGGGTGAGCGCGGCAGCCGGCCAGTTTCCGGAAGGCTGATTGCATCAGGTGTGGAGCTGGGCACCTCCTCGGCCCAACCTGGCGGTCATTGCGCCTGCGCGCGTCGCCCCGCCCCGCTGCAGAGAACTCCACCGCGGGTTTTCCTCTGAGTCAGAAAGAGACCGAGCAGGGAGCGGCGGACGCAGCTGATTGCCCCCTACCCCCGAAAGCGGAGTGGCCGGGCGGGACTGCTGGGGAGCCACGGGGAGCTGTGGAGTCCGAGGCAATAAGAGTGCCGCGGAAAGAGAACCTGCCTGAAGGGCAGGAGGCCGGTCCCGTCGCGTCACTGCTGACAGGGTCAGGGATGGTGGTGGTGGTGGTGGTGGTCTTGGGCTAATTTCCTCCCCTTTTGGGCCTGAAGGACCTAGACTAGAGCTAGAAGGCTTTCCGTTTCAGAGTTTGCATTTTCTCAAAGTGGGCTAAACTGCAGCGCCTGAATATCCCTGGTCCACCGGCTCGATAGGCAGTTCTTGGGGTGCAGAGACAGCCTCAAGGGCGAGCACTTTAATGCATTTATAGAGATTTCTCAAGTGACACTACTGTTTTTCAGTAGTGGAGCAGGAATGAAAGACAAATTGTTGGCATTCAGAGGGGTCAGAGGGATTGTTCATGTAAGAGGATTTAGAGGTGCAAATGCCAGAAACCCCTCTTCCACAAGGCAGCTTCCCTCCACCACATATTCCTTACAACCTTATTCCGAGTTTTCGTTAGGGTCCTGGTGTACACTCTTACACACATCTGGTAGATTTGCTCTCCTTGCATTCTCCATGTTTAAGTAATGTTTTTGGGTGATTTAATGGATTTCTGTCCACCCTGCTAGACTGTAAGCTCTGAGAGCAGAGGTCTAGGCTTTTTTTGTTCACTGATAATCCCAGGTTTATTCTACGACCTTAAGGATCCTCACTTTATTCAAGGTGTTTCAAGCAATAAAGTGATGCTCCGCCCACCCCCAATCACGTAGAGTCCACACATGAATAATGAGGACTGGCCAGGTATGAGTTTATTTGAGGGAGCAGTGCATTCTGGAGGTTGGGGAGGAGGAAGAGTGAGGAGGGGCCACTACTTTGTAGACACTATCAATTTACTTTTGCCTAATCCTCCTGAAGGAGATGGGAGGTAAGGCTGTGTGTATATGTGGAGTAGTGGTTCTCAGAGTGTGGTTCCTGGGTCAGCAGCAGCACCTGGGAATGTGTTAAGATGGATGCTTGGCCCACTTCAGGTCTACCCATTCAGAGACTGGGCACAAGACCCAGTCATCCGTGTTTCCGTAAACCCTCCAGATTGGCAGCTGGCTCAACTTTGGCAACCACTGCCCTGGTGACTAGCAAACCTAAGGATGCTTTGGGGATGTCATTGTCTGGAGCAGAGCACTGATTGCCACTTACTGAGTAGCCATTCTTTTTTATTTTTATTTGTTTCCTTTTATTTTTTGTATTAAGGTATCATTGATATACAATCTCATGAAGGTTTCACATGAGCAACATTGTTGTTACAACATTCATCCGTATTATCAAGTTCCCCCGCCCCATCACGCACACCCCATTGCAGTCACTGCCCATCAGAGTAGTAAGATGCTGAGTAGCCATTCTTATCCGGACATTGCTTGTCTGGGGGTGAAAAGGAAATCATGATTTTCCCCTTCCTGCAGGTGTGTTTCTCCCCTGAGGTTATCTTGCTGTGATTTTCACATCAAGGAATGGTGTGTGTGTGTGTGTGTGTGTGTGTGTGTGTGTGTGTGGACAAGGAGGTAGAAGGAAGCAGAAGGTCTTGTCTGTAAGTTGCAGCTGGGCGGGTGTGGGCAGCTCTCATCTGGGGACATTATTCCATTATAAGGGAGTGAAGACACGTAGGAGAAAAGACCAGCCAGGCATAAGGTTACCCAGCTGCCTTTTGGTGCGGCAAATGTCAGGCCACATGGAGAAGATACCCAGCTGCACCGAGACTCCCGGCCTTTGGGTCTCCACACCCTCGTCCCATTGCCTCCATGCCAGCTTCCCAGACCCGTGGTGGGAGCGTGTGTCCCAGAGGTCACGCAGCCTCGGCCTGCAGGGGTCGCCCTACGAGCGCGGTCTGCCCCTCCTCCCCGGCCCCCTCCCCCGGCCCCGCCTTTCTCCCGTTCGGCCCCCGCCCGGCCGGGCCCCTCCAGCCTCAGCTCGCGCAGCCGCCGCCAAAGCCTGGAGAAGTGGAATCGCGCCGCTGCCGCTCCCTGCGCGGGACTCGCGAATCGGCACTGGGCATGCTCAGTCGCCGGAGCCCGTCCTGGTCTTAAGTAGGAAGCTCGAGCGCTGCACCCGCTGCTGATCCAGGCGCTCGGGGGAGGGCGAGACTGGAGCAGAGCTGCCGGGCTCGGAGCCGAAGTGAACGCCGCGCGCACTGCCGGTGAGCCTCGCTTTCTTCCTCGCCTTTGCCCGGGATTCCTGGGCGGCGCGGGCTTGCTGGGGAGAGACCCGGGCAGCGGCAGGGCAGCGGCGTGCGGCGAGTGGCCGCGCGTAGCCCCGGCGGCTGTGCAGCCACTGCCGCCTGCCCAGCTGCAGCCACAGCTGCAGCAGCTACCGCCGCATCTGCAGAAGGCGTCCGCTGCGGAGCCCCGTGCGCCCTGCGCCCGTTCCGCAGGGCCGGGTGGCACGGCGTCTGCGGGCTCACTCCCTGACTTCCATCCCTCCTGTTTCCCGGCGTCTTCTTTCCCTCGGCAGCCTGGGCTTGGCAGGGCCTGGGGCGGGGGAGACAGGGCTGGAGGGGGTGCACCCGGACCGGGGCTGCGGGGTAAAAGAGAGGGTGGGCGCCGGCGGGGAAGAGCGCACACCCCCTTGTCCTGGCACCGGCCTCTGCTGTGCGGCTGGGCTCTTCCTCCCCGAGCGGCAGCGCGCGCCTGCCGGGGACTTGGAGAAGGCGCTGGCTCCTCCGGGGTTTAGAGACTAGCCGCTGCAAGATCAAAGGGGGAAAAGTTCAATTTCCCCCTCGGAGGCAGAGAGCGTTTTAGCTAGAAAATGGCTGTGCGAAGGGGACCGAGTCAGGGAAGCTGGCCACTGGGTCCCGAAAGCCCCTCCGCTGCTCGCCGGGCAGAATGGAGGGTTGAAGACTAGAAATGACATTTGTGCCATGAAAATATTACTGGACGGACGGAGGGGTGTGGAGTCCCATAGAAACAATAAAGGTCGGTGAAGAGATCTAGAACTGATATCAGGGGCGAAGGGCCAAGGGAACGTAGAGCTTGGGGAAAACAAAATTGGCGAAATTAGATTTAGAGTGGTGGCCGATTTGTAGTCAAGTTCTGCGCAGTTTAGAGCCACAACTGTCACAAACGTTTTTGGATGGCTGGGGTATTGAGAGGTGTGGGGGGCAAAAATCGAGAAGGCCAGTGTTGGGCGCTCCGACGAGACTGCTCTCTGAAGGCAGTTTTGTCTGAGTCCCTCAGTCACTGGCTTTACATTGCGCCCGAAGACTTGGATGAAATACAGCGTTGTCATAAAATGATGCCAACAGTGGTGTTTGAATTCCAAGAAATGAGGAAACTTTGAGATTGGCATTAGTTTGTCATTTGTTTTAATGTTTCACTGATTTAAAAAACAAACAGTAGCATCCTGATCTGTTGTTCTGGATCTGGGCCTCTTAAATCTTTGATTTTCTTTTTCCTTGTCATGGATTTGTATTTCCAATCTCGTCCTCAATAGCCATGATAATTAGAAGTATTTGAATTGGTGGTGGTGGCCTTTGAGGAGCAGACAGAATCCTTAAAGGGGAATTTCTGTATAACTTCGGAGGCAGCTTTGTTGTGTTTCCAGTTTATAGCTTGAAAGCAACATTTGTTCAACAATTGTTTATGGTAACTTGTGGACTCCTGGAAATGGTACTGTTTCAAAAGAATGGCATTTGTCAAGAGGATGAGGAACGGTCCACACTGGGGGAAACTCAGAGTGAACACAGGTGGCAGTAGAATACAGTGGGCTGGTAGTCAGAACACCAGGGGAGAAACAGATGCAAGATTTCTAGTTCTCCGCTTCTGTATAAGCTTATTGTGTGGCCCCCCAAAATTACTTAGGGTCTTCATAAACTGGCGATGTCTCTAGGTATTTGCGCAGAACTTTAGAGAAAGGTCTCTAAGGTCGAGATCCTTTTTCAGAGAAGGTGTTTATGTTATAGCTTTATTGTCTTTTCCAATGATGCTTTTAACTAAATAATTCACCCCCAAAGAGCCAGCACCATTCAGCACTTTCTGAAACTTATATAAAGTGGTAGTGGAAAAGCTCCGTGAGTTGGAGTGTAAAAGACTGGTGTTTCACACTTACATGAGTAATATGAATACTGACTACAAAATTATTTAGGAAGAGTCTACTAAAATATTGCAGGAGTCCACCTGTACAAAGATAAAAGACTTAAATACTGTTACTCTTTTTATGTCATGTTACATCTTTCTGATGACTGTTTTCTTTTCCTTCCACCAGAGAAACAACAATAAACATTGAATTATTTTTTTTCTGTTACAGTAGGAGTTAGATTTGCCATAGTATTAGAACTGTGTTATATTGACTATGCTGATTTCAGGATATCTAAATCTGTCTTTTAAGAAAAATGGAATGTTGTCTCTCTATGCCTTTTTCAGTTGCACTTTTAAAATAGATGGTACCCCAGTGATATACCACTTAAAGTTTTCCTGGCATGTAGGACAGACTTTTAGGGAAGTATTCTCAGAAGGGATTACTGTTTATGTGGATGATACTTATTTTCCTACCCTGGTTTAAGGAAACTAGCATTTCTCAAACACTATGTGTCAAGTCTGAAATTAAGCTCCTTACATATATTATATGTTAGCATCTTTCACATAAATGTCAGCTTCCTAAGAAAACCCCTCTGAGGAGGTGGACAGTCCTTGGATTGCATAGCAAAAGAACTTTAACTTTTTATCTCACATGACAATATTTTCTGCTGGTTTTATTATTATTCAATAAGCATTCTCTTGTAAACCATTTTTGATTTGTTATTTAGAATTAGGTTGATTGGAACAGCATGTCTTCAAAGTGATTTGAATGTTTTAAAGAAGCTTCCATCCATATTTAGAAACTGTTCGTGTTCATTTATATTCAACAGTGTTGTACTACCAACAAATAAATATAAGGAAGATAAACCCAGATTACCCATTTTACTTTTAATGTGTTGTTAGTACATATTCTGCATGTTGACATGTGTTGATGGCCAATAAATTGAAAGTTTTTTTTCAGAGGCAGGGTGACAGACTCTCCATAATAAAGCATCTGGTGGGATTTGGTGGCAAGACCATCAACCGGGAACTCCCAAGACTTGCCTGCTGGCCAGGATCTTCCACTACTTTAATTTACTGTGTGATGTTGGCAAAGTCAGTTTATTTCTCTGGGCCTGAGTTTTCCCATCTGTAAAATGAGACACTGTTATAGAATTCAACCTCTGGGTTCTTCTTGTCCCCTTGAGGAGGTCTATGATACAGCAGAGGGGACCTCAATAGAGCATTAGATGAAGCTGATTTTGTATTTTACTAAGTCTGGTCTGTCTTGCTTATTTGAATGCCCTATTTTTTTGGGCCCATTCCTACTTCTCTTAGTTTTTGTTTGTCAAAAAATGGTTAACATAAAATTAACTCTCTGTGGCCCTGCCAAGTCTAGGTAGAGATAAGGTAATGACTGGATTTGGGTCAAGAGCATTAGATCCTGGAAACTGTTTTATAGCATCTCCTGAGGAGAGACTGTGCTCTTGGGCACACAGATGACCCGAGAAAGAAACCTGTGCAAGGGCTGCAGAAGAGGGTGTCCGGTGCCTTGGCTGCTAGGCTTTCCTATGTGAAGTTTTGGCAAGCCTTTCCCATGTCCCTGGCCTCTCTCTTCAGCCCGTAGTCTCTGGAATAAAGTTATCATTATCATTTCATGTTAGTGCCCTTGCTGAACTGGCTGGGTGCCTGTGGTCAGCTGTTGCGGTGGCAGGAGTGACGGCCATCGGGACGTGCCTGCTGCTCATCGTTGGAAAGATCATGAACTTTTTTTTTTTGGCAAATTATGACAGTGGGGCAGAGAGCAAAGGAAACCAATCCATTTGGTGTTTGTAGCATACTTTGTGTTTGAGGTGCTCACAAAACAGCCTCTTTAGCCTTTAAGTGAGGCAGGTGAGGAGAAGGCAGAGTTGTAATCTTCTTTTAAATAATTGATAATTAACAGATGTGAGTCTAGTGCTTCTCTGATCATAACCAGGCTCCAGGGTTGCTGGGCCTCTGGTAGGAGTGGGGCAGTAACTCTAGACATGAGATGAGAGCTGTGAGGGGTAGAGGCATAGAAGGTAGAAAGTCATGTTATCATGACATGACAGAAGTAAGAAGCCTGGATCAGTTTAAAGGTATTAGAGGCCTTTGGGTATAGGAGACATTCCCTTTCTGCATAATCTTATTTTCATAATATTTGAATCTTAACTTGTTTTCAGAGGACTGAAGAAATACCAGGACAGGCATTAACTTTTATCATCAGGAAAAAGTCCCAGTGTATTTGTGGGTATATAAAATGTACAAATTCATAAGGACAAACATGGAAAGAGAATATGCAAAAAAATGAATGGTATGGAATTATCAATTAAGGTTTTCCTTTATTGTTTATTAATGATTTGACAGTAGTTATAAATGAAGTGAACCATTCTATCCTTTGCCTCTTGTGGAAATTTTGCAAAATTTTGTCTCCAAGGTAAGTACTGAGGTTTTGCAAGTGTAACTCTACTGAGAAGTATGCTTCAGGAATGCTTGGAGTGGAGGAAGAGTGGTTTTGTTTTTTCCTTTTGCATTTGAGAAAGAATGCAGTTTGGGAACTCAGCTAGGAGAAGTGTTCATTTAGGAGGATGAGGTTGGAGAGAACTTGCAGGGAGCTCCAGAGAGTGAAGGGAAATGCTGTTGTTGAAGAAGGAAGGCTTGGCATGATGGGTGGGATGGGCTGTAGCATTTCCAAAATTGCTGCCCTAAAATCAGAGCTTAGTTTCCACACAACTTAAAAGTACCTGAGTGTCTACTAAATGCAAAGTTCAGTGCTGGGTCCATGGGCTGTTGTCTACTGGTGAAATTTTTGCTGCCCTCCTCAAGATGACCATGACAATGGCGTGAATATTTCAAATGTGTTCAAATTAGAAGATGTGTCCTTTTCCCTGACATTATACCCTTGTAAGATTTCTTTTATGAATTGATGGGAATATTTTTTATTTGGCAGCTTAATGGTCCATGAAGTTGATAAGTCTGGGAATGCAGGCCTGCGAAGCAGAGAGCCTTGCTCCTGGGATCAAGTGAGGAATGGAGGCCAGGCCAAACTGGAGCTTGTGGGTGTGCTGATGGGACCTCTGGGCCTTCCAGGAATGTAGAGTCACTGGTACAGACCCAAGGTTCTAGCAGCTGATTTTGAAAGAAGCTAATTTTGAAAGTGCTCTGGGAACCAGAATATTTTTGAATTATAGCCCAAGAATGACAAGGGAAGTGCCAAGGGGAAAGATGAGTGTCTGGGAGCGTAGAAAGGACAAGTGATTGAATGTGAATTTTAGCAGACAAGGCTCAAAACGACAGATCTTTGTGTTTGTGTTTTTGTATGCAGGCCTCTTTCTGCCAAAATAACACTATTTTAGCAGCTTGGGGTTGGTGATTCTAGGAAATGCTGATGGAATCAAAGCCATAGAACCAGGAGTTGTTCGATAGCCAGCTTGATTTGCACCTCAGCAGTATCATGCCCTCCTGGACAAGCCTTGATGAACTGGTAGAGGAAGCTTAAGAATAATTTGCTCATGGAATTGCAAAACTCAATTATTTCCTGAGTTTTAAATAGTAGCTTAAGAAAATAATGTGTTTTCAGGTAATACTTCAAGACTCTGTGCTTAGTGATGTCTCATCTCACTGGTCATAATAATGTATCATTAATACCACTTTGAAGCTCTTATTTTGTGCCAAGAGTTTTATAGCTGTTATCCTATTTAATTTTACAGAACACTGTAATGCTGTTCCCATTTTAGAGATAAGGGAACTGAGTCCTTTCCCTAAAGGCTGCCCAATGAATAATGATACTTGCCCTAGAACTGTAGTCAGTACAGAGGAGTCCATGGATTGCTGAAGGACAGGATGAAGAAATGACATTTGTTAATTAAGGGTCATCTGTGTAACGGGTGTTGTACATTTAGCCCGTTGGAGTACCTCCTTATTTCCTCTTTTATGGGTGAGGAAGCAAAGGCTGGGAAAAGGTAAAGGACTTGCCCTGTCCTGAAACAAAGCCTGTGTTGATCTTTCCAGTACACCATGAAACCTTCCTAAATTCAGCATTTGGGGAAAAGGTGAAAGTTTCACCTTTCATCCACTTCCAAAACGGATGTTAACCAAAATCTGCATATTTAGTGGTGGAACTATTTCCTCCAAATTATGGCCCCAATGTGCATTTCTTTCACTCAACACAAATGAGTAGTAGGAAAATCCAAATGTAATTTCTAAATATGTCTGAAACTAGGGGTTGCTGTGTTGAATCTGAGCAGAGTCGTCTAGAATGTTTCCATTGTAAATAAAATACACCAAAGTCTGATTAGTTGGCGTGTGCCAATCATGAGGCAAAGCTGGGATAACAGAGGCTTCTTGTGACTGGAAAAAGGCAAGGTAAGGATTTCAGAGCTTCTCCATCAGCCCTGTGGCTGACTGGCGACTTCTGGCTGCTAGAGTGGTGGGTCTGGAGAGAGGACCCCAGTGCCCCAGATGATGGTGCTCTTGGGTGCTGATTCTGTTCTTACCTTCTGATCTTCATTTGGTTTCCCAAGTAGACTTTTGTCCTGGGCACGAGTCAGTGAACCTGCCATACTGAGTATTGCAATTTGCTGGGAAGTGTTTTTTGTCAGTAGAGGCAAGTAAGTTAGAATGTCTTTAATGTGAGTTTGGTTTTTTGAGTTGATTCATTCTTGAGTGAACTAATGCAATTAAATTTCTGAACATAATTGAGGAATGGTCTGGACTCACTGTGAACTTGGGGTTACAGATACTTCAGAAAGCACTGATTCAACCTCAGATTCTAATAATGATCTGAGCAGAAATTCTTATCCTCCCCAGTAACCATGTTATATTTATTTATACCTTTTCCAGATCACTAGTGAAGACAGATAGGCATTCATTTGGTGGCACCCAGAAACCTCAACTTGATTTGCTCATACCTTTGTTCAGCAAATATTTATTGAGCATGTACTTTGTGCCAGGCACTGTGCAAAGTTCAGGAAGACAGAGAGGAAGGAACCAGAGCATTGGTTATAAGGTGCTGTAGTAGAGGCATGTGTGTGAGGTTCTCAGGGAGTAGGGAGAAGGAGGGCTGTCCTCGCTCCACTGGAGTAGGGGGGGTCTCACGTAATAGGAGCCATGGCAGGGGACTCCTAGTATAAAACCCCACCACAGAAAGCCCTTCAGCCGTCTCCTTTTCCACTTTTCCTTCACCCAAGAGAACTATTGTAGCCTGTTTCTTCTACCCAACCCCAAGGATTTGTCTCTCCTTCTATAAGGAAACCTAGGGATTTGCCTTTCAAATCTCTGTAGTATTGGTTTGCAAAAGGGGCAGTTTTGTGCTCCAGGGGCCGTTTGGCAATATCTGGAGACATTTTTGATTGTCATGACCATGGAATGAGGACTACTGGCCTCAGCGGGCAGAGGCCAGGGATGCTGGTAAACATTCTGCAGTGCGTGCACAGGGCAGCCCTGTGGGAAGGTAGTAGGGATTTGGTGGTTAAGGGCCAGACTCTTAGGGTTCCAGTATTGCTCTGCAATTAATCATCATGCACTTCAGAGAACAGAATTACACCTGGCCAACAGAATTCACAGTGCCTCAGTTTCCTCATCTGTAAATAGAAATGCGAATGGTGCTTATACGATATGGTTGTTAGGAGGATTTCCTGCTTTAATACATGGTGGTGAACAGTTGTTGGCATGAAGTAAGACTGTAACAGTTATTATTACTTTTAGTTTTAAGCAAAAACTTTAACTGTTGGCTCTAAAACGCTCATGCTGAGAGAATCCAGGGCAGCTGGGTTCATTACCCCACCTCTCAGTATGCTTTGGTGGAAGAATTGGCCATTGTTTTTGTTTCTCTGGTTCCTTTTTGTTCATGTATTTTATTTCCACTGTCTTCACGTCTTGATTCTAGGACTTTCAATAGCTTTGCCTTTCATCCTTTTTTCCCAGGGACCCAAATTTATGCCCTTAATGAACCTTCCCCAGAGGGCTCTGAGAAATATATTTATGATTTTCCTTAGCTCTGTCTATTTTGGGAATGGTGAGAAAATGGGAAGCAGGTCAGGGGCGATGTTGCCTTACTTCCTGATTATCATAGCTCTTTTCTCTATGAAATTCTGTGCAGGATTGAGAGGCAGGTGGTAGTGCCTGCTTAGTAACTCTTCCTTCTACGCCCACCAGCTCTGCCCCCAAGTTAGGTGCCTGCTGCTTCCAAAATACCCTGTAACTGGGTCGCAACATTATCTGCCTGCTTGGAATCATTTCTAAAAATCAAAGCAAAGACACAGACTATGTCCCTGGGATCTGAAATGTCTGTGTCCTCTACTAAGAGGCTTTGCAGAGTTGTCCTGGAAACAAAAGAAAGCAGACTTGTTATCTCAATTAGGTGGCAGAATCTCCATGGCCTAGAAGCATGTCTTTCTTTCATTTGCACAAGTGCTCAAACCATGGTCCTTTCTAACTTTCCATAGGAACATGAGCTCGTGGATTTCACTCAACAGATCAGAGTTACTGTTGGATTTTTGTAACGTAATTAATTGACTTGTAAAGATTTTCATTCAATGTTTTGAATGGTATCAACAGGCTAGAAAGAAATTAAGGTCAGTAGCTACAAGCTTCCTAATTCCTCCCCCACGACATGGTCATCTCTCCCCTGAATGAGAGGAGTGGCCTCTCAGTGGCCTCCTGGCTTGTCCAGCTCCATTCATTCAGTTTGGCTTCCCAAGCGCTGGGTGCTGTTCCAAATGCTGCATGTGGAAACTGACCAGAATGGAGACTGACCAGGAAGCTCACTGCCTCTGTCTGTGGGAAGCTTTCAGTCTAGAGGGAAAGACTGACAGCAAGAGAACTATGATAAAATGGGATGGGTGCTACCAGGGACAGAACTCAGTGCTTCCTAGATCGGCACCTGCCCTGGTTGGGCTTTGGGGGGGTGTCAGGCAAGGCTTCCCAGGGGAGGGATGTTCAGCCTCCCACACTGTGCTGGCACCGCCATTTCTGCAACTGCGTAAGGTGCCTCTGATTCCCATTCCTGGAGCCTGTTCTGATAGAGTGCCTCTGCTTTCCTTCCCACACTTGCCTCTCACCTAGGAGTATGCAACTGCCTTCTCCAACCTCTGTTTATTCTCTACACTCCCTCTGAGAGGTTCATCTGAAATCTTCAAGTCTCAGCATGTCCATCCCAATTCTTCAGGGGCTCCTCGCGGCCTTCAGGATGAAGTCCCAGGTCCTCGGTGCTGCACCTGACCCCCTTCATGATCTGCCCTGTCTCCATCTCACTCTCTGAGCTTAAGTCACACTCTTCTTACAACATGCCAGGTTTTCCCTGGTCCTGGGGCTTGTATCCTCTGTTTCCATTGCCTGCCACCATCCTTCCCTGTGTGTCTGTTCTGTATCTGCTTGACTTTTGCTCCTCCTTCAGGAAGTTCCTTAGTCATCATCCACCTCAGTGTGCATCCGAATGACCTGAGGGCTTGTTAAACTCACATTGCTGGCCCCGCCTCCAGAATTTCTTGTTCTGTAGGTGTGTGGTGTGGCCTGATGAAAGTTTGCATTTCTAACAGCTTCCCTGGTGATGCTGAAGCTGCTGGTCTGGGGACCACACTTGAAAAATCTGTGGGGTTACGTGATCAGCTAGGACATGGCGACTGGTTCTTACTCCTCCTGGTGCTCCTCACCCGCCACCTACCTCAAGCCCTTGTCACACTGTGTCACAGCTATTTGCTCCCCTAACTGCTCTTCCAGCATAAACCCCTCAGGGGGGGGGGCACTGTTGAAGGTGTTCTTCATCTTTCTGTACCCAGTGCTTAGAAGTCCTGGGTGCTCAATAAGCATCTGTCAAAGAATGACTATGTGACTGAGAAAGAGCTTTATCATTGGAGGCTTCAATAAATATGCCCTAGAACATTTTCAGCAGCTGGTTTTTCTGAAAGTTTATCCCCAGTTGTGATGGTAGAGGCTTATAACATGATGTTATTAAAACCATGAGTTTGGTTAACATAAGAGCCAGTTAACTTTGTGGTTTTGCGTTCAAATTCTAGAGAGGTTCAGGGGAGAAGCTCACTTTAAAACTGTTATTGTTTCTGGAATGACTAAAAATAGTAGTTTTCTTCGTGGCTCAGCATGAAGATATCTGCCCAACGGACATGCAGATGTCATTTAATTTAGCAACCATAGCATAAGTGTGGCCTCTTTATTGGAAATAATGAATCATTGAACTGAAATTAAATGTAACCAGATGTTTAAGTAAACATTTCTCCAAGCCAGAGAGAGGAATAGCTAGAATACTTCATTTACTTATTCATTCATTCTGCAAATGTTTATTGAGCACCTACTATGTGCTGTGGCCACAGTGGTATGACAATGAATACATTTTCTACTTTTCTTGGTGAGAGGTACTATGGAGAAAATAGAGATAGGTGATGTGATGCAAAGTGCCCTGTGGGCTCCTCTAGATCAAGTTGTCTGTGTAGGTGACCGTGAAACTGTGTCCTGAGTGACAGTAAGTGATGGCATGTCAGGATCACGACAAAGAGAGGAGCAGTTTGAGGCCAGGAGAATGGTACAGAGGGCCTCACTTTAAAACATCTCTTCAAGGAACCCTAATGCCCCTAAAGTCTTGAAGGCAGAATTGATATCACCCTACTATTGTGCTTGCTTATCTAGGCCTCCACTCTAACCTTGCCTCCCAAAGTGTGTTTATTGAAATCTGAGTGACTGGAAATAAATTGTAAATAAAGGTTTTTGCCATTAAGCTCAGAAAATTGCATATACTTTCTCTCTCCATTAGCATATTCAAGCAGCCCTGTTAAAAAGAAATTTAACTTCACTTAATCCCTCATTTACACAACCTCCTCTGAGCTGGTGTTTCTTGGTGTTTACCTTGGACGACCAGCTCTAAAGGCACTCCTTTGTGTCCACCTAAAGGCTGTTCCATGTAGTGCAGACTTCTGTTCTCCACCTTCCACTCTCCCTTCAGTGACTTTCTGATGGTTGAAGAGAACCGTGAGATCTTTGGCAGAGACAGGGTTTCTTATGTTAGTTTTCCTCGTGTCTTATGCCCAGTTATCAGCCCCACTGATGCGGGTCCAGGGATAAATGGCATTTAGAGTCTGAGGGATGGTTGCTCACTTGCCACATGCAGAGAGGAGCTGGCTGTAATGTCATGTGGGATCCAAGCTGTTTCTACACATGCTTTTGCCTCAGTTAATTTAACAGAGTGGTTTTCGATTGAATTGTTCAAATTATGACTTCATTCTATCTCCTTTTGGGTATGTAAACATGACCTTGGATGTAAGCAGCTCCTGAGTGGAAGTAGGGAGAGAGAAGAAGAGGCCTGTTGGGTTTGCTAAAGGGGAGCATTAGTTATGAGAAAAACGAACCAGGATCAGACTTGGTTAACATTGTGCTGAGTTTTTGTAGATATTTTGGAATCTTAATCCCAATTTTTGAAAAGATTGGCTTTTAGATTTCCTTTTGGTTGAGGTACATTTAGTTTTGGTCCTGGAGTCAGAGCAGATGGACTGGGTCTGTCTTTTTGAAAAGCTTCCTTCTCTGATCTTTATGGTTCTAGTTAAGCGCAACAAGCTGGGAATGGAACAAGGTAGGGTAATCTCACTGAAAATTTCCATTTGAGAGAGAGCCCAGGAGAAATCTTTTTGTAGAATAATTTAGAGTTTAAAAGAGCATTTGGCTGTGACGGATGGGCGGAGGCCCCTCCTTAGCTGCAGATTTCTTATGCTTGGGGCAGTTGCCAGAAGGATGCAGTGGGCTTATCTGAGGAGAGGATTAAAGCAGCAACAGCTATACATGGAACAGCCCCAGAAAAGAAACAGTCCACTCAGGGACAGAACTGGGGGTGGAATGATAATAAGAATTAGGAGTCCCTGGAGGTCCCTTCTAGTTCCAGGAATTTGGGATGATTGGGCCTTTTGGGTCCCCCTTGTTGGGGTACTTTGTTTTCATGGCCTTGATGCTCTCCCAAAATGAAAAGAAATTTAGTATGAATGGTGGATGTGTTGGATACCATTACCGTGGACAGGATGTCCATGTCCTCGATCATCTAGTATTCCAAAATTCAAGGTGAAAGAACTATATTCAAATTACATGTATTCCAATGATTTGAGCAGAAAAATGTATGAGCAGGGGTACAAAAAAGTGACACTCATATTACTCAGAATGAGATTTAACATTTGGGTCAGTGTCGTTTTTTAAAAACGTCTTTTCCCCAGGACTTCAGGTTATTTCTACTAAAATAAGTAAAGTCTTGCATTTCATCAACTTATGTATAATTGTCCCCCAATCAAAGTAATCTGTTGACTTGAGTCTTATTTCAGCTGAAATCATTTTCCTTTACTGGTACTAGATCCTCTGTTATATATATTTACAAGATGCAAGTAGAAATAAGAAACAGAAATAAGACTTGGAGTTTCATTGCATTTTATTCCCCCCTACCCCATACTGAGAACATGTGGACTGCAAGAAAAACCAATAAAAGAAAAATGGTGAGAATGTTGATTTGTGGCACTATTATCTTTATTTCCTGTGAAGAAAACAGGATTTTCATTAGATGCGGTTGTGCTGTTTCCCACTGAGAAGGATAATAGGGAGATGGATGGTCACATTCAGAGCTTATGTACATTTTTGCTTAACATTTAAATGATTTTAATATGAGCACTTGTGAAGATTTGCCTTCTTCCTGCAGCACCATTTATTACACAATGTGGTACTATCTTGCCAAGATCAATTTCCTTTATATCAAGTGAAACTTAGGCAGTTTTAACTTAAATTTACTACAGGAGAGCTTGGTGGATACAAGTTGTCACAAAAGCACATTTATTTTTCCTAAGCATTGACCTTGAAAGTTAATTCTTGAAATGCTTGGAGATACATAATTTTGATAGATGGTTAAGTTAAAGAAGGAGGACACTCAATGTGATGTAATTATAAAAATTTCATTTGCATGAAGCAAAAGATTATGAGAGGAGTAGAAATGAAAATGGACTGATTGTGTGGTGGGATCGTGGATGATTTTGTTGGCTTTCTCCCTCTTCTTCCTCCCCAACCATCTTTAGTGTTTTTCTATCCTTTCAGCAATGAGTAAAAGGAGAAAAAAAAAAATTCTCACGTGTTCATTTTTATTTCCTCTTGAGGATGTGCCTTTCAGGATGTTTCATCAAGGAGACTATCTGGGAACAAAAGGGTACTAGCATTATGCTTAGGGAAATAAGTCAGTCACAAAAGGACACGTATTATATGAATGTATTTAGGACACCTAGAGCTGTCAGACTGACAGGAAGTACAAAGGTGGCTGCCAGGGGCTGGGGGAGGGAGCAATGGGGAGTTACTGTTTAAAGGGTGCAGAGTATCAGCTGGGGCCTATGAGAGTTCTAGACATGGATGGTTGTTGCACAATAATGTGGATGTGCTGAATGCCACTGAATTATACCTGTGAAAAGGTTTACAGTGGTCAGTTTTGTTGTGTATATTTTACTACCATAAAAAAAAAGTTTAACCTGAAAAAACACAAGAAAAAGAGAACTGGTCCCCTATCCTCACCAGCCAAGGACTGTGATCCAAGGAGTCTTGCCTTACTGGCAACTTAATTAATCTGAAGGAAAAATTAATTTTAATCGGACTAAAGCCGCTCAGGGTGTGATCTGACCTCAGTGCAATCTGTTGCTGGGGCTGAAGCAGTGAGAGGTCTGGGGAGGGCCTAGATCCCGGGAGCTGGGGAAGGTGTAGGTACCACTCACCTGAACCTGAAGCCAAGCTCCTGTCTCTTCAAAGGTTTTCTTTTGTGTGAAACTAATAGCTGATCTAGACAAGTTTTAAATTGGGAATTTGGGGTATGCTGTATGTGACGAATGTTTCTGACCGTGTCTGTTACTGACTTCTGCTTGGGGAAAAATTAATCTTCACTGGTATGTTCTCCAAAACTGTGGCACTTTCCTATTCATCCTGTCAAGTGTACCCTCAAAACTAAGCAGCTGGGTCGCCTAACTCCCTTTTGCCTTTTCCATGTTCTAAAGAGACCATAGACTTTAGACGTAGACAGAGCTGAGTTTCAGTTTGGCCCTACCCTGGGATAGATAGGTAGATGTAAGTAGGTACCCTGCCTGAGCCAGTTTCTCCATCTGGAAAGTATCTAGAATGATATGTACCTGGTGGGGAGGGGTTCCTGTGAAGCCATGGCAAGGGCATGATACAGAGTGATCAACAGAAACTTTCTTAGTTTCCTGTTGTTGAAATGGTCAGTAGATAGGCCAGGCATGCTACATTAACTCCACATTGGTTACTGTGCCCAGCAGATGGTCCTTGATCAAAGCTGTCATACTATTTAGGATTAAAATATCAAGAAAGTTCTTTTTAAAAAGGCTGATGGGAGACATTTGTAGTTGGTAGTAGGTTTTCAGTGCTTTATATTCAACTTCGTCCTCTTGGTTTTTGTTATCTCCCCCCTGTCGTTTACTTTCTGCAGGAAGTGCAGACGAGAATCCCTCAGTATGTTTGATGATGCCTCTTACAGTTGGATAGGCTTGAAAGACTTACGGATTGGGATTTGATCCGGCGTCAGGCTCTTTCAATGCAATGTCCCTAACCTGTAGGAGGACCCTGCAGAAATGACAAGGGTTAGTGTATATTGAGCACTTACTGTGAGACAGCAGCCGCTGTGACGCGTGCCTTATAGGGAGGGTGTCATTTGGCACCACTCATCTCTGAGGGCTGCTGTAATTATCCTCCAGTACAGGTGGGAAGCTGAGGCTCACCAAAGGTGTCCAAGGGCACACAGCCACAGCAGATGACAGGACTGGGCTGAAAGTAGACTCTGAGGACAGACCTTGGCCTTGGGAAAGGCATTTGGTAAATGTGAATGCTGCCATGTGTGCGTACATGAGCATACACACACACTCTCTTAAATTAACATTTCTCTAAGACACAAGAGCTACTGGATGGCAGAATCAGAATTCCCCAGCAGGGTAGAAAGTGTCTGAGGACCAACCAGGATGAGAAAGCTCATGTCAGAAGCACCAACTGTATTTGGTTGTAATTGTAGCTGCTTTGCATTTTTTTCCTAATTGTACTTTTAAACAAAGGAAATTTCTACACTCTCTGTAGGGTGATACATACTTTTAAAGGCTGTAACTGTGGTTGTGATGTTTCTCTTTAGGAGAAAATCAGTTATTTCTCTGATCATTAAGCATCCTGTCTTGAGAATGTGCTCAATATAATTACAGAGGATAAGCTCCAGCTGCTAGGGGTGAACAACTGTAAGTCTCAAAATGTTCTATATTAGCCTGCAAATTACATTTTAATGTAGTGTACTAATAAAATAGACTTTTAAAAAATTTGTTTTTTAAATTTTGGTATCATTAATCTACAATTACATGAGGAACATTATGTTTACTAGATTCCCCCCATCACCAAGTCCCCCCCAGATACCCCATCACAGTCACTGTCCATCAGCTCAGTAAGATGCTATAGAATCACTACACTACTTGTCTTCTCTGTGTTGCACAGACCTCCCCATGCCCCCCCACCTACATTATACATGCTAATTGTAATTCCCCCTTTCTTTTTCTCCCCCTTATCCCTCCCTTCCCACCCATCCTCCCCAGTCCCTTTCCCTTTGGTAACTGTTAGTCCATTCTTGGGTTCTGTGATTCTGCTGCTGTTTTGTTCCTTCAGTTTTTTCTTTGTTCTTATACTCCACAGATGAGTGAAATCATTAGGTACTTGTCTTTTCTCCACCTGGCTTATTTCACTGAGCATAATACCCTCTAGCTCCATCCATGTTGTTGCAAATGGTAGGATCTGTTTTCTTCTTATGGCTGAATAATATTCCATTGTGTATATGTAGCACATCTTCTTTATCCATTCATCTACTGATGGACACTTAGGTTGCTTCCATTTCTTGGTTATGTATATAGTGCTGCGTTAGGGGTGCATCTGTCTTTTTCAAACTGGGCTGCTATATTCTTAGGGTAAATTCCTAGAAATGGAATTCCTGGGTCAAATGGTATTTCTATTTTGAGCTTTTTGAGGAGCCTCCATACTGCTTTCCACAATAATTAAACTAATTTACATTCCCACCAGCAGTGTAAGAGGATTCCCCTTTCTCCACAACTTCACCAACATTTGTTGTTGTTTGTCTTTTGGATGGTGGCGATCCTTACTGGTGTGAGGTGATATCTCATTGTGATTTTAATTTGCATTTCTCTGATGACTAGCGATGTGGAGCATCTTTTCATGTGTCTGTCGGCCATCTGAATTTCTTCTTTGGAGAACTGTCTATTCAGCTCCTCTGCCCATTTTTTAATTGGATTATTTGCTTTTTGTTTTTTGAGGTACGTGAACTCTTTATATATTTTGGATGTCAACCCTTTATCGGATCTGTTATTTATGAATATATTCTCCCATACTGTAGGGTACCTTTTTGTTCTGTTGATGGTGTCCTTTGCTATACAGAAGCTTTTCAGCTTGATATGGTCCCACTTGTTCATTTTTGCTTTTGTTTCCCTTGCCTGGGGAGATATGTTCATGAAGAAGTCACTCATGTTTATGTCCAAGAGATTTTTGCCTATTTTTTTTTCCAAGAGTTTTATGGTTTCATGACTTACATTCAGGTCTTTGATCCATTTCAAATTTACTTCTGTGTACGGGGTTAGACAGTGATTCAGTTTCATTCTCTTACATACAGCTGTCCAGTTTTGCCAACACCAGCTGTTAAAGAGGCTGTTATTTCCCCATTGTATGTCCATGGCTCCCTTAAGGTATATTAATTGACCGTATATGTTTGGGTTAATGTCCGGAGTCTCTATTCTGTTCCACTGGTCTGTGGGTCTGTTCTTGTGCCAGTACCAAATTGTCTTGATTACTGTGGCTTTGTAGTAGAGCTTGATGTTGGAAAGAGAGATCTCCCCCCCCCCCCACTTTATTCTTCCTTCTCAAGATTGCTTTGGCTGCTCTGGGTCTTTGGTGGTTTGTATGAATTTTTGAACTATTTGTTCCAGTTTGTTGAATAATGCTGTTGGTAATTTGATAGGGATTGCATTGAATCTATATATTGCTTTGGGCAGGATGGCCATTTTGACGATATTAATTCTTCCTAGCCAAGAGCATGGGATGAGTTTCCATTTGTTAGTGTCCTCTTTAATTTCTCTTAAGAGTGTCTTGTAGTTTTCAGGGTATAGGTCTTTTACTTCCTTGGTTAGGTTTATTCTGAGGTATTTTATTCTTTTTGATGCTATTGTGAATGGAATTGTCTTCCTGATTTCTCTTTCAGCTAGTTCATCATTAGTGTATAGGAAAGCAACAGATTTCTGTGTATTCATTTGGTATCCTGCAACTTTGCTGAATTCAGATATTAGTTCTAGTAGTTTTGGAGTGGAGTCTTTAGGGTTTTTTATGTACAGTATTATGTCATCTGCAAATAGTGACAGTTTGACTTCTTCTTTACCAATCTGGATGCCTTGTATTTCTTTGTTTTGTCTGATTGCTGTGGCTAGGACCTCCAGAACTATGTTGAATAACAGTGGTGAGAATGGGCATCCCTGTCTTGTTCCCGATCTTAGAGGAAAAGCTTTCAGCTTCTCGCTGTTAAGTATGATGTTGGCTGTGGGTTTGTCATATATGGCCTTTATTATGTTGAGGTACTTGCCCTCTATACCCATTTTGTTGAGAGTTTTTATTATGAATGGATGTTGAATTTGGTCGAATGCTTTTTCAGCGTCTATGGAGATGATCATGTGATTTTTGTCCTTCTTTTTGTTTATGTGGTGGATGATGTTGATGGATTTTCTAATGTTGTAACATCCTTGTATCCCTGAGATGAATCCCACTTGGTCATGGTATATGATCCTCTTGATGTATTTTTGGATTTGGTTTGCTAATATTTTTTGTTGAGTATTTTTGCATCTACGTTCATCAGGGATATTGGTCTGTAATTTTCTTTTTTGGTGGGGTCTTTGCCTGGTTTTGGTATTAGGGTGATGCTGGCTTTGTAGAATTGAGTTTGGGAGTATTCCCTCCTCTTCTATTTTTTGGAAAACTTTAAGGAGAATGGGTATTATGTCTTCTCTGTATGTCTGATAAAATTCTGCAGTAAATCCATCCAGCCTGGGGGTTTTGCTCTTGGGTAGTTTTTTTTATTACTGCTTCAATTTCATTGCTTGTAATTTGTCTGTTTAGATTTTCTGTTTCTTCCTTGGTCAGTCTTGGAAGGTTTTATTTTTCTAGGAAGTTGTCCATTTCTTCTAGGTTTTCCAGATTGTAAGCATATAGATTTTCATAGTATTCTCTAATAATTCTTTGTATTTCTGTGGGGTCCGTCATGATTTTTCCTTTCTCGTTTCTGTTCTGTTGATGTGGGTTGATTCTCTTTTTCTCTTATTAAGTCTGTCTGGGGGCTTATCTATTTTGTTTATTTTCTCAAAGAACCAGCTCTTGGTTTTATTGAATTTTTGCTTGAACTCTAATTTAATTTGGTTGTTGATCCATTGATTATTTAGGAGCATGTTTTTAAGCCTCCATGTGTTTGTGAGCCTTTTTGCTTTCTTTGTATAATTTATTTCTAGTTTTATACCTTTGTGGTCTGAGAATTTGGTTGGTAGAATTTCAGTCTTTTTGAATTTACTGAGGCTCTTTTTATGGCCTAGTATGTGGTCTATTCTGAAGAATATTCCATGTGCCCTCTGAGAAAATGTGTATCCTGCTGCTTTTGGTTGTAGAGTTCTATAGATGTCTATTAGGTCCATCTGTTCTAGGGTGTTGTTCAGTTCCTCTGTGTCCTTACTTATTTTCTGTCTGGTGGATCTGTCCTTTGGAATGAGTGGTGTGTTGAAGTCTCCTAAAATGAATGCATTGCATTCTATTTCCTCCTTCAATTCTGTTAGTATTTGTTTCGCGTATGTTGGTGCTCCTGTATTGGGTGCATATATATTTATAATGGTTATATCCTCTTGTTGGACTGAGCCCTTTATCATTATGTAATTTCCTTCTTTATGTCTTGTTACTTTCTTTGTTTTGAAGTCTATTTTGTCTGATACTAGTACTGCAAAACCTGCTTTTTTCTCCTTGTTGTTCGCATGAAATATTTTTTTCCATCCCTTGACTTTTCATCTGTGCATGTCTTTGGGTTTGAGCTGAGTCTCTTGTAAGCAGCATATAAGTGGGTCTTGCTTTTTTATCCATTCTATTACTCTGTGTCTTTTGATTGGTGCATTCAGTCCATTTACATTTAGGGTGATTATTGAAAGATATGTACTTATTGCCATTACAGGCTTTAGATTTGTGGTTACCAAAGGTTCAACGTTAGCTTCTTTACTATCTTACTGTCTAACTTAATTCGCTTATTGAGCTATTATAAACACAGTCTGATGATTCTTTATTTCTCCCCATTCTTATTCCTCCTCCTCCATTCTTTATATGTTAGATGTTTTATTTTGTGCTCTTTTGTGTTTCCTTTGACTGCTTTTGTGGGTAGTTGATTTTATGCTTTTTTTGCCTTTACTTAGTGTTTGGTTGGTCTGCTTTCTTTTCTGTGATTTTATTTTCTCTGGTAACATCTATTTAGCTTTAGGAGTGCTTCCATCTACAGCAATCCCTTTAAAATACCCTGTAGAGGTGGTTTGTGGGAGGCAAATTCCCTCAACTTTTTCTTGTCTGGGAATTGTTCAATCCCTCCTTCATATTTAAATGATAATTGTGCTGGATACAGTATTCTTGGTCCAAGGCCCTTCTGTTTCATTGCATTAAATATATCATGCCATTCTTTTCTGGCCTGTAAGGTTTCTGCTGAGAAGTCTGATGATAGCCTGATGGGTGTTCCTTTGTAGGTGACCTTTTTTCTCTCTCTGGCTGCCTTTAATACTCTCCTTGTCCTTGATCTTAGACATTTTAATTATTATGTGCCTTGGTGTTGTCCTCCTTGGGTCCTTTCTTTTGGAAGTTCTGTGTGTTTCCATTGTCTGAGTGACTATTTCCTCCCCCAGTTTGGGGAAGTTTTCAGCAATTATTTCTTCAAAGACACTTTCTATCCCTTTTTCTCTCTTCTTCTTCTTCTGGTACCCCTATAATGCAGATATTGTTCCATTTGGATTGGTCACACAGTTCTCTCAATATTCTTTCATTTGTGGACATCCTTTTATCTCTCTCTGTGTCAGCTTCTCTGCATTCCTGTTCTCTGATTTCTAGTCCATTAACAGCCTCTTGCACCTCATCCATTCTGCTTTTAAGTCCTTCCAGAGATTGTTTTATTTCTGTATTCTCCCTCCCAACTTTATCCGTTAGCTCTTGCATATTTCTCTACAAGTCAATCAGCATGGTTATGACCTTTATTTTGAATTCTTTTTCTGGAAGATTGATTAAATCTGTCTCCCCAGGTTCCCTCTCAGGGGATGTCTGTGTGATTCTGGTCTGGATCAAATTCCTCTGCCTTTTCATGGCGATGGAGGTAGTCATGGGCAGTTGGCGCGTGTGTCAGCTGGGAGAACAAAGTCCCTTCCCAGTTGCTCATTGCCTTCCTCTCCTCGGAGAACGGTGACCCCTAGCGGCTCGTGCTGGGCAGCTGTGTGCAGACGGGGTCCCAGTCTGGCCTGGGCGGCTGCGGAGGAGACTGTGCGGCTGCTGTGGGCGTGGCCGGCGTCAGGCGGCTGCTCCGCTTTGGCGGGGCCGTGCCGGAGGGGGAATGGGCAGAAAGCTGTTTATCGCAGTGAGGGGCCTCAGAGCTGCGCTGCCACCCAGGGGGTTAGGGCACCCGGAGTT
Source organism: Manis pentadactyla (assembly GCF_030020395.1). Lineage (NCBI taxonomy): Eukaryota > Metazoa > Chordata > Mammalia > Pholidota > Manidae > Manis > Manis pentadactyla. Next base: position 34,393,088 of record NC_080023.1, on the reverse strand, counting down.
CCCCGGGATTCCCAGCTGCTGGGCCAAGTGTGCCGAGATGCTTCCATCCAGCTGTGAGGCTCCTGTCCCTTTAAGACTTTCCAAAAGCACTCACTTTTCTTTTGTCCCAGGGGTGCCAGCTGCAGGGACCCACTCGCAGGTTTTACTGTTCCATTTCCCTAGTATCCAGCACACCACACACAGTGTGGATAGCTAGGGCTGGGTATTTAGCAGTCCTGGCCTCCCTCTCCCTTCCTGCTCCTACTCCTCTCCTCCCGCCGGGAGCTGGGGTCGGGGATGTGCTCAGGTCCCGCCAGGCCACGGCTTGTGTCTTACCCCCTTGGTGAGGTGCTGGGTTGTCACAGGTGTAGATGTAGCCTGGCTATTGTACTATATCTTCTGGTCTCTCTTTTAGGAATAGTTGTATTTGTTGTATTTTCAAAAATATATATGGTTTTGGGAGGAGATTTCCGCTGCCCTACTCATGCCGCCATCTTGGCTCTTCCCATCAAAATAGACTTTTACTTGCTAAATTATTCCATCTTAATAATGATCTTTATCTAGACAAAGGCTATTACTTTATTTAAAAAAAAAGAAAAAGTCATTTGTTTCTTCCAAAATAATTGAACTCTCCTCTGGATAACCTGTTGGTTCTTCTACTTCTGTTTGAGTCAGGATCATTGGACTAATATAAGGTAATTCACTAAATGGAATATAAGAAAGCAGATCAAATTTGAGGTCAAGAATTTGATTTTAGCAAATATGTTTCCCTACAGTTTGCTTTTACTAGCTTTGGCCTACAGTGCGTCTTGACTTAAATGCTGTATCTTTATATTTAAAATGAGTTAAGGCAACTTATGTGGTCCTTTTGCCATCTAGGGTGATACTAGCAAAATATATTCATTTATTTAGTTATCAATGATGTCATCCAAGAAAACCATTTCAAAGAATAATTCCTGAGTAGTTGGTTGGTTAACAATTATTCATTCCAGAGAATTTTCCTAAGTCTATTTAAAGGGCCAAATTCTGAATTAGCCTTTGTGGAAATTTCTGGTTGCTTCCTCAGAGAAAATCAGGTTGCCAGTGTATGGCTAATATGTTTCTTATGATTAACAGATGAACAAAGTACAATTGATGAATAAATGCACAAGTTTTGACACCAGACTCTAGAAGAATAGGGAAGTTATCAATGGGAAGTGAAACATACCCATGTACTTGAATGATTGTATACTTTGTTCACATTTTCCTTGAAGGCTCATTTTTGTTAATTAATATTTGAAGGTTGTATGTAATCTTAAACTCTTAGCTGTAGACCCCAAAGAATTATTAGCTTTCAAAAGGAATTGGCACTTCTGTTATCAGTTTTAAAAAAGGAAATATGTAATATCAAGTAGGTCACTATTATAGACTGTTGTTTAATTATTGTTCATTGGTTAAAATTCTAAGGTGTTACCTTAGTGGAAGAAATGGAGGTGTATAGTAAATTAGGAGAGTGGGCAGGTAAGCTGATTATAAGTATTTCTGGTATACTAATTAGCTTCCATTCTAGGGAAATACTTGCTTTTTTATAATACAGACAATTTCTCATTTACTTGAAGGGTGTTTACATTTTGGTTGTGTTCTGTTTACTTGTATGTGAAGAAACCCCTGAATCTCAAACCTTCAGCCACTCCTTTATTCAGAGGAGTTTGAGAAAATCTTGTATCAGCCAAGAGAGTAACTGGTTAACCAAACAGAGTCATATTCTTGCATCTCTGGAGTCAGTTCTATACAAACTATCTGTTTGAGTTGAATTGTATCCCTGCAAAAATAATATATGTAAGTCTTCACCCCTGGTACCTGTGAATGTGACCTTATTTGAAAAGGTCTTTGAAGATGTTATCGAGTTAAGATGAGGTCACACTGGCCCTTAATCTGGTGCCCTTATAAGGAGAGGGAAATTTGGACACAGACATTCATGGAGACCACCATGTGAAGACAGAGAAGGAAGGCCATGCGAGGATGGAGGCAGAGATTGGAGTTACGCTGCTACAGACCGAGGCATGCCCAGGGCTGCCAGAAGCTGGATGAGGCAGGGAAGGATCCTCTCCTAGCAGCTTCGGAGGGAGCATGGCCCTGCCAGTACCTTGATGCCAGAATTCTAGCCTCTACAACTGCGAGAGAATAAATTTCTGTTATTTCAAGCCTCTTGGGTTGTAGTTACTAGTTACAGCAGCCACAGGAAATGACAGGACTTTAGACTCAGACTCCCTGAACTTGAGTCCTGGTTTCCCATCTGATGCTGTGATCTTGGGCTTGAAATCAAAGGTTATTGAACCTCACAGTGCCTCAGTTTCTTCATCTGTAAAATAAGGCTGAAAAGAATACCTTCTTTATGTAGTTGTCTCGAAGATAAAATAATATACATGTAATACTTTGAATAATGCCTGGAGCTATTATATATTAAAAACCCAATCATTTCAAAGCTATATAGAAATAATTTTTGATCATTCAACAAATAAATATCTCTTGAGCTTCCTTTTTAATGACAGGCCCTATGCTAGATGGTGAGTGTCCATGGGGGACCAAGTAGACAGGATTTAAGACCTTCAGGTGATCATTCCCTCTATTGTGAAGAAGAAAGAAAAGTGAATTCCATGTGGCATCTTTATGGGCAGGAACTGGTGTAACCTCTCCCCTGGACCTCGGAGAGCTTAGTACCAAACCTGTATACTGCGGAGGCAGGGAGCTTGGAGCCAGACTGCCTGGGGTTAAATTCCGTTTCTTACTAGCTCTGACCTTGGGAAGCAATAGAATTTTTAACTTTATCTGCCTTTACATCAACAAAATGGGGACACTGATACACCTTCCTTAATAGGGTTATGGTGAGAATTAAATGAGTTAAAAATACGTAATGTTGAATTTTTATACTATACTATAGAATTTTATACTATACTAAAGAATAGTAAGCCCTTAATAAATGTTGTTATATCATTAAGTGTACCCTGAAAGATCTCAAATTTGTAAGTAATATTCTTCTTTTGATATTTATTAAGTATGGAATTCAGGTATGCATCAGTACAGCTCCTATCCACATAGAACTCATAGGGGAGATTTATTTATTTATATGCTAGTAAAAGAGTTTATGGAACCAAGAAAATGGTGGTAGAAAGAAGACAGAGTCTGATTCAATTTTCCTGAAATATCAGGGAAGGTTTCCTAACGATGAGTTTTGGAGATTGAATAGGAGTTTGCCAGACAGCAAAGGATGGAAAGAACATAAGGGGAAAGGGGAGTAGTTTTTCCAAAGGCAGAGAGTCTTAACACCATGGCAAGTACTGGGGACAATTGGTGGTCAGTCACTCAGAGTGGTACAAGGTCATTCCTGGAGTCAGGATTCAAGTTCTGTCACTGCGTGTAACCTTAGATTTCTTTCTTGACCTCTCTGTGTCTCTGTATTTTCATTTTTAAAGTAGTGATCACAGGCTTAAGTGAATATATTAATTGGAAGTACTTAGATCAGTGCTTAGCCAAAGTAAATTTTCAAAACATATTGGCTCTAATTAATGTTAGTACTCTTGTATTTGCTGTTAGAAAAAGAGTGTGAAGAAGGTTCACTTAATATTCCTCATCTAGTTTAGTGATTGCTGTGGGCTTTTATAAATACTGCACCCTCGGGCCCATACATTCTCCTGAAAACAACTTTCACCATTTGAACATGGGGATTAGGAGGTGAAAAAAATACAGTACACATTGTTTAACTAGAGGAGAAAATGATTAAAATAGGCCTAGATATTGGCACAAAGATATGTGCAGATTGCTGATTAGGCAAAATAAAAAAAATAAATGAGCATGTTGAGCCAACATGGTTTTGTTTTTAAATCTGGTGAACCACCTGTATCTTTAAGCAATTAATTTAAAGATGGTTTTGGTTTGTTGTTAATTGTCTCCAAATTACCCAGTGATGTCAGTCTATGTTCTGAACCAATGTAAGTTTAAAAAACCACTACTGGAAGGCAGCACATTGGTCGTGCCACCTAGGTAGTGTGTGTTTGAAAGTAAGAGGATGCACGTGGCCTTAGGATTTCTTTGGCTAAACTTCTCAGAGCTGTGATAGCAAATGCGTTATTTTAGCGATGGTCCCTCCTTCTTTCATTTTTATTTTCTGAAAGTGGGTCATTTCCAATTGTGACTTTCTTTGATTATGAAAGTAAAATGTGCTCTTCATGATAAGACTCAGGCAAGAAGAAAATAAAAAGTGAACATCACTAGAAATTTTAACAATAATTGTTACTAACAATTGGGGTAGCGCGCGCGCGCACACACACACACACACACACACACACACATATATTTCAGTCTTTCTATACTGCCAGGACAGCTGAGGCCAGTCTTGAACATGGGGCAGGCTGAGTGAGGCTTTTGGGGGAATAACTTAATTAGAAATCGTTCTGTAAGATTCAGGGCAGAAGATTCAGGATAGAAATAACAAATGATAATGGAATTGTTTTACATTAAGTTAGTTTAAATGCTGGGAATAATAAATGGCTGGGCAGAGTTTGTAGATCTGTTTATTCTTCTAGCATGTATTTATTGAGTGCCAGGATAGAGCAATGGATACAGCAGTGAACACAGCAGACAAAAGCCTGAGCTTTTGTGGGACTTGCACCCATTGCCAGGATTTTAGACAGTACCTAATTAAAATAAATAACCCACATTACAAGGTGTAAGTGCTAAAAATGAACTGGACTAGGGGAATGGAGAAAGGAGGCTGAGGGCTAGTAGGAGGGGATGCAATTTTAAATGGTTTTGGGTGGGGGGGTCAGAGAAGGCTTTACAGAGGAGGTGGTATTTGACTGAAGACTTGAAAGAGACGACAGAGGTTGGCTTGTGCTGTGCATATTTGTGGAATTAGAGGTCTAGGCAGTGGTGTCTGAGGAGCAGCAGGGTATTAGCATGCTTGGAATGAGGTGAATAAGGGGAGGAACAGATGGGATCAAACAAATAAGGAGGTGGTGTGGAGGTGGTAAAATATCCCACAGAGCTGGTTAGACCATCGAAAGGGCCTTGGCTTTTACAGTAATGAAGGTGTAAAGCTGCTGGAGGGTTCCCAGCCTAGGGTAACTTACTGACTGACAAGGTTCATCCGGTGACTGTAGGGAGAACAGATTTTAGGGGTACTGGATGGACTTACGGAAATCCCACAAGACTGTTGTGGTAATTTGGTTTGAGAGATGGTGGAAAGTTGGACAAGGGTGGTAGCAGTGGAGGTGGTGAGAAGTGACTGTATTCTGAACAGACAGTTGACCTTGAACAATGTGAGTTTGAACTGTTCAGGCCCACTTATATATGAATTTTTAAAAATAAATACAGTATAGTACTGTAAACTTATTTTCTCTTGTCTAGCTTACTTTATTGTAACAATATGGTATATAAGGCATCTGACATATAAAATATATATTAATTGATTATGTCATTGGTAAGTCTTCTGGTCTATAATGGTCTATAATAGTTAGCTGTTAGTAGTTAAGTTTTTGGGGAGTCAAAAGTATACACAGATTTTTAACCGTGCAGGGGGTCAGCATCCCTAACCCCCATGTTGTTCAAAGGTCAACCGTACCATCAAAGTGGAGCCAGCAAGATTTATTGCTGGGCTGAATGTGGGATGTGATAGAAAGGGGGCGGCAAGGATGAGTCTGAGGATATTAGTCTGAGCAGCTGGAAGTGTGAGGCTGCTCTGAGTTGAGGTGGAGAAGACTGTGACCCTGTGGGGCAGGTTTTGGGGGGTGAGCATCATGGACTGAATGTGTCCCCTCCAAATTAATATGTTGAACCCGTACCCCTATGTGGTAATATTAGGAGATGGGGCTTTTGGGAGGTAATTTGAATTAGATGAAGTCATCAGGGTAGAGCCTTTATGAATGGGGATTAGTGTCCTTATTAAGTCAGAAGAGCGCCCCCTGCTCTCTGGCACTTGAAGATACAAGAGCTGGTAGTCTGAAGCCTGGAAGAAGGTCCTCATCAGACACTGAATCTACTGGTCTTTGCTCTTGGACCTCTCAGCCTCCAGAATGGTGAGAAGTAAATTTCTGTTGTTTTTAAGCCACCTAGTCTGTGGTATTTTGTTATAATAGCCTGAATGGAAAAAGGGCAGATCAGGAGTTGTTTCAAATATGGTAATTTAAGGTGGTTAGTAGATATCCAATTGGAGATAGGGACCTAGTGGTGGGGTCTAGGAGTCTGGAGCTCAGAGGAGGGAGGAGTCTGAGCTGGAGCTGTAGGTTTCGGGGCACAAAGGTCATCCACAGAGGGAGTGAAGGTAGGACTTGGAGGAGTTTAGCCTCTCACTGACAAGGCAGAGTTGGAGGGTGACGAGAGATGAGGGACAAGCAAAGGAGACTGAGAAGGAGCCGTCCCTGAGTGGGAGACTGGTGTCTTAGAAGCTAAGTGCAGATGTAGCTCAAGGGAGAGGTCTGATCATCAGGGTCAGATCTAAAGATAAATTCATCTCTGTGTAAACTTCTAGTAATTGGAGACTTATGGGTGTTCTTTATGGTCAATCTTATTTATTCCATTAAATTCGCAGAATTGTATGAGTGTTCAGTATAAATGCCCCATTCTCTGTTCCTACTCCCTGGAGATAGCATTGTTAATAGTTAATAATCTGGGTAACCTTCCAGATGTATGTGTGTGAGACTATTTATATATCCGTATTGATATACATGTATCTGTATCTAGAAATTTTTGTCTTAACAAATGTTTCAAATATACAAATATCCCAATAAGTAAGTAGAGACTATGTATTAGGTCGTGGTATACCTACTACCCGTATTAAAGAAATGTGACCACTGTTCTGGATGTCTTGAATTTATCTCAGGTCCTTATGATTGCAGTTCTATTTTTATATTCACACACACACGTACATTTTCTTGCCTATATGCATGCATGTGTGGGTTTTCTCTCTCCCCCACCTATTCTCTTCCACCTGCCCAAGGCTGTGCTGTATTATTCAGACAGCTGCTGTACATCAGCCACAGCGGTCCTGCTCCCAGCTGGGTCCTGGGAGAGCCATAGAAGTAATGATGCAGAAAACAGCAGCTTCCTCAAGGAACACGTTAAGCTTGCTGATGAGAGTGGCCTTGGGGAGTCCTGCGTTTCCATTTGGAGCGCTCAGGGATGCCAGTGGGAGGGTCTTGGTCTAGTGGAAGGTCTGAGGCTTTGGTGTCCTCCCGTGCTTGCTTCAGATCTTAGCTCTGTTGCTAACTGTGATCATGGACAAGTTGAGCCTTGGTTTTCTTCATCCTCAGACTGGAGCCACCAATCCTCACCTTAAAAGGTTGTGGGAACTGCAGGAGGTAACATATCAAGAAGTACCTAAAAGGTCTTGTCACGTACCAGGTACCAATGGCAACCATTCTTTTCCCCAGGTCTTCCTCATCTTTTTCCTATTTTACTGTTAAGATAATTGGTGGATGAAAAAGGTTTGAAGATATATTATTTAAGTACATATACTCTGGTTATATAGAAAAGAATAAGAGATCAAAGAATCTTAGTGCATAAAGTAGCCGACCTGAGACTAAAGCTCTACCAGTTTTTTTTTTTTTAATCCAGTTTCTTAGCCAGGAAGCATTTAAGTTTCACTGTGAATAGTTTCATTGTCAAGTCTGCTTCCAGAGGTCTGGAGATCTCCTGGAAAAGAGCAGCTAATAATATGGCCTCTCTTACTACTTTTGTGCCCTACTGTGCTATTTCCCTGCTTCAGGAAAGAATATCACGTCAGAAGCTCCATCTCAGTATTAGTCGGTGTGGTCTCAACTGTCAAAATCATCATTTAACCAAATGATCAGCTCTGGTTGGTGAAAACAGGTCCATAATTACAAAGTGGTGAAAAGAAGGGGTTCAAAATGAACAAGTGGGAAAAATGATTTCATATATATTTTTCATTGCTGGCAAATAAAGAGTCCTCCAAATGCTTAGCTTTGGCCAAATAGTCACTAGGACACCTTGGCCACTTCACTGGGGGACGTGACTGAGTCAGGACAGCCTGGTGCATCAGAGGCACAGTCAGATGGCGCTCCCTTCCTTGGTTCTCAGACTGGCCACTCCACTGGGTGAGGGGCCTTCATTGGTAACAACTGTGTTCTTTTACACTTGGGTGTTCCAGGGAGGGTTGGGGAAAAATAAAAATGAATGCATAGAAATAAACTGAAAAGAATTTAATAGTTGTTGACATTGTCAATGAATCCTAACTTAGGCAGAGTTAAGTAAGTGGTTGCTGATTGTTTCTAACCACGGTTTGATCCTGGTAAGTCCATGAACATTAATAAGAGGTAGAGGAGGCTGTTTATTCACTAAGTGGACAAGGGAGGAAACATACATGGTACAAGTTTTCTGTCCCCTAGTCCCTGGTCCCATGAGCGGCTTATTTTCTCAGTATGAGCGTTCTCCTTCTTTGGGTGGCTAAGCCTGCTGTCAGGGTGGTGTTTGTGACTTCATGGGTGTGGCCCGACTCCACTGGCCCCTGCTGAGCTCCTCTCGAGGGAGAGCTCAATTGATCCAGTTTCTCCAAGAATCACCCACATGGGAAGTAGTGGGCTGATCACAGCTATCTTGTAGTTGGCTGGGAATCCACTTCCCCCAGCCTTTCGCTGCTCTTGTCCAACAGAGAGACCACTAGCTCCTTGTTGGCTCATTTCTCAAACCTCCTTAATGAGAAGTAGAGGATTAGCCTTCATAGGATATTTCTTTGTGGATCCTAGGGAAGAGTCTTTCTTACCTTTTTATTGGCTCAACCACTTTGTCTTAACTTAGGGAAAGTTAAGTAACTCCAGGAATCAAACCATGTTTTTATGGCCAGGTGTACAATCTGTATGACAAAATACTGGAAACCAAAACACAACTCAATAGCCAAACCTGACTGTGTAAAGGAGGACTTGTATCCTTTTTCCATGACTGGTCCTTGCTCTTTCCTCACTTTTTCTGATGAGATGATCACAGACAGAACTGAGAAACAGCCTGTGTAGGGAATTCTTTTGACATGGTAAATTTTAGAAAACAAATATACTGCAGACTCAGCAGTATGTGAAACTGTGGCACATTTTTATTTCTTCAAGGATGATAATATTGAAAGATAAGTCAACTTTTTAATGAAAAAAAAAAGCTTGTACAGCATGGAACCTACTTGGATAATTATAAAAGAAGATATGACACTTGTTTTTTAGCCATGAAGTTTTAAGGAATTTTTATTGAGAGCATGTTGAATTGTTCAAACAAAACCCAGTAAGCATTAATTGACCATCAGCCATGTACCAGGACAGTGCATAAGGTGCTTCAAAGACAAGTGGATGAGCCCCATGCCTGTCTCCAGGAGGCTCATAGATAATAGGTGTTACCATATAGAGGGACCTGATCTGCTAACACAAGAGAGGGATCAATACACTTTGTCTGGGAGTTTAGAGAAAGTACAAGAGAGGGAATGGCACACTACGTCAGGGCCGCAGTTCTACACCTGAAGAGTCTGAGCCATTTCTAGAACATTTCGTTAATGACCTCCTCTGGAAAGCTAAATGTTTCTACATGACGTGCGCATGTACATAAAGGTACATGTCCTTGTACTTAGGACTTCAGTTTGTTGAAATGCTTTTATTGCTTGATTTTTGAAGTGAGGCTGTTTTGTTACCAGGGTGCAGGGTTTACTGAGCTGTTTTGGGGAGGGGATTTGTTATTACTGTAATGCTGCAGGTCTAGGAGAATTTTAATTCATTAAAATTTAAAATTAAGGCATAGTTTCTATACAATGAGGTGTATACATCTTACTTGTACAACTTGATGAGTTTTTCCATATGTATGCACCTGAGTTGTCTTTACCCAGATCAAGATAAGAACATTTTCACCTGCCCTGCAGCTTTCCTCCTGTCCCCTGGCGTCATACTTCTGTCACTGGAGATGAGTTTGAACTTCAGTAAATGGAGTGAATGTGTCATACTCTGGATGGTCTTTCATGTTGGTTGTCTTCTGCTCAACCCTCCCTATTGTTGAAAGTAGCAATAGTTTATAGTCTTTCCCTTGTGTGTAGAATTGCATTCCGTGAATATAATTTAACTTGTCCATATGACTGTTGACAGACATTTGGTTTCCTAATTTTTGGCCATTCAGAATAATGATGCCGTGAACATTCTTGTATACGCCTTTCAGTGGACACTTACCATGCATTTCAGTTATGTATATTCCCAGGTGAGGGACTGCTGAATTGTGAGGCATATGTATGTTTAGCTTTAATAAAGTCTTTCAGAGCAGTTGTTCAGGTTTTCATCCCCATCAGCTAGGTATGATGCCACCCTTTTGTACCCCTTTTAGGACTTCCTGTGTCCTCCACCCAGTTAACAGCACCCATCCCCACCACCCCACAACCCCCCTCTCCTACCCCTACAGTCGCCAAAGCTACGAAGCTTCCTTGCTCTTTACATTTTCTTTTCTTTTGTCTCATCTGACTTGGTCACCAAAAGGACTAGCTGGTCTTCCAAATTGTCCCTGGAATCTATTTTCTTCTTTCAGCCTGCAGTTGTCTTCATTGTTTTTTTCTCACCTTGATGATGGCAAAGCCTGTTAATTGGTTGTTCTGTCTCTGGATTTTTTTTTCTGCAAGTCAGTCTTCAAATGTTCCCATTTAAAGTAAAGATACATAACTAAAAGCACTCATCACAATTCATAGGCACTTCAATGTGAATTGATTGAGAATCTAATTTAAAATTGGCTGTAAAGTCTAAACTCCTTTGCAAAATACATATTGGAAAGTAACAGTTAAAGGGTAATGATTTTTCAGTGTACTGGCGATATCGTTTGGGAAATATGCACATATGTGCGTGTGCCTGTGCGCCCATGTGCACGCGCACACACACACACACACACACACACGAGGGGAGAGAGAGAAACTTTTGCCCTTTGCCTCTGCAGTAAGATGTGGCTTATAAAAGAAGCTAAAATAGGAATGGGTAAATTCATGTCACAGAAATGAATGAGAGTACTTTCTGTTTAAGTATCTTTCAGTTCAGATTTCAAAAATCTTGGTCGTGAATAATTAACAAGATGGCACTTCATAGTTTATGAATGTGTGCGTACATAATTGCATGTGTTTCTCATTTAATTCTTACAACAACTATGTTAAATAGGTAGTATTACAGTATCTTCTTACATGTGAGGACTTGGGGTCTCTGAGGAGCTGAATGACTCACTAGGGTAAATGGACAGTCCCTGATGGTTTGGTACATATAGCCTAGCCTCTGACTTCATAGCACATGGTCATTACATTGAATTTTATCTTTTCTGTAGATGGTTTCTGCAGACAATATCTGAACTTAAAAATCATTAGGTCTTTATACATCTTAAATAAAATATTAGCCCATTGGCACCAGTGTGTGTTATTGTTTTTTTTTTCTCAAATCAAAATACCCTTTTATTTTGATTTTATCTTCTCATCTTATAAAAATGGTAAAGGTTTTAGTAAAAAAACATAACAAAAATATAAAAAAGACATTTTTAGGATTATCTGAAATTCCACCATTTATGCAGGTTTTACTTTTTAATGTAACAGAAAACCCCAAAATATTACTGTTGCCCTCTATTAAATGAGGTTCTATTTTGTATCTTGTGTCTTCACATCATCAGGAAACACATTCTAGCTGAAGCTAATCCCTGGCCTGGCTTCATTTCTGTGCTGTGGTTATTTAGATTCTAATATCTGAAATAATCTTAAATAAAAAGGCATAATACAAAATAATACTCTCAGACTGATGATTCCTATGCATGAGCAGGGGCCATGAATTTTAGTGGTAAAATTAGGTTAGTATTCTGATGCACTTTAAATATGTTTCCATTTGCAGTAATTTCCAGAGGAACATATAGTACAGACAAATGGCTAGAATTTGGGGTCCAGGCCAGGTTTCCAGTGTTTCATCACTTCCTAGTTGTGAGGCCTTGAGCAAATTTCTCAATTACTTTAAGCCTCATTTTCTCTGAGTAATTGGAATAATACCACCTGATAGGGTTGCTCTGAAGACTTAGAAAGATCATGTTAGCGCTAAGGCAGTTGTGGTTATTTTAATTACAATATGATGGCCCTTTATTTATGGTCAGCAGCAGTTTGTTTCCAGTGAAGCGGAGAGCTGAAGTTCAGCAGGGGTCATAGTGTTTAGGACTGCCTACAATCTTCATTTTTTTGTGTGTGGTGCAATTATTGGCGTATTGGTAAGGGATCACCTGCGCATTGTGCTTTGAAACTTGAATTCTGCTTAATGGCAAACAGGTGGCAGAGAATTGAAGCTTGCGGTTGCAAAGTGAGCGTGCACACACAGCCCTGCAAAGTTAAGTGCATACCAGTTGAATGAATAACATACTAATTATTATCCTCCCTTGGAAAGAGTCTGGTAGAATTGTAGCTTCAGGCACTGTGTAAAGACCTAGGTTTTTAAGCTGGCAAAATAGTGATTACTATTTTTAGTTCAATTTCTGTGCTTTAAAAAGGTGTAGTATATGCCTTGTTACTCCTAGATGGTTTTATGTATTTTAATTAATGTTATCTTATTATGTTTGTGCCCCAAGGCTGCTTCAGTGAAAGACGTGATTTCAGAAGGTTGATGAAATTAGGTCTGACGGGAAAGACTGTTATTCTTATTTATGGTTATAAAATATTTCAGGTACATCTGTGTTTGACATTCCTGTGTTGTAAACACACAGAATGTTCTGAATCCATTTGTCTTAGACCAGGAAAGTAATAACTCCAGTGTGGGGGTTGTTTTTGGTATTAAACATGGCTTTACATTTTTCCCTTTGAATCTCATCTTGCAATAATAGGTAAAGAAATGAAAGTGATTCTATAACCCAAACACAGACAAACTCCCCCTGCTTTATTACTTTATAGTCACACCTCATGTATTCTTGATTGAGTTGTCATGAGGTACGTGATCAGGTAGAAATCAGCTTTATTTGGATCTGAATGAGTATTCACCTGCAAATATGGAAAATGTATTATAAATCATTTGCCGGAGCTGAATGCAATTAGTCTTGCAATAAAGGAAAGTTCCCTGAGAAAGAAAAAATAATATTTGAGTGAGGCTTGACAAAAGATACAGTGAATAAAGAGAAAAAGCTGTTATAAACTTTATGATGATAAATATGATATAATTATATCAAGCTAAATTCATTGCAGATTTTGTTGTTAGTGGGAGTTAGGAATTAACATACAAGATGTCACAAACCTATTGAACAGTAATTACACAGTATCTTCCATTCCTTAAAGGTTAGGGTCCTGCAACCTTCTTCCTGGTAGAACTGGAAGTTGCAAGATTTAAAATCCCAGGAGGAGGGAAAGAGTCAGGAGTATCAAGATAATAAGTGAGTCATAGCAACTTTGTATACTTTTTTTAAGTTTCTCTGAAATCAGACAGCAAAGTGCACTTTAGAAACATCACGCACCGCTTCAGTGTAACAGTATGTAATCGTTTTGCTTTGTGACAGATAGTGACCAAATTCAGAGGCTTTTGTTTTATTCAGGGGCTGTCTCCTATCCAAATGGTCAATGCTTTTCCCTCCCTCCATTCTTTCTTCTCTTCCTTCCAACATTCCCATTCAGTCATTTCCTATTTTGTACCAGGTGGCTTTTAGGCTTTGGGGACACAGGAAAAACAGTCCCTGTCCCCCGTAGCTTACATTCTAGTTGGGGAGGTGGATAAAAGTCTCAAGGTTGGGTTCTCCAGAAGCAGATGCTGAGATGTAGTTTGGGGAACAAGGTGTTTGTCTGGGATCAATACTGTGAACTGGGAGACGGCAGCTGGATTGCGCAGAGGGAGAAGCTGTGCTGCCAGTTTGACAAAACCTCCACCAACCTGCTAGAGAGCTCCAGGGTGAGTACGATCTGCCAGAGGGCCCTGCACTGAGGGGGACCTCACTCCTCCCTGCCAGGCAGGTGAGGCTGTGCAGCCTAGGCTGGCCCAGAGGCTGTCAGGGCACTGGAGGCCGTCTCCCTGCAGCTGTCCTGTGAGTCTCAGCGGTGCGATCCCTGGTCTACCACAGTAAGTACTTAAAGTGTCTGGTGGTGACAAGGATGGAGAAAAATAAAGCTGGATGGGGCGATGGGGAAACACAGGAGGATGGGGGGGCTTTAAGGAGGTACTGAACCGAGATCTACAGGAATTGAGGAAGCGGGGGCAGAGCTGTCCAGGGAAGAGCCAGGGCAAATGCCTTCAGCAGGAGTGTGCCTGATGTACTGGGGAACCCCAACGAGGCCAGTGGGTGAGCCAGGGTATGGTCACGTGGGGCTCTTGGCCTTTGAAGGAGTTTACCTCGTTAGAAGTGTTGGTAAGTTTCATTCCTTCTGATGACTGTGAGAGAGAAACCGTTCTACCCATCTCTTCTAGCTTTTGGTTTTGCTAACAGTGTGTGGCCTTCTTTGGCTTGTAGATCGCAGACTTTGTCTTTCCATGGTGTTCACCATATTTGCATGTCTCAGTGTCCAAATTTCTCCTTTTTATGAGGACACCAGTCATACTGGATTAGAGCTTACACTAACCTAATGACCTCATCTTAACTAATTACATCTGCAATGACTGTTTCCAAATAAGGTTACATTCTGAGGTTATGGGGGTTAGGACTTCAACATGAGGTCTTGGGGGACACAACTCAACCCATAACAGGTGGGGAGCCATTAGAGAGTTTTGAACAGATTCATAGTATAATCTGTTTAATGTTTAAAAAGGATCAGTCTGTTTTATGGAGGCTAGAATGAAGGGAGGAAACAGCCATGCAATCATCTAGGCAAGAGATGATGGTAGCTGGCCTAGTGTGCTGGAGACAGCGGTAGTGAGTGGTCAGGTTCTAGACAGAAGGTAAAGCTGATTTCGATGTGGAGCGAGAGAGAGTGTGAGTAGAGGCAAGCATGGCTCCCAAGCAACTGGAAGAATGGAGTTGCCCTTTACTGAGATGAGCAAGGTTTTAGGAGGAGCCAGTTTGGGGGGAACATTAGGAATTTAATTTAGGATTTAAGTTTATGATGCCTTTTAGACATTCATGTAGGGATATTGAGTAGGGAGTTGAACATACGAGAAATTCTGAAATTTGGATGAGTGAGAAGGGACCAGCAAAGAAGACTTGAGAAGGTGGAGTCAGTGAGATAGAAGAGAACCCAAAGGATGGGGGTGTCTCAGAAGGCACGTGATGAATGTGTTTCAAGATCAGCATCCAGTAGGATGAGGATCAGCTTGACCATTGGCTTTTGCTCCTTGACAAGAGTCTTTTTGATCAAATGACAGGGGTTGAAAGCCTGATTGGAGTAAACTCAATGGGAGGAGCAGAAATAGAGAGTGTAAGTGCAGACAGCCTTTGATTTTGTGACTAGCTCTTTGACTAGCTAGCTTAAGAGCCATGTTCACCCCAGAGATGCAGAGTAATTAGGATGCTAGGGATAGAAAACCCTCTGAGAAACCTTTATATAACCATGTTATAATGGAGTCTGGTACTTCTTAGATATCCTCCCCTTTTCTTTTCCAGGGTTATTTAGCTTTAGCTTTATCCCAGTAATGATAACTTCATGCCAAAGTATGTAACATTAGCCCTTCTCAGACAAGTTTTAGCTCCTTCCTCTCAACAGGGTAGAATAGCAATACTGGCTTCTTGAGGGGTGAGTAAGGAAGTGTTGGTGTTATACAGGATTAGTCATGAAGTCATAAGGAAGAAATATTTGACCTAAAAGAAAATCTATCTGGGATTCACTTGCTCAAATAAAGAAAAAGAAGGAATTATACATAATTAGCTTTCAGGATAATTTACATCCAAAAACAATTTTAGCCACATTTCAATTTCATCCTTCACCTATCTTAAAAATCAGGAGTAATGGGCAAAGTATAATGAACAGACTTGAGTTTCATCTCCTCTCATTTCCCAAGGTAAGGGAGCAGAAGAGCCCAGAGGGCAGCTGAAAGGGTAGAATGAAACAAAAGGGCTTTGAGTTGCATCTTCCCTCTGTCCTCCCATGCTCAGTGAAAGCATTTAGAAAAAGCTCTGTGTGCCTGCTGGAATCGAATGTGGGTGAAGGTGTGAACTTAAACTTTCAGGGAGACCTGTACAGTTTTAGAGTCACTGGAGATAATAAATGCTTAGTTTCTATAAGGCCATATTAGGTCTGATGATTTTTTTAACATAAATGATATAATTAAATTTGATCATTAATGTCCTTGCTTTGAAGAGGGCACCAATTTCAGAGCCTTCCTATTCTGTTAACTCACAAAATTCATCTGCCCAAATGTGATTACTTGTTTGAGGCGAAAGGGACTTTTTATTTCAGGAATTCATTCCTTTCCACTGAGTTCACAAAAGTGGGCTTTAAAAAAAAAGAAGTGGAATTAAACTGCACACGTAGAGAGCCTTAGACTTAATAAAAGGGAAGGATTTCCTAATGTGATTCTTTGACGCTGGTGATGGTCTCTCCACAGGATTTATCAATTACGCCTTTGTAGATGTTCCAGGTGTGGCAAAGGCGGAGTGAGCAGAGACAGACCTTAAGGTGGGTGTGTGGGGGGTCCATTTGGCCTGTTAGCAGTTTCAAGAAAACATCTGGGCAATTTTACCTCTATTTTTAAAGACCCTCAAGCAAGCAGACAAGCAGAACACCCCACCATTCTGCAGGCTTACTTCGGTTTATTTAGGAGCCCTGGCACCACAGTGTTTGAAAGCAGTTGCGTGTGTTTAGGAGACTGTGCGTCGAGAGTCAGATTATGTATGCAGCCTTGTACTGGTAGAAGTTTTTCGTGCCTCCAAATCTTTGCCCATTGACATAAATGATTTCTCAAATTTCTGTCCATTCCAAGATTATTTTGTTCTCGCAACTTCCCTCTTGTCTTATCTGAGACTGGCCTTTGAAAGTCAGCATTGAAATTTAGGTAGGAAAGAAAGAGGAGCATTACTGGGTATTGTTTCTATTAAATCCTGTAATGAGTTAACATTTTATCAAATACTCTTTTGTGTGCTTTCCCCCCAAAGCTGTAAAATATTGTCAGGATAAGGAAGATTCCCAGGTTTATGTCTCCCTTTTTCCTGAATTCATATGTAACCTAGCATTATTAACCCTTTGTAGCGCTTTTTCATGCCACTGTATGTTTGCTATGGGAAATTTTAAATAAAGCCAGCTGTGTTAAATATTCATAGAATCAATTTTCACTTGTTTAAAGTCTTTGGTGATTTATCTTCAGGAGGTGTTAATACGGCAGTAATTTTGCATTACATTTCTTGCACCAACACTTAATTGATACTGTATTTCACGAGGATTATTGCAGTTTTATTGCTGTCGCATTTAGAGTTATGGATGTGTGCTAGTAATTCAGAGGAATGGGTTTCTGGGATCTGATGTTTCCATTTTAATTGTGTGTATTTTTGAGCTTGAGAAGGTCTGTTAATGATTTAACATACCTGATAGATAAAAACTATTTTGGTGGAGTAGTTTGAGGGATACTTTGCTTGAGGGTGTCATTGTATGAATCTGTATATTTTTTATGATGGTAGACAAATTTATGTTCTTTCTTTAACTGATACGGAAGTTGAAATGATTTATATTATTTTGATAGGTGTTAGTATTTGCTCTATATTTGCTTCTCAATTAAGGTACTTAGAGGTCTAAGGCTGTGTGAATGGCAGCAATTATATTGCTTTTTAAAGCAGATTGATTTACATTGCTGTTCTCTTCTAGAAACTTCAAGTTTTTCAGATCATTGGGACCACCGTATCCTAACTGTATAGTTCTCATCAGAACCTCACCCTGTTGTATGGAAAGAACAAATGAATATTGGTACAATGCAAAACTTTTTGTTGAGGGAATAAATGGTGTCTGAACAATAGAGTGCTGTGTGTATGTGTAGGTATGACACAGCAGGGGGTCCTGAAGGAAGGAGGAGGGTTTGTGCATTGGTCACAGACTGTAATAAATACTTATTTAATGAATGAAAAATGAGAAAAGATGTTGGAGGCAGCTCTAGATGGTGAAGAGTAAAAACTGTAGAAACTAAAAAGTGTGAGGCAAGGCCAAGCCTAAATATTTTGTATTGGATTTAATACAGGCAACAGAATGTTCTGGAAGAAACTCCAGACTAGGAGTTAACATATGCTGGATCTTTGCCACTTAAGGAAGAATGTGACCTCGGGGGCTCTGAAGTTTTGAGCCTTGGTATCTCATCTGCCTTGCCTTCCCCAAAGGCTTATTGTGAGGCTCAGATGAGATAATTTGTATGAGAGTGTTTTGTAAACTGTGAAGGGTCATTCATATTAGGTGGTGTTGGAACCTTGCTGTTTGATGAGGTTCATTTATTCATCAAATCATTACTAAGCACCTGTGGCAGGCCCTTCCCTGCGACAGACAGACTGGTGGGTAACACACAGGCCTTCCATTCTAATGGGTGAGAAATGTGTAACCTAACAATCCCTCAAATATATAATTATTAACAAATACTATAAGGTACAGAGTGCTAGGGGCTCTGTCAAGTCTGAGTGGCAGGTAGAGCTTGATTTTGGGGTTTGTGATTGTATCTGTAGCATGTGGAGCCCTTATAGGTTTTTGTAGGGAATGACTTAAACCTAATATTGTTTAAGGAAGCGTAACCTAGTGGCTACATCTGGGATGGGCTGATGAAGGATTGGCATATAGGAGAAGACTTAAATGAAGCTACTGTCATATATATTCTGTATCTGTTGTATGACATATATTCATATTTATTCTCAGAATTGCTTTGCTTTAATGTTTTAATGTTTTAAATGTTTAATGTTGATACTTTTATGTGAGGTTTTCTAGAATCTTGATGTTTATATGGTTTCATTTGTAAATTAACGAACTTCTATTTTCAGCTAAACATGAAGTTAACATAAAATATTAGCCAACGCTTACATAGTTTCTAATGTGTCTAGGTACACTGTACTTAGTGCTTCATATATATTAACTCCTGTGAACTGTCAACAACCACATGATGTGTTAAGACCATGTTACCCAATCACCCTCACTTTACAGATGGAGAAACTGAAACTTGCCCAAGGCTATACAGCTGTTAAGTGGGACTTGGACCCAGGCCATCTAATTCCACGTGTGTGTTCTTAATCTCTTCATCTTTAACTTTTCATTTAAAAAAGAATTAATTTAGTTTAATGTTCTATAAGAGAAGATAAGGATGCCAGTAATCTTTAAATAACCAGTGTGAATGCCTTCATCTCAATATATTTCCTTCTTTTTTAAAAATGAATTTTTGTTAATGTTTTGCCAATGGGTTTTAGCCCCGGGCAACGTCACTATGGATTCAGTGAGAGCAAGGAATGACAATGGAATGTTCTTGAGGTGAAAGGGGTTATTTTATTACCCAGCTTGTTCTCCCAGCAATAGGTTGAGCACTAGAATTACATCTGTATCTAACAGTCTGCAGGTCTGTGATCCTTCGCCTCTGCCCCCACAGCCATCTCAGTCTTTGTCCTGGGCACCGCCACAGGACACTCCAGTCTCTGCTCTCCTGCCGCCATGGAGCCCTGCGGCCATGCTACCGTGTCTCTCAGAGCACTGGGCGGAGCTCTTTATATAGAGTCATAAACAAAGTGTTGCCCACACATATGTAGTGAGCAAGCTGACCAGGGCCAGGTGAGAATCCTGGCCATAGGAACCTTCACTTTATCCAGTTAATTACAAAATTAGGAAGAAAACCTATTTTAAGGAAAAATAGTTTTTACAGTTACATTGTGGTTTTATGCATTTTGCCATAAAGAATTATGAAAGTTTGGTAGTTCTTGACATTGCTTTCTGGGCTGCATATCTCCACATTTTTCCTTTGTTCATAACCAGAGGAACTATTAGCTAAAGCAGTGAGTGTCCAGATCTGCTCACTGTGGTACATCTTAGGTCTACCTCTCATCTCTCATTGCCCATAAAAGCTGCAATTCAGAGTCAGTTGTGTATTTAGTTTAGGTCAGTAGAATCTTATTGTGGATAGCACCTGTGGTGTGTATGTAAGCTGACTCCCTGAGTTCACAGATGTGGACCTCAAAATTTAAGGCGAGCCACTTCTCCAGGGCTATGGTGCTGTTTATGGGCAGAGCCAAACCAGAGAGCAGAACCTGGAACATCAGCCCAGTGTTCCCCTACAGCCTGTTTAGGTCTTGCATGTGAAGGGTGGCAGAATATGCCACCTCAAAATATGACTGTAGGAGTTCAGCAGATGGCACTAAAAAATATGCCACTTTGATACATTGATTATTTTGAGCTGTGGGCATTGGAAAACAGGAAATGCAGGGAGAGGCTTCCTCGAAACTGCCCTTATCAGCCCAAAGACATCAGCCAAAACGAATGCAGCTGTCATAAATCCTCTCTCTGGGAATTTCATCACCTAGCGAAGATTGGCTCTTATCACTGGAGGGGAGACTACAAGTTGACACCATACCCAGACAGTTTGTCACAAACTGTCCTACCTCCCATCTGTTATTATTCTAAGGGCCCCTCCATATTCTTTACAAATCATTTACTCTCCCCTACTGTGGCCTACGGTCCCCCTCCCCTTTCCCTAGTTGGATGACATTTAAGTCTGAATTCTAAGCCACCACGCTGAGTTACTTATTTTCCCATGGGTCTCTCCCTTGTATAGATGAAGTATATATGTTATAAACTTCTGTTTGTTTTTCTCCTGTTAATCTGTCTTTCATTATAGGGTGTCTCAGCTAAGAATTCAGGAGGATGGAGGGAAGATTTTATTTCCTCTCCCACAGATATTTCCATGCCTTTTTTTGTTTTTGTTTTTTGACATGTTTTTCCCATTCTATTTCATGTGTATAATATAATTGACAGTGAGCTTTTGCATCTAGTCAGCTAAGTCTCAATGCTGTGAAGTATAACTAGGACACACTCTGGCTATTCAAAATGAATTTGTGTTCTAATTATTTCAATTTAAGTGTTAATAAAATCTTTAAAAATTTTTCCAATCATTTTAGTTTTTGTCAGCTTAGATTGCTTTATTAAATGAGCCTTTAATGTTAATTTCTTTTATTTCACTATGATACTTTTCATTTGTTTTGCTTATTTTTCCTCACACTAAATTAAAACTTTAATCCTGAGCTGTGGGCCAAGGTGGATAAACTGCAAAAAGTCTGAATTCAGAATTAAACTAATTCTGTGGCTTTGGATTAGTTAGGTTTATGGCTCAGAATCACTGACATTTGTTGCAGAGATAGTAAGAGAAAATGTTTTGCAGTATCTCATAAAGGACTTTTTATAATTACTTTTGATTCTGCTTTTGCTTCTCAACCTTTGGTCTCTGCCAGGGAAAAAATGACACTTTCTGTCTGTAACCCAGTTTGTCCTCTGGAGAGATTGGCTTTAATTTGGTTAATGCTGTTAACTGCTAAAAAGCACATTCTCTGCAGGAACTGGGTATGGATATAATGTTACCAAGAAAGAAACATATGCTTTGCCATTTCACAAATTGTTTCATTTTCTTTATGTTAGAATCTCTTTTTGGATTCCTTATGCTCTTTGTGATTGCTGTGAATCTTTCCATACGTTGAATTTTGTCCCTGTTTTATCACCCACCCACCAGTTGTCTCAGTAATAGGGCCAGGAGGCCAGAATCTCTTGCATATTCTGTACAGAATTTTGTGCTTACAGTATAAACTCTCTTATCTGGGATTATCGTGACCAGCAGCTGGTCAGTTAGGGAAATACAAGAAATGTTACATTCATATTTTAAAGATTTTATTTTTAACTCAAATGTATAAGTGTACATCTATTTGCTAATTTCTAATGCAGGGCCTGATAAGTGGTTTCCATGTTATTTTTGCACATTGGCTGCACCCATGATGTATGTCTACCTAGTTTTCAGTTTGGGCTGCTTTAAAGTCTTACAAGGACTTTAAGATACTTGTGAACTCTGAGTGTAGAAGCCTTCCAGATTTTTACAATTTGCTTCCTAGTCCTTTGCTATTTCTTCCTCACCCCTGATATAACGGTAGTTGTTTTAGTGTTTCATTTTTATTGAATTATTCTGCATTATTCATATATTTAACTTCATTTTCATAGAAACAGTAAATTTTTTGAACTCGTATTTTATGTGTTTTTATTTTATTTTATTTTCTGTGTATTCACATACAATTAAATTATAAGACCTGCTGGCCTAAACGGGTCAGGAATAAACATGTGTGACCATAGGGAAGGGTGCAGTATAATTGGTGGGAGCAGGTCACTGCTTCTCAACTGATATGTAGGTCAATCTTTTATGGGCTGTACTCCAAATGAAAAACATAAGAAAGGCAAAAAATTCAAGCCTTTATTTTTTACTATTTTAGAAACAAAAGAGATAAAATTATATTTCTGTAAATATAATCCCAATAAAGATAGCAGAAAAAACAATCTGTGTATGTTCTTTAAAGTGTGAATAATTGCTTGATTCATATAAAGAATCCCTATTACTCTTGTTAATGTATTTCAGTTATAACTAAACAAAAAGTTATGAGTGAAATGGTGATCACCCATACTAAATACCTCTATGTGTATTATTGGATTAAAGATGGCAAAATAGGAAGACAAGGTGGAAACCTCCTCCTAAAAACACACAAAACAGGAAAATACAGCAATAGTGACTAGACCTGAAAACGACCTGAAGACCACAGAACAGACCCCCTGCACCTGAGAGGGAAGAGGACCGCACAGAGAAGGAGCAGAAAGCATAGCAGAGATATCTAATACAAAGAACAAAGCACAGAATCTCTGACAAATACCTCTATGTAACTTTCAACAAACTCCATATATATATATATATATATATATATATATATATATATATATATATATATATGTATGTATGTATGTATTTCCCATTATCATATATCAATGTTTAAATAAAGATCAATATTAAAGATTTTTGATGTCACAAATGGACTTAGTTCTTGCTTATTAACCTGCCAGCTTAACTTAGGGCTAAATGTACAAGGTATAAACTGTTTATGGTTTTGTTTTAATAATACTCATGGTGGAGGAACTGGTCTTCTAGAGAAATGTTGGTGAGAATGAAAAAGACATTTTAAAGCAATTTCAGCAAGCTCAAAATCTTCATCTTTCACTTTTCTCTAAAATGAAGCAAAGTGATATGGCCTAGTCAAAATTCACCCTCAGTCCTTCCTCAGGAGCCAGTTCCAGCAATGAGTCCTTTGAATTTATGATCAAATTGAAGTGATCTTTTGGTAAAAGAAATGGACTCTGAATTTTAATGCTTTTGTATTACAGTTGACAAAGGAACCTTAAAGTATCACTAGTGGTCACATGGTTCTGTTGTCCTTGATGAGCAGGTAGCTGATGCCATATGCATCTCATCTTGCAGTGTCAACAGTACTAGAACTGGTCAACCAGATGAGTCTACTTTTCATATGTTTAGATGTTGCAACCATGTCTAATGGCTACACACGTTTTTAAGTGCCCACTTATCCATTTCCTGGGCAGCTGGTACTAGTTGGCAGACTGGCATCTATCTCCAGACCACAGTTTGAGAAGCCCTGTGCTCATACCTTCTACTGGTTGTGAGCTGCTGGTGTGCCAGAAACACCAGCCACGCTGCTCTATGGAGGGAGTGGAATGTGCAGGCTAATTTGGCAAGTTGGCTAAATAGAGATCAGTTAAGAGAACCTCTTTTGTGTACACATTTTTTCCCCCTGGGGAGAAGGTTCATAAGCTTTTATGAGGTTGAAAGTATGAGATGCATGCATGTACATATCTGTAGGTGTTATATATCTGTTTATCCCATGATTTGAGGATAGACATCATGCTTTTGTCTAAGGACTTTAGAATATGCCTCCCCAAGATACGCTGCTTTAGTATATTGATTATTTTAAATGAAGGCACTTGAAAAATAGCAAATGCAATAAGATACTTTCTCTGAACTCCCCTTATCTACCTAAAAACACACCCTCCAAAAGGAACTCAGTTGTCATAAATTCCCTCTCTGGGAGTTTCATCAACCAGGGAAGAGTGAATCTTATCACACATCCCACCCCAACAGACTTTATAACAAACTATCTTATCTCCCATCCAGTTTCTAAGGCCCCATTCATCTTTCCCCCAAATCATTTACTTTCCCCTGAGAGGCCTGTATTTCCCCTCCCCTTCCTGCATTAAGATAGTCCATAACTCTCAGATCTCACTGCGTTTTTGCGCATTCACCTTTTTTCCCCTGTGATGTCTCTGTGCATGAATTCAAAATATTCATCTTTTTTTCTGTTAATCTGCCTGTTGTATTTTATAGACCCAACTCAAACCCAGGAGACTGGAAGGAAAGTCTTTCCTCCCCTACATGCCCATCTTTGAATTTCCCAGTGGGCTTTGCATGTAGCTGCTGGGTATTGATGCATTTGATACAAATGTCCAAACACAGCCATTTCAGTGGAGATATTTTTCTAGATCAAGTTCTCTGAGGTGTAGTTTTCTTCTAAGGAAACTACACACTCTTGAATTCTCATTTCACATCTGGTCAGTAGGCATCTGTGTAGTTACCCTCAAAGAAAGCCCAGTATTTAGTCCCTGTTCCCTTTGCCCGAGTAGATTGCCTGGGCCCAGGAGAATTTAGCTGCTGTTAGTGAAACATACCTGAAAGCATGTTCAATTTGGGTGTTTCAATCCCCCATTTTACTCTTAACTAAATTAGTTTTAAATGCTTTTAAATCCTCCTCTGCACAAGGACTCCTTCGTGTAGCTGTGATTTATCCTGCTTTTAATAGTTCATTGTTGAGATAGAAGCACGTTTTCTGTGTTTTTAAAGCAAATGAGATTTTAATCATAGTTGAAACTCATTTTCATGAAAGTTATTAGTAGAGTTTTTGGTGTTTGAAAAGGGAACAATCATCCTTGTAGTGGTAATTTAAAAGAGAAGGCTACAGTGAAGGCTGCAGAGGGAAATGAAAATGTACTGATGATGAGTATAGATTTATCTCACATAAAAAGAGTGTAGTGTGTTAATTTTAGAAGCGTTCCCTTTCTTAATGCTATACCTTGCAATCTAAAGTTTTTCAGTATCCTAAAATGAGCTGACTTGACAGTCAGAAAATATCATTGAAGAAAATGACAACTTGGCATCTTTTGCTAGACTTTTTTCCCCTTCATCAGGTGAAAGAAAAAGCAGTTGTAAATTTCAAGCATAGTTAGAGTGAAGTCATTTTGATGTAATTCTAATAACTATCACATACTGTATTCATATGCATGACATACTTTGTTGCATTTAATCCTCCAAATAAGCAGAGGACTTTATCACCTTAGTCCTGAGTCTGTCTTAACTTTGGTAACCTGGAAAATCAGTTCTTTTCTCAGGACACCTATAAAGTCTCATAGTCAGATTCTTTTTGGGTTCTTGTTAACCCAAATCGCAAGAGACTCATATAAACTAAAATGCATGATGGCTGATGTCAGAGTGAAGTTAGTGCTAGAGAGGGGTCTGGACATGAGTTCTGGAGGGAAACTTACATGGGAAGCCAAGTGAGAATCTGACATGATGAGCTGTTAGGTCTCCAGGAGGGCCATCTCTGCAGAGGGGACTTGATGCTTTAGCTCCCTGGACATTAATAGATACCATATGGTTTCTTGCAGTTTGAGTTTCCTTTTTACCGATCCATACCCACCCTTGTCTATTTTACAATTTTTATTTTTTCACTTTTTATATGATTTCAGGCTTTCAGAAAAGCAGAAAGAGTGCAAAGAATTCCCTTACACTCTTCACTCAGATGTTCTAAATGTTAATATCTTACATAATTACTGTACAGTGACCCAAATCAGGAAATAAATCTTGATTTCATACTATTATCTGGTGACCATATTCAAATTTTGCCAGTTAATGTCCCATTGATGTTCTTCTTCTGGTTGAGGATCACATCCAGGATTACCTGTTGCCTTCAGTTGTCAAAGTGCCTTAGTCTTAACAGGGAACAATGCCTCACCCTTCCTCTGTCTTTGATAAGTTTGATACTCCTGAAGAGTAGCAGCCAATTATTTTGTAGAATGCCCATAGTTTGGGTTAGTTGGTCATTTCTCATAACTGAATAAAGGTTATCCATTTTTGTTCAGACTATTAATGGAAGTAATGTTTGCTTCACTCTCTGTTTTTAACCATAGTAAACTTTACTTGTTCTTCCTTTGAAATGGAAAGATACAGTTAACTAGACTCCAGTTTCTCAAAAGAGATAATGTTGAGCTCTGAGACCATGTCTGGAGCACCACAGCTTGAGAAACACTCGAGTTAAGAGCTCTCATTTTAGTGATCTCAGTCCCAGCATGCTTATAAATACAAATGTAGGAATTGAGATTACTTGACGCTCTAAGATTGGTGTCTCGATGGCCTAGGATATACTTAGATTATTGTATGTTAATTTAAAAATTCATAAACTAGGAAAAGAAATAGAAAGTTTCTAAACCTCAGACTCCTGGGGAAATGTCCCTGGGCCCCCCAGTTAGGGAAGCTTTGGCGGAGGCTATGGCCTTCCCTTTCCTGATGGCCTCACTCTCTAGAGACTGTACCATTTTGTAAGGGATTGTAAGGGATTTGGGAGTTCCCTGGCCTTGGACTGATTATTTAGGGTGACCCTCCCCCCCATTGGCTACTCATCTCATCTGTTACTCATGGACTTTTAACTTAGAGTAACCTTATTCCATTTTAGGATTGTTTTAGATTAATAAAACAAAACTAGTCAGTGTTTTTCTTAACAAAATACATTCTTCATTCTTTCCTAATTTCCCCCATTTGCAGTTTTTATCTTTACTTTTTAAAAAAACCTACAGAAATATATTTTCTCTTCATTTTTTTCCTCCTATTCATTTTTGGCTTTTCACCCTAGTAAAATGTTATAAAAATAAATCAGCTAAATTTTAGCATAAATACAGTGAAAGCCAGCAGTTGAAGTGATTACAGTTAGATGGAGGCACTTTAGAAGAAAGATTTCACCATATCACAGGCTGCTGCTTTGAAATAACTCGTGTTTCTTTCCCACTTCTAAATTGTCATTTTTCCAATTCTCCTTTTTGGAATCTTCAGTATGCAAAGCTTTGACAACAATTTAGGAAAATGAGATCACTACTCACTGTATGTGACATTTGCTTGAAGATAATTCATTTGGCTGAGTTAGCAGTTGCTGAAATGAGATAGAATGAAATGTTTGCATGGGTTCATTGTTTAAAGGAAGGAATTCCATCAAGGTGGCCATTTAATTGTGAGGCTGTGAAAAGCCTTTATCTGATCGTACATCTTTGAATGGATATTTTCTTCTTCAGTTTCATGTAGAGTTTATGTAATAATGAGTGGATTCTCAGTTCCTTTGCCTGCATTGTATCTTACCTCCATCTTTGTTCTTTTTCTCACCTTATTTTGGGACAGCAATTAGTTTCCTGTATCAAGTAGAAGAGTTTTGATTGTAAATGGCAGAAAATTCAGCTCAAACAGGCTTAAGCAACACAGAGTATTATTGGCTCAGTTTACTAAAAAGTAGATTAAGAGTGAGGTGTAGGTATGGTTTCATCAGGGCTGTGGTGCATTTCTCCTCAGGCCTTTAGGCCAGGACTCAAGCTGTGTGAGAAAAGGGGCTTTCAGAAAGACGAAACCAATGCAGACCATACTTGTATGAAATATAATGCAAATGAATTACTAGAAAAATGAAATTTAAAAACAAACAGAAGCCCCAGATTTTTAATGATTAAATTCAACACGTAGTAATTTATTCAGTCAAATTGCTATAAATGTTTCTAAACGTGTTTATTCTTAGTTTCCATCCTTACCTTGTTGTAGACTGTCACAGGCTGTTGAGAAGCTCTGCTTTGGTGCTGCTGTCTTCTGCCAGCTGCTTTTTCACTGTGGTTCTCCCCAGGGTGGCTAAATGGCTGCCAGTAGCTTCCAGAATGATGTGTTTGTTCATGTGTAGGGAGTTTTCCCAACTATTGTTCAAAAGTGTTGAGCCTCATACTGGTGGGACCAACTCGAAGCCCTTCACTGTGACCAGGGGAATACCACCGATGCCTTGTTCATATTATTTGTTCGTTCTTGAACCACTAGCTGTTAGAAGGAACATAGGAACATAGGGATTGGGGCAGCAGTCTCACTTAAACCATACAATGTGGAGGAGGCACTGCAATACTGACTACTGCTTTTTATTAATGAAAACAACAATAGCCACCACTTGCATGGTGCTTTGCACTTTACATTTAGTCTGTGGTAAATAAAAAAGAGATATTTGATCTTTGTCCTGGGTTCCTGGCAGAGAGCTCCTAAAACTCTTGGGCTCTCCTCCATGATAAGAGTGTCCTCTGTCAGCTCTCGGGATGACTCCTGGATGGAGGGTGAGAGAGCTCTGCTAGGTAGCTGCAGATGAGGGCTGGCCATCGGAAGGACCAAGTCGTAATTAGAGGACTGGAACTTTGAGCTGCATCCCAGACTCCAGCGTGGAGGTGAGGGACTGGAGATTGAGGTCAGTCACCGATAGTCAGTGCTTTAATTAATCATGCTCCATAAAACCCCTAAACTCCTGGGTTTAGTGAGCTGGGTTGGTGAGCACATCAAGGTGCTGAGTGGGTGATGGAGAGGGCATGGAAGCTCTGTGCACCCCCTTTCCCTGTACCTTGGTCAATGCATCTCCTTGATTTGGCTATTCCTGAGTTGCATCCTTTATGATAAACCATCAGATGTAAATAAAGTGTTTTCCTGAGTTCTATGAGCTTTTCTAGTGAACATGAGGAGTGGGAGGTTGTGGGAACTCCCAAATTTGTAACCAGGGCACACTGAAGTATGGGTACCCTGGGACCTGGTACTTCTGCTTGGAGTCTGAAGTGAAGGTAGTCTTGTAGGACTGAGTCCTTAAACCTGTGGAGTCTGATGCTCCCTCCAGTAGTTTGTGCCGGGATTGAACTGAAATGGAGGGCACCCGGTTGGTGCTGGGGATTGGAGAATCAGGGGTAGTCCTAACAGCACTCCTGAGAGTTGGGTACTAATATGACCCTAGTGTACAGTGAGGAAGCAGATAAGGGACTTAAAAATTGCACACCAAGGGTTCTTTGGAATCTAAATCTCAAACTGTGTGCTGCAGACCTCTCCAGTGGTCAAATAAAATATAAAATAATTGATGTTTTTGTGGGGAAAATATTATAGATTTAATGGTTTAGGGAAATTGTTCTTATGGTGATGGTGAAGTTTTCTACAAAGGGGGCTAAAGGGAAACTATACCCACTTAAACTCCATCATAAAATAAGACTGAGTGATGAGAATAAAAATCTATAATTACTTCCAGAAATCAGGCATTATGTTAACCTTGAAATGTACTTAAACAGCCACATGTAATCTAGTTTTCTAAAAAATAGCCATGTTTTAGAATGCTCCTAAGTGAAAAGAATCAACTTCTAAGTTACAACCTTCTGCTGGTTGTAAAAACATCTGGAATTTATTCTTTGGGCTTATGTCAAAACTTGTGTGAGGGAGGATTTGGTATCCAGACAATAAAATGGCTGTTTTAGTTACAGTTGACCCTTGAACAGCACAAGGCTTAGAGTGTCAGTCCCCAACCCCCTGCAGTTGAATATCTGCGTGTAACTTCTGACTCCCCCAAAATGTAATTACTAATAGCCTGCTGTTGATTTTACAGTAGTAAATGATAAAATAGACTAGTATCTCATATATTTTATGCATTCATGACATACCTAACTTTTTCTCTTTTTCGCTATTTTTAGGCTGTGCAGTTTGTTGCAAGTTTTTTCAAATTGTTGCAAATTTCCGAAAATTTTCCAATATATTTATTGAAAAGAATCCATGTGTAAGTGGACCCACACAGTTCAAACTCACCTGTATTTAAAGGTTAACACTTAAAGAGAAGGGATATTATTGTTTTATTTTTTCAGGCACTCTAAAAGCTTTAGGGGTTTTTCATTGTTTGTTTTTTTAAAGGGATATCATGGAAAGTATCTACTAATAATTTAATTGGGTTTGTGCTGTCTGGTACAAAGAGAAACTATTGTGTTCTCTGAATTAGATAAAGGGAAAGGGAAATTATGTGTTAAGATATTCTCTAAATCAAAGGTGACTTCTTGTGCCCTATGTCAGTGTCTTGGAAATTTATAGTCCTAAACTACTGATTCTAATTTGTGCATTCAAAATCAGTTGTGAATTCAGATATTGAAATTGTGATTTAAACGCTTGCTTACATTTAACCCTAGGTAATATAAATATAGAGTCTTTTAAGACTTACCTTTTCTCTACAATTCATTTCTTTCCTCCTAGATCCCTGTCTTTGAAACATTAGATAATGTTTATATTTGATGTGGATTTTAATACAAAGCTGTGGAAGTATGATACTTGAGGTGCTGAAGAAATAATTTCTTTTTCCTCAAGACAGTTGTCTCCTTTATATCAAAGCTGCTAATCAGCTTTTTGTATCTTCTACACTTTCTGCATTCTTACCCCAGGAATTCAGTTGACAAATCATGTCACTGCCTTTTCTCTTTGCTCATTCCCATTGGCCCAGTTCAGGATTCCATAACTGAATAATTACTGAAATCCAAACTGGGTTCACCACCTTTAGCATGTTCTCAGATGTTAGCTGTGGCTAACACTGTCATACAGACATAGTGCTACTCCTCTACCCAGACATGGTCAGTGATTCTCAGATCCCCAGCACATAGTTAGGATCTTTCATTACCAAACTCTGTTCCTATAAAGTTTTTTGCCCACCAGCACTTCTGTCAATTAAAAATATGCCAGAAGAAGTCCCACCTTGTTGACACTGCCCAAGCTACCTCTATGTCATATTGCCCTTTGCTCCATCTGGTCCCAAAGCATCTTTCCAAAGTCTGATTTAGGTCCTACTTTATCCTTGAAATTCTTCTAGGGCCTTCTCAGGTTGTTCTCATATGTCCTACTTGAATTAATATTATGGCATGTATCACACTCACTGGATTGTACGTCTTCCCAGAGAAAAGGATCATGTCTGTTTCACCTTGGTATTCCATTTGTCTTGCCCTTACTGACATTCTATAGAGAGTTGTTGAATTGAATCAACAGTTAAATGTAATTTATTATTTTAAAACAGGGGGAAGCATGCAGGGAGAGAAGGAAGGAGGAAGGTAGAGAGGAAATGAGAGTGAGAGAGAGAGAGAGAATGCACATGGATGAGCCCAAGCCTACCTACTTTATACAAGATGCAGTGGAGTGCATTGTGGGGAGATAAAAAGAAAACTCAGCCAAATCCAGTCTATGGGAAATGCTATAGGATAATTGACCTGTTTTCTTAATGAACAAATTAGTAGAAAAAAGAGACAGATGAAGAGGGGACCTAGAGATTAAAACAGACTTAAGAAATTGTCTTGCCAATGGGTTTCAGCCCTGGGCAAGTTCACTATGGTTTCAATGTGACCAAAGAAATGACAGTAGAACGTTCTTGGGGTGTAAGGGTTATACCCAACTTTATTCCCATGGTGGCAGGTCAATCACTAAAATCCTGTCCACTCAGAGTCTGTGTGCAGCAGGCAGGTCTCTGCCTCCAGGCCTCTCTACCCTTATGGCCGTCCTCTGGGCCTCTCTACCTGCACAGCTGTCCTCTGGGCCTCTGTCCTCGGCACTGCCACCACTCCAACCTCTGCTATACTCTCCTGCAGCCTCGCAACCGTATCACCACGTCACACAGAGCCCTGGGAAGGGCTATTTATACAGAGACAATAATGACATATTGCCCACATGTGTAGTGACCTAGCCAGCCAGGGCTGGGTGAGAATCTTAGCCACAGGAATCTTCACTTTATACACAGAAATATGTCAACCATTTGCAATGTACAGACTTTATGTAGATTCTGATATAAAGAGACTGTAAAAAAACACGACAGTTGGGGATATTTGAGCACTGGTAAGATAACTGATGTTAAGAAATTATGATTACAAAGGACATCATCAACAAAACAAAAAGGCATCCTACAGTATGAGAGAATATATTTGTAAATGACATATCCAACAAGGGGTTAATATCCAAAATATATAAAGAACTTACACACCTCAACACCCAAAAAGCAAATAACCTGATTAACAAATGGGAGGAGGATATGAAGAGACAGTTCTCCAAAGAAGAAATTCAGATGGCCAACAGACACATGAAAAGATGCTCCACATCACTAATCATCAGGGAAATGCAAATTAAAACCACAATGAGACATCACCTCACAGCAGTTAGGATGGCCAGCATCAAAAAGACTAAGAACAACAAATGCCGGGTGAGGATGAGGAGAAAGGAGAACCCTCCTACACTGCTGGTGGGAATGTAAGCTAGTTCAACCATTGTGGAAAGCAATACGGAGGTTCCTCAAAAAACTAAAAGCAGAAATACCATTTGACCCCAGAATCCCACTCCTTGGAGTTTACCCAAAGAATACAACTTCTCAGATTCAAAAAGACATATGCACCCCTATGTTTATCACAGCACTTTTTACAATAGCCAAGATATGGAAGCAACCTAAGTGTCCATCTATAGATGAATGGATAAAGAAGATGTGATACATATATACGATGGAATACTATTCAGCCATAAGAAAGGAATAAATCCTACCATTTGCAACAACATGGATGGAGCTGGAGGACATTATGCTCAGTGAAAT
Source organism: Manis pentadactyla (assembly GCF_030020395.1). NCBI lineage: Eukaryota > Metazoa > Chordata > Mammalia > Pholidota > Manidae > Manis > Manis pentadactyla. Next base: position 34,360,484 of record NC_080023.1, on the reverse strand, counting down.
AAAGCAGGCGGAGAAAGACAAGTCCCAAATGATTTCCCTCCTTTGTGGAGTCTAACAATGGAGCAAAACTGAAGGAACAAAATGGCAGCAGCCTCAGAGACTCCAAGAATGAATTAGTGGTTACCAAAGGGGAGGGGTGTGGGAGGGCGGGTGGGGAGGGAGGGAGAAGGGGACTGAGGGGTATTATGTTTAGTACACATGGTGTGGTGGATCATGGGGAGAACAGTGTAGCACAGAGAAGGGACATAGTGGATCTCTGGCAACTTGCTGCACTGATGGACAGTGACTGCAATGGGGTATGGGTGGGGACTTGATAATATGGGTAAATGTAGTAACCACATTGTTTTTTCATGTGAAACCTTCATAAGAGTGTATATCAGTCATACCTTTATAAAAAATTTTAAAAAAAAGAAATCAGTTTTTATAGGTGTGATGATGCTAGTGTGTTTATATTTGAAAGTCTCCTTATTTTTTAGAGATACACAGTGAAATATTTGTGGATGAAAGGAAGTGATGTCCAGGATTTACCTCCAAACAACCTGGTTGTTAGCTGGGGTAGGGGTACAGAGGGAAAAAAAATAGGTGGTTATGGAGATAAAACAAGATTAGCTGTGAATTGGTAATTGTTGAAGCTGAGTGATAGTTGTATGGGGATTCATTCATCTTTTCTATTTTTTTATGTATTTGAAAGTCTCTATGATGAAAGTTACAGGATAAAATAAAGGATAAGACATGGGTCTTGTTTTTAAAGATTAGAAAGAACATGAATCTGGAATTTGGGAGGCTTGGATTCTAGCCCTGGCCCTCTAATTACTTGAATGACTTGGAGTTGCTTACTCAGTATTTCTGGGCCTCCCAAACTCCTCTGAATACATGAGTTCACTGGGTGGGGGCTTCATTGTCTGTGGACCCCTGGAATGGTGTACTTTTGAAAGAGACTTTGGGCTGGATTTCAGGGAGAAAGATTCCAGAATCCAGGAGTAATGTGTGTGAAGGGCATGGTTTCACTAAGGCTGTATATTTGCTAGATTCAAGCTCCAAACTTGTCACCTCCTTTTCCCCAGGGAAACTGGCAGCATTCTGTAACTTTGAGTTGATAGAATTTTAGCTAAAGAGCAAAGAAGTGTCATGTAATTAGCTGGGTCGTCTTTTCCCCAAAGTTAATGCTGCTGTGTGTAGTTATTAAGAGCTCAGGCTCTGGAGGCCAGGTTCAGATCCCAGCTTAACCACAAACTGTGTCACCTGGACAAGCTACTTAACCTACCTTCCTGTGGATATAATGAAGGTTCCTGTGGCCAGAATTCTTACCTGGCTCTGGTTGGCTGGCCCACTACACATGTGTGGGCAATATGTCGTTATTGACTCTATATAAAGAGCCCTGCCCAGTGTTCTGGGCAACACGGTGCAACGGCTGCAAGGCTGCAGGAGAGCAGAGTAGAGGCTGAAGTGGTGGCAGTGCTGAGGACAGAGGCCCAGAGGATGGCTGTGCGGGCCAACTGTGCAGAGAGGCCCAGAGGCAGAGACCAGCTTGCTGCATACAGATTTGCTCTGAGTGAACAGTATTTTAGTGATTAACCTGCCACCGTGGAAATAAAGTTGGGTATAACCCTTTCACCCCAAGAACGTTCTACTGTCATTTCTTTGGTCACATTGAATCCATAGTGAACTTGCCTGGGGCTGAAACCCATTGGCAAGACACTTCGTTAGAGGGTTGTTGTATGGATTAAATCGGCTAATACATGCCTGGTTTATAGTGGCTCAATAAATGTTAAATGTCATTTTTATTGGCTCTATTAGTTTTGTTTTTATTTTGGATTTCCAGTTCTCATAGGCTTGTTGAGGCTTATGCACATTTTTTACCCTCAGTGTCTTCCTTCTTCCCTCCCTCTCTTTGGGTTAGAAGCACATCAGAGAGCTCACGGCAGTCCGTGGGAGGTAAGAGGGAGACCAGCATAACCTGGTGCAGGGAACATGGAAATTCCCATGGCCAGGATCCTCACCTGACCCTAATCTTCTTGCCCACTGCACACATTCAATGGTGTAATTGGCCTAGGGTGCAGGTGCCTACTTGCACATGTGTTGGCAATGAGCCATAATAAAGAGCTCCATTCAGCGCTCTGCATGGTTGGCTGTGGTGGATGTGAATTGTGGATTTGGTGGATGTGGATGGAATTCTAGTGCTCAACCTGCCACTGCAAGAATAAAAGTTGGTGTAAGACCTTTTGCTACCCATGTTCCGTTGTTGTTGGGTCTCACCAAATTCAGAGCGAACTTGCCTAGAGCTGAAATCCCCCTCAGGCGTGACACCAGGGAAGGGGGTTCATGACCGGAACTTGCTTCTTAGAGGTCATCTTGTTGGCCCTTCACTTGGATGCTGATGGTCTGAGCTGCCAAGGAATTTGCCCTCGCAGCACAGCCAGGGCATTAGTGAATCTGGTCTCCTGCTTGCCAGTTATTTCTATGGCCTTGTTCAGCTTTCTGATGTCTCCTTTGACATCCTTATTGCTGACCTGGGTGCAGTGTGGGGAGAAAAATTCTGTCTGCCTGATCTGTCTAGTACTTCAAAAATCATTCCCTCCTTTGAGAAGGAATGTCTGTAGTGCTCTAGCATTGCAGGGAGGGAAGATGGGAGGAAGCATGGTGTTTCTCAGCGTGCTGACTAATTGCTTAAGCAGCCGGGTTTCTGTCATTTCCTCTCAAATGCCTGGTGATCTCAGGCCCTTGTCCTCCTGGGCCAGGCCAGCAGCACCTGGGAGGTCCCCACCCATTCCTTACAGTCAGCATGCCCTGTGCCTGGATCTTTGTCTTAAAATTATCTGAATCACCTCCTTGTTTTTCATCCTTGATGTTTCCCAATAAATAGTATTGTTTCTCTGGCACCCACCAAGCAGCATCCTGTGATTTTTTTTCTTGCCTGTAAGCCTACTGTTTTTCTCCTTAATGTTATTTTTTGATTGCCTTCATTTTCTTTGGATGTTTCTATTTGTTTTCTATTCATTAAGCTGAAAATAGGTTTTCAAGCTTCTCTTATTTATTCCAGGGATGAGATTGCAGTTCATGGATCATCCACATCCCTTTCCTTTTTCTGCAGCTTTGAGGCACTTTATGGCTCATGAAGATTTCCTAATATCTCTATAAGACCTGACAGATTACATAACGATTTTATAGACAAAATAACATACTAGACTTAAGAGTTGAAAAGGCTACGTTTTTATCTTCAGCTTGAATTTCCATTCACAAACTGTAGGTTTTTAGACAAGTTATTTTACCTTTCTCTACCTCAGTTTTGCTATTCAAAAAGTGGGAATTTCTAGGGATTGTAGGGAGATGTGTTTTTGGCACTGGTTGAATTCAATAAATTCTAGCTAATACTACTGTGGATATTGTGGTCTTATTTGAGCTTCATAATAAAGCAGCTTTTTGAGGTAGGTTGGGTCATTTTCTCCACTTTTATCTATTTATTTCCATGAGTTTGTGTGTTCCTTTCCTTTTGTTTATTAAGAAAAAGATTTTAGGTTAATATATGTCAGTTGTACAGACGCAGCACTGAGGCTTGGTGAGGTTGAGAGTTGCTCTAAAATCTTCTCCAGGGGTGAGTGGAGGACCCCTTCACATGTCTTTGAACTTCAGCATATTCCTGGCTCAGCTCAACCCAAGAAGACCTGAGGGTGGGGTGGAGGGTATGTACAGCTCCTACTTCCCTCATTCCATTGTCTTTGATTCTGGACCGTGTCCAGGGGTCCTGAGTTCAGAAGGTACCCGGAGGCAGTGTGGTGCAGGAGGAGTCTCAGCTCAGCCATGGAGCTGCTGTACTCGGTTACCTCCTGTGTATTTTAGCTACCGGTAGTGATCTTGAGGAGCAGAATGTATATATAAAGGGCTTGACATGCTCAGATGCTCAAACAGTGTTGTTCCTTTCTGGTGTAAGTGTATTTCTGGTGCGCAGTGGAAAGCCCCTGCTACAGGAATTCCAGGCAGCCACATGCAAGCTGCAGAGCATTTCTGGGCAGTGATCCTGCAACATCCCTGAGCTACAGCACCCTGCAAGACAGGCTGGTCCTGTAGAGTCAGGACTGCGTTTGGCCAATGTTTCTCACCTGCAGGTGGGCATTCAAATGACACTGCTGTGTCACATACACATCCTGGGCTGTAAACCAGACTACTGCCCACACGTGCACTTTTGGAAGAGCTTCCCAGGTGCTCCCGATGCCACTCTGGCCTAGAGCCACCTGCTGCTTTAGACAAAGCAGAACGACTTTCTAGTGTTTCTAAAATATGATTGAATTTGAGGAACTTCAGTTTGGGTGTAGCCTCTTGGGGATGCAGCAGTCCTTCTCAGAGAAGAGAGCGTACTCCTGTGTGCCCTGCCACGTAAATGAGAAGCGGGTAATGCTTTCACAGTAATCATAGTGGCTAACTCAGGCACTTCACAGGTATTAACCCATTCAGTTCTCACAACAGCCCAATAAGTGATGTCATCATGCTCCTTCTGCATGACAGTCCAAGGTCACACAGATAGGATGGGATGGAGCACAGTTTTAAGCCCAGGCTACCAGACTTGAGTCACTCCTCTTGCATCTCATGTGCTCTCTCTCTTAATTACAGAGGGGATTGCCTTGGAAATAGGTTTTGGAACATGTAGCTTCTGCCAAGGGTCATGAAAATTTGCTAAGAACTTGTGGTCTCCTTCTTCATGGACTCAGTGTTAGTTCTTGCATGTCCTGGCCTGATCCAGATTTCAAGAGAATACATACATCAGAGCATTGTATGTGCTGAGGTGGGGATGCAGGTGGTAGAGCAGATTTACAGCTCCACCTCGCATATTTGCTCTCCCGTTCTTCCACTTACTATTTAAGTGTTTAGGATTAGCTTGCTTAAAAGGTGAAACTTGGTCAGCCTTTCTTCAGCTAAAATGGTAGGCTGAGGTGTTCCTTTTTAACAATCACTTTTGTTAAAAATGAGGGCCCTTTGAAGTGGATGGTGCTTTGAGAAAGCTTGAGGAGAATGCCTGTCATTTCATCTGCACTCGGGGGAGAACAGAACGCAGTTCTCAGGGGCCCCTGGGCTCGCAGCTTTAACAGGCTTGGCATTAGATGGCTGTTTGAGGAAGGCTTTCCTTCAGGGGCCAGGAACAGAGTGTGAAATCGTCTCGGGAATACTTCTTTATACCAATCTGCCCCAACATAAAATTATAGAGCCCTCAGGCAGATGCAGCAGGTGTGACATACCAATAAAATGGCCACTTGCTCTGCACAGGCCCTGTGAGAGGTCCTTTAGTACTCTTCATACCTAATTCTCACTTCATCCAGAAGGTAGATGTTATGGTCCCCAGTTCACAGAGGAGGAAATGGACTCAGAAAGTTAAATGATAAATCTCAAGGTCAGGCAGATAATAAGGACTACAGTCAGGATTTGAACCCATTTCTCTCAGACTTGTAAGCCTATGAACTTTCTGTAATATATCATCCCTTCTGTGAAAGAAAACTATGCCTTCAGCCTCACAGCAGATGTTAATTTGTAAATAAAAGTTTTATTTTCTAATAGAACATCAGGATTTTCTTTTGGATAAAAATGAATTAAAAAAAGCACTACTAAATGTTATCCTGAAATGGAAAAGGTAAAAGAAAGGAATGAGTGAATGAATGAGTGAGTGACTGCAGCTGGACTGGTGATCAATACATAGAGACAGTGAGACCCCTCCCCCAGTGCACTCCGGAGCTCTGCTAATTTTCTTCTAAACAAGTCTGTTGGGGAATTTTTTTCCCCTTCTTTTGTTAAAAATGATATAGTATTTGGACCATGAAGTAGCAATTTGCATTTGTAGCTCCATTTAATTCCTGACTTCTTAACTCTTAATTTTCGCCCCCTAAGTTAGTTGTACTTCCTATTCCTTCCCTTTTCTTTTTCCCCAACTGTCCTTTCTAGTAGGAGGTTTTGCTTGCCAGTCTTACTTGGGTTAAGGTGGATAATGTGTGTAATATAAAAAAGTTCAGATTTCTTTGAAAAAGGATGAAAAGGATAAATAAAGCCACATACATCAGTTATAATCTTCAAAAATACAGGATGAGCTTTCCAACAAATGTTACTATAACACTTACTGTTCCCTGTCCAATTCAGACATAGATGCCCTGAGGAAACAAACATGGGGTGGGGGGGAGGGAATAAGATGTGATCATATTAATTATGATTCCACTTATGTGGCTAAGTAGATTTCCAGTCAGACGTAGAGTTGCTTCTTAATTAAACAATTATTTCTTGAGGGCTTGAAGTCTGCCAAACCCTTTCCTAGTCTTTGATTTCATGTGCTCTTTGGGTGATAGTACCATTGTTGCCTTGAGTTTGTTTGAAAGGTTCTTAACAGCAGCTCTCAGCATCATTTGTGAGGCCAGAGTTTAGGAATGTTATTGCATGAAAGCCACTTTCCCACATGCTTGAAAGCCAACACCATGTCTGCCTGCCTGTGTACTGTGTCCACTGGATTCTCTATTACTCTTTTCTTTTCTCCTCCTTCCTTTCTTTGTCTTACTTTCTTGATTAGGTAGAAATAGTACCAAAATCATTTTAATTAAAAAAAATTGGATAGATCAGTGTTTCCCATCAAGACCATCAGCATTACCATAACTTGTGCTTGTTAAAAATGCCCATTCTTGTGCCCTACCCCAGAGCTGAATTTGAGAATTGCCGAATGAGAGTTATACTTGGTTACTATGTTATGTTTAAACTACCAGTGAAATGTGTTTATCTCTCTTTAAATAAAAAGCCAATCTCATTTTCCCCAGAGTTAATGTACTCTGATTAAAAAACCAAAACGAAAACAAGAACATTTCCAAAGAAGCATTCTGGATTAGGTTTCAGAATTTGGGAAACTTTCATTAGATTTTTATTGAAATACAAATTGTTTCATGCACTGTGGATATCCTCATATTATTAATAGAGAAGTATCAAATTCCTTAAAAAAAAAAGTTTAATGATGACCAAAGTCGTTAATTTGTTGTCTTGGTTCAAACTAGTTGTGATTTACAGTGAGTCAGCTGAGTCACAGGGTTGGACTGGGTGGCAAGACTGGGTGGAACCAGGTTCTAGTCTCTGCGCGGCAGCCAAGCCTTTGCAACATTCTGGGCCCCAGTGTGGTCCTCCACCCGGTGACGGATTGTGTGGATATGCTGTGACCTGCCTTCTGGTTCTGACTGAGTCGGACCCTGTGGGAAGAGAAATACAAGATGTGGCATGTGGGCTAGTGTGTTGGAGAGGAAATGTTTTATCTTCGTAGAGGAACTTTTAAACTAAACTGCCTGGAGGTTGAAGTATCTGCAGCCCATTAATCCATAAAGAATAAGGCTATAGATGTTAAAAAAAAAAGTGATTGGGAGTTTCTTGTGCTCATTCAGAACCACAGTCCTGTACCTACCTAAATTCCCGGTTATTGAAACCCAACTGGGAAATGGACTTCCTTAAGGCAAGGACTGTCCTTTGTTTGACACGTTTCATTTGCTATACAGTTACCAGGTACATTTGTACCATTTTATGAATTCTAGTACAAGTGGGTGATGGTGGGAGCAGTGTTTCTTCATATTAGAAGTTACATATTATGTATGTATGTCTTACATATTACCATGACTGGAGCAAAGAAAGCACGCTGTCTTAAAAGATTCATCAGCATTGAACTAATCCAAACAGCTGAAGAATTGGGGAGAAACTGGAGTTTAGTACTTGATTTCTTGCTTGTGCTGTTACATTCTTTTTCTCTCCATGTATGGAGAGAATGATGAAATGATGAATATCAGAGGTGGCAAAGTATATAAAGACCAGTGTTCCTTAAATCTCAGTAATTTATGGACCTCTTTATTTAAAGGAAAAAATTTCTCACAGATCCCCAGTACTGACATAAGTATCTTTATTATGAAGTAGCTTAAATATGCCTGAGCAAAGTGGGTTTTGAGGAAGATGATTCGTTCAAGATTTAGGATACTCTAACACACTTACCCCTAAAGCATTGTAATCCGGACAAAACATTTTTAAGTGTACTTTGGGCATCACAGGAACTAAGACATCTCCAGAATCTCCTACCTCAATTAGATCAATCAACCATCAAAGGGTAACATAGAACCAAAGCTGGGAGCTGTGTGTGTAAACAAACACAAAAGACAGGTTGCTTGAGGGCAAACGCTGATATCATCACTGTGAGGGGAGTGTAAACCTCCCGTTGGTGGCAAGACAGAAGAGCCTGTGTTCCACTAGGACCTGTAAAAGAAGCTGAAGTGGCCCAGGTGCCCATTGGCTTTGGGCAGAAGCAAATGCAAATCTCTGGAGGAAGGCATCACCACTTTAGAGCTTAGGATTCTCCTGACCATGGGATCAACCAACTAGGAGTTCAGAATAATAGCTCTCCAGGCCTACTAGAAAACAAGCCACCAGGAGAGAGAGTTACCAAAAAAGGAATAAAAAAATAATAGATTTATAACCCTGAGATCTTTAGATATTAAAATTATATGATACAAAATCTGAAATAACTGCTTGAAAAATTTAAGAAATAAAATGTTATCACAATTAAGTACAAAAAAGCACAAGATAAAAATTGACCAGGCATATTATTTTACCTTAAAAAAGAAGAAAATCCTGGCCTTTTGCCACAACATGAATGGACTTGGAGGGTATTATGCTAAGTAGAATAACTCAGAGAAAGAAAAATACTGTATTATCTCACTTATATGTGTAATCTAAAAAACAAACAACTAACTCATAGAAACAAAACAGATGGGTAATTGCCAGAGGTGGGTTTGGGGGAAAGGGTGAGTGTAGCCAAGAAACAAATTTCTAGTAATAAGTTACATAACTTCTGAGGATATAACATACAGCTTGGTGACTACAGTTAACAGTACTACAGTTAACAGTAATTATAGTTATCTTTAGTATTGCATATTTGAAGGTTGCTAAGAGAGTATCTTAAAAGTTCTCATCATAAGCAAAAAATTTGGTGTGAGATTATTGATGTTAATTAAACTTATGGTAATCATTTCATAATATATACATACATTAGATCATTATACTGTGCACCTTAATACAATATGTCAATTATATATCAATAAAATGGGGCAAAGAGTACGTACAAGGGCAACATACATCTAGGTGGTGGTAGCGTTGAAAAGAAAGTTGATTGGCAGATTTGGGAAGAAACAAACATGAAAAAACAATACATAGGAAAAAATTATAACTTGAAATAAAAACTCAATACATTAGACTAGAAACAGCTGAAGAAGCAATTAATGAACTAGAAAAAAGGTTTAAAGAAATTAACCAGAATGTAACAGAAATGAGAAGAAAAACATCAAAGTGTAGTTGAAGGACATAAAGGCTACAGTGAGATCTGTTCAGAGTCCCAGAAAGATAATAGAGCAAATGGGGGGAAGAAATATTTTGAAGATATAGTGTATAAATAATTTCCAGAGAGAGTTTTTGAAGGACATAAATGACTAGTGTTCTCTAAATCCAAGTAATTCATAGACAGATAAAAGAAGCACAACATATACCAATATACCAATAAGAATTTTAAAAAAATCCACATCTAGATACAGGAAAACTTCAATACACCAAAATAAAAAAGATAATCTTAACACCCAAAAAAGACAGATTGTTTATAAAGGGAATAATAGATTGACAACTGACTTTTCAACAACAATAATTGAAGCTGGAAAAATATCTTCAAAATGCTGAAAGAAAATACTGTTTATTGTATGTCAGCAAAACTTCCATTCAAGGAAAAGGCAAAATATGTTTTCCAAAAATACTAAAACCATAGCAGACATTTACTAAGAAACTAAAGGGATGTACGTCAGGAAGAAAAAGTGATTGCAGGAGGAAGTGCTGAAGTGCAAAAAGGCATGGTAAAAATAAAGAAATTGGTAAACATGTAGATAGATCTCATTAAAATTAAATAAAATTTAAAATTCAGTTCCTAAGTCATACTAGGCACATTTCAAGGCACATGTGGCTAGTGGCTACTGTATTGAATTACAAATATGGAAGGTTTCCCTCATTGAAGAAAGTTCTGTTGGATAGCCCTGTTGTAGAACAGTGGAAGGGAAATACACTAAGATAATCTCTTTAATTCATTGACTCTAAGATGTCATTGTAAGAGTTACCATTATAGTATATGTAGAAAAAAATTTTAAGGAAAACATTCAAAAAATTTTTTAGATGCCATTTTTAATATTTTTCAAATATTACCTGTGTGAAAATGTGAAAAAATGTGCCTCTTAGAATAGATGCAGTACGGGGTTAGAGCATGAGTGGCTGGACATCCAGGAGTTGTGATCCAAGTAGGTGGGAGGTAAGTACTCGAGAGAGGCCTGTCCTAAAGACAAAGCGAGGTGCATACTTGGCATAGAGAACTTCTCAGTAAGTGTTCGGTGAATGACTGGGTGATGTACTGGATGGGTAGTTGGGATTCATCAGAATAGCCTCGTAGCTTGTCCTGGCAGCACGGCTGAAGTCACCCAGGTTTATATGAAGTTTGAGGAGAGTCGGGATGAAGCCTTTATGAACACCGCTGATATTCTCGTGATCGTGTAGAAAGGAGCCTAGGAGAGAGAACTTTCAGAGAGGTGGGGAAAAACCAGAAAGAACTTGGGCAACCCAAGACTAAAGGGTGAGGAGGTGAGATGCTGGGAAGACTCTGTCAAGATAAGGCATATAAAATACTGAAATCAGCATCAGGCTGCTCTATGTGATAGGAGAAGCATTGAAAAATCCCAAAGGCATGGATCACTATTCCTGCCAGGGCCTCTGAGAAGGCTTCATGAAGAAGGTAATATGTGGGCAGGTCCTTGAAGGACGAATAATGGGCACACCAGAGTAGTAGGGTGGGGCAGTCTAGGCAGATGAGTAACACTAGCAAAAGCATGAAATTGTGAGAAGGTGTGAAGCCCTTGGCAATGATTCCTAACTAACTGGACTTTACTGCGTTTAGCCGCTTTCTGGGTAAAGGTTTATTGCTCATGAAGGTGCATATAGTCCCTAAGGTCAGAATATATACCTCTTACAGATAAGTTGGAATGGAAGAGAATCAAAATAACTGCAGACCTGACTGGATAACTCCCCAGTGCTCTAAACAGACCACAATTTATATATGATTTTCACATCATATCTTAAATTATAGAATTTATTAGAGAATTTTGAGATTTAAGTTCTGTATTAAAAATTTTAATGCCTATGGTATATTATTAAGATAAATAATCCTAAGACATACTTAGACTAGAGAGTGAGAAAGAGAGTTAACTTGCTACAGTTCACCAGAGCAGAATGCTAAGAAAATGTGGGGAAGATAAGACTTGGGTAAAAACCCCATGTCCTTGATTTAAAAGCTCTGTAACACTAGTCAACATATTTGAGCTCTTTATGCCTCAAGTTTCCCCATTTAAAAATAGGTGTAATACATAGTAGGTCCTGCTTCAGGATGGACATGAGGAGTAATGGAGAGTGCTTAGCAAAACAGTTACCCATTATTATAATAAAAATATTGCAATACCTTTTTCTGTAAAGAAGTATACTAAATCCATGGTTCCCAACTGTGGCTGTGCATCAGGCATCAATTGGAGACAGTTAAAAAAATAAAGATTCCTGGATATGTGGACACTGCTCCATGCCTCGTATGTCAGCATACTTGGGCTTTGCATTTTGTATTTTTTGTAGGAATTCCAGGTTTAGGAAAACCTTCCTCTTTCTTCTTCACTATACAAATTTGGGGCATTTGTTCTCACTATTTGTTGAGTATGTGAGCTTTCAGGGTATTAATCCCGACCGATGTGTGGATCTTCACTCTGGACCTTCCTTTCTCTTTCTTCCCCCTTTCCTCATCACCTTCTCATCCATCCCGTCCTGAATTTTTAGGTAGTTGGGCTGACTATGTCCTGGCCAGCCTCATTCTCAGGCCCTTTTTATTTGTTTATTTTTAATAAAACAGATTTAAAAAAGAACCTTTGCTAAGGCAGACATTTGGCCTGTTAAACTGGAACTTCAGTTTAGTTTCTAAAGTAAATAATGCAACATTTTTTTATTCTTTAAAAAATGACTTCGGGAAATGTTTCTAAAAAAACTAATACTCCTCTCATTAAAACTGGGGTTGTTACTGGGTGGATTCCGGTATGTGTTCTTTTTCCTCTGGGTGCAAAAGGCTGGGGGCGGCGGGTGTTCTGCTCCAGGCCAATGCATGCACGAATTGTAATCTCACAGACTGAAAAGCACCTATCATATGATGGCAGTTAATTGGTATATTATAAAATGTGGCCTGGAGATTAAAAGAAGAAATATAAAGTGTTTACTCTATTTAGGTCAATTAGAAGATCCCTTGAAACTTTTGTGTGTGGATGTTTCAGTTTTAAAAAAATCATTGTATTGCAGCAGAAGCAGGCTTGCCACTTACCTCTACTTACTGTATGTATTTTGCATTTCCTATGGAGTGTCAGCTCCATTAGGGCAAAAATTTTGTTCAGGGCTACATCCCCAATACCTAGAACAGTGCCTTGTACATAGTTAATGTTCAATAAATGTATACCAAATAAATGAGCTAACAATTAGACAACGAAAACTGAAAATGATTATTTACCGCTTTTCACTGAGAAACATCCTCCAGGGCTTGTAATGATAACAATACCTGATATTTGGTATTTATATTAGAGGCTGCCTACATGTTCCCATAGCCCCCTGGGTCTCTCACCAATCACACTGCATCCCTTAACCTGGGTCCTTGTGGGAAGGGTCTGGGTCTCTTGTTCCTCGTTGTATTCACAGTGCCGTATCCGGCTGCACTGTAGTTTCACAGTTACAGGCATACTTCTTTATTGCACTTAAAGATATCAAGTTTTTAAAAAATTTTGTAACCACCCTGTGTTGAACAAGTCCGTCAGTGCCATTTTTCTGACATTTGCTCACTTGGTGTCCCTGTGTCCCTTTTAGGTAATTCTTACAACATTTGAAACTTTTTCATTATTATTATATTTGTTATGATGATCTATGATCAGTGATCTCTCATTTTACTATTGCAGTTGTTCTGGGGTGCCATGAACTGTGCACTTGTGACGGAAACTTAATTGATAAATGTTCTGTGTATTCTGATTACTCCACCAACTGGCTATTCCCTGTCTCTCTCCCTCTCCTCAGGCCTCCCTATTCCCTGAGATACAACAATGTTGAAATTGGGCCAGTCAATAACCCTACATTGGCCTTTAAGTGTTCAAGTGAAAGGAAGAGTCACTGTCTGTCACTTTAAATCAAAAGCTAGAAATGATTAACCATAGTGACGAAGGCATGTGGAAAGCCAAGATAGGCTGAAAACTAGACCTCTTGTGCCAGTTAGCCAAGTTGTGAATGCAAAGGAACAATTCTTAAAGGAAATTAAAAGTGCTACTCCAGTGCACACAAGCATGATTTAAAAATTTTATAATACAAAATTATTGCTGATAAGGAGAAAGTTTGAGTGGTCTGGATAGAAGATCAAACTAGCCACCATGTTCCCTTGAGCCAAAGCCTAATCCAGAGCAAGGCCCTAACTCTATTGAATTCTATGAAGGCTGAGAGAGGTGAGGAAGCTGCAGAAGAAAAGTTGTAAGCTAGCAGAGGTTGATTCATAAGATTTAAGGAAAGAAGCTGTCTCCATAACCTAAAAGTGTAAGGTGAGCATCAAATGTTGATGTTGAACTTATCCGGAAGATCTGGCTAAGATAATGAATAAAGGTCCACATTAAACAACACATTTCAATTCAGATGAAATAGCTTTCTATTGGAAGAAGATGCCATCTAGGACTTTCATAGAAGGAGAAGTCAGTGCCTGGCTTCAGAGCTTCAAAGGACAATCTGATTCTCTTGTTAGGGGCTAATGCAGTAGGTGACTTTAAGTTGAAGCCAGTGCTCATTTACCATTCCAAAAGCTCTAGGGCCCTTAAGAATTATGCTGAATCTTCTCTACCTGTGTTCTGAACAGCAAAGCGTGGATGACAGCATATCTGTTTACAAAATGGTTTCCTGAAGACTTTAAGCCCTCTGTTGAGACCTACTGCTGAGAAAAAAAGATTCCTTCCCCAAATATGACAGCTCGTTGACAATGCACCTGGTCACCCAAGAGCTCTAATGGAGATGAACAATGTGATTGATGTTGTTTCATGCCTGCTAACCGATATACATTCTGTAGCCCATGGATCTAGGAGTCATTTCAACTTTCAAGTCTAATTCTTTAAGAAATACATTTTGTAAGGCTATCTAACTGCTATGGATAGTTATTCATCTGACAGATATGGGCAAAGTAAATTGAAAATCTTCTGGAAAGGATTTACCATCCTAGATGCCATTAAGAACATTTGTGATTCATGGGAAGAGGTCAATATCAACAAGAACAGGTGTTTGTAAAAAGTGGATTCCAACCCTGTTGGATGAGTTCAAGACTTCAGTGGACGAAGTAACTGCAGATTTGGCGGAAACAGCAAGAGAATAGAATTAAAGTGGAGCCTGAAGATGTGACTGCATTGCTGTGATCTCATGATACAACCTTAATGGATGAGGAGTTGCTTCTTACTGATGAGCAAAGAAAGTTGTTTCTTGAGATGGAAACTACTCCTGGTGAAGATGCTGTAAATATCGTTGAAATGACAACAAAAGTTTTAGAATATTACATACAGAATATTTAGTTGATAAAGCAGCAGCAGGGTTTGAGAGGACTGATGCCAATCTTGAAAGAAATTCTGTGGGTAGAATGGTCTCAGACAGGATCACACGCTACAGAAAAATCGTTCTTGAGAGGAAGAACTTCACTGTTGTCTCATTTTAAGAAATTGCCACAGCTGCCCCAGCCTTCAGCAACCACCAGTCAGCAGCCATTGGTATCAAGGCAGGACCTTCTCCCAGCAAAAAGCTTTTTGCCAAAAGTTCTGATGATAGTGAGCATTTTTTTTTAGCAATAAAATATTTTTAAATTAAGGTATATACATTTTTAAAGATATAATGCAAGTGCACACAGTGGATTACAGTATAGCATAACCACAACTTTCATATGTCCTGGGACACCAAAAAACTCATTTGACTTGCTTTGTTGGGACATTCCTAGTATTGCAGTGGTCTGGAACTGAACCTGCAATATCTCCAAGGTATGCCTGTAAATATTTGTTGAGTGAACACATAGTGCTTTAAAAATTTCTATAATGCTTTCATATCAGTGGGTAATCCCATGAAGTCAGCTGGTAGTATCACCCCAGTTTTACAAATGATGGAACAAAAGTTAAAAAGAATGAACTTAGTTATCCCAGAAAGCCTTGGGTCCTAAGTAGCAGAGCTGGGACTACTGCCTCTAAATCTGCTATTTCCTTCATCCCTTATTCTTTCCAGAACAACCTTTAAGTAAGCATGAACTCTCCTCTGCCCCCCCCAGTTGAAACCCTCCTCACTGGAGAGCACAACGGGGGAGTTTACTATGTGAAACCTTTTCCAAATTGGCACATCTTCATCACCAGCCACACATTTTGTTGGGTGCCAGTTTGGGTTATTCATAATCGATTCTTTTAAGTTGCCTATGATTAGTATTTATAATTTATATTTATAATTATAACATTATAGTTCTCTTTGAGAAAAAAGTTAAAAAAATATTTCAAAACTATACTCTCCTTTCCCAAGCATTTTAAGATGTAAATCTATCAGTACTGTGAGCCTAAGTTTTTAAAATCAAATTTCCAAAGAGGTGAGAGGAATGTTCTCGAACATGTTTTTGCCTGGTTCTCCTGGTCACTTGAGAGAGAAACTTCTGAAGTTTTGAGGTGGCTTGGCTGGTATTTCTGGAATCAGGCTCAAGAACGAGAAACCTTCCCTATGACATTAGAATAGAAAAAGTAAATGCAGACAAAACATTTAAGATTATGAAATGGTAGCAGTCTCTGGCTGCACATTTTGCCGACAGCATTCTCAGAAGCTAAAGACCCAGCAACGTGCAGCCAAAGTCCCAAGGAAGGAAGGATTTCAAAATCTGTGAATCTGATCTAATTCTAGTTTCTGCTTAGTCTCTATTGAGAAGGGTAATTTGACAGTTTCAGAAGATTTTATCCAATTGGATTAGTAGGTCAGAGTTCATTCTACCAGACTGCTAAATTTGAACGTACTACCATTACCTTACAAATGACTTTAGAATTACTTGAAAAACACTCACCACAAAGCTTTTATTTCATTGTGAAATAGCAACAAGCGCCAAATTCCTTTTGCCTGCTGTAGACATTAACCTTTAGTGTTAGAATTGAGACATAGAAGGGAATAAATAAAACTGCTGTTACTGTGTTTCCTCTAGGATCCAGCCATGGAAATACATGGTGGGGACTTCAGGAGCGGTTTGGGGTGGAAAAAAACGTTGTTTTCTTTTTTTGCTGGGTGCCTGGCTTCTCAGATGAGGCTGGGCCATTGTGTTTGTTCTGGCTCTTCCACTGCGAGAGCACATCATCCCTCGATGTGGCTTTTTTGTTTGTAGCTTCACAGTTCGGGCCTTTGTTGTGCTACTTGCACAGTAGGCAAAGGGTGACGGGGACTGAGCTCAATAAAGGCTTTCAGGGAGGGTTTCTGAGTCTGTCATTGCCATCTGTCCTCTTCTCTCCCCTTGTTTTTCAGGGGAGGGCAAAAAGTTCACATGTTGTGAGAATCTTAGGGTTCTGGTTGGTGTGGTGGGGACACTGTTAGGTAGATGCTGAGAGCAGGGGAGGTGACCCGTATTTCAAACAGAAAAGTTAGAATAGAAAAAGCCTGCTCACTCTTTAAGGTAGTATCAGCTATAAGACATGAAGCATTAGGATTATTTAATTTTATTTTAGTCCTTAGTGACTCAGCTGTTTTCTTAAGTTTTGGAACCGCTAATCTCTCTGCCCTAAAACTTGGGTCATTTTGGAAGGAAGAGGCCAGGACCTGATGCCATAAATGACTTATTTCCGACACTGGAGTGAGCACACATCCTTCCTATCTCTTATAGGAGGCTCTGTGAAAGTGTAATTTATATTGTTGAGAACCTTTTGTCCTGCTTTCAGCAGTGAGAACGTGCTGTTATCAACAGGGCAAGTGCTAGGGCCAGAGAGCTTTCTTTCCGTGTGACAGGCAGTTTCTGGGATCAGGCACCTGCTGCCGCAGCACACTGCAACCATTGTTTCTCCGACTGAACGTGTTCTGGGCAGAGCCACGCCTTTTTTAGCCTGCAGTTGACTCTCTGCTTTTTTTTTTCTGCATGCATTGCATTTTTAGTGGAATGAATTTCTGCTGCTGCTTTTGGTTTTGCTGATATGAATTTAACATGTGTGAGCAGTTCATACAAACCCATATTTTGAGGAGTACCTGCTGAGTGTAGAGGTGGAAAGAGTCAAAAGGGATGCAGGAGATCTGGACTCTCATCCCTGCACCACAGGCTGTGTTGTGTGGCCACAGGAAAGACATTTGACCTTTTTGGGAGTCAGTGTCCTAATTTGTGAACTGAAGGGATTGGATTTCTTGGAGTGGTGGATTATGAAGTCCTCCAGGGTTAAGATTCCACCATTGTGTTTTGTGCTTTCTAGGACGCTAGGAGAAGCAGAAGGGGAGTGTGCCAGGGTTCAGAGGGCTCTGCTCCTGTGATCCCATAGGTAACACCAGGAGGTGCTCTTTTTAATCAAGTGACAATTGTGCAGCAAGGCCAGTGATAGAGGAGTTTGGATGCATTAGGTAAAGGTCTTCTAGTCTCTTTGTGGCAAGTGTGCAGAATAACAAAAATTTCTTATTTCTAAGAAAGTAGTGTTGTTCAGCCCTGGAAGAGTCATTGGACACTTGGGTTTTAAACTTCTTAATTTATTAGCTGTTATTACTCAGCTAAGAGGAAACTCAGAGATCAGGCTAATATAATATAGACATTCTATTTGTGGTTTGTATTCCCATACTACTTAATAAAACCCTTATTTAAAATATTCAAATTCTACAAGCAATACATAGTAATTGTAGGAAATCTGGCAAACACCAAGAAGGAAATACAAGTAGCTTCTAATTCTGCAACTCAGAAATAGCTGTTGTTCAGAGTTTTGTGTGTTTAGATTACACATACTCCGTTGGTAGAACAAAATTGGGATCCTACCATGCGTATATAACCTGGTATCTTGCTTTTTTCCAGCTGTGTTCCTTTTGAGATGATTTTTGAGTATGAAGTTTCAAATGAAGTAGAGATTAATGTATTATTACGCTTGGCACACTTGTGCCGGGGTCTGTTTTGACTTACAGAAATAGAATTGTGGACCCAATACCTGAAAATGATGTTTGTCCTGTTCCGTCTTGAGTAAGTTTTTGATATTTACCATGTATAGATGTCATAACTATTACCATAATTAAGAAATGAAGACTTTTGAATCTATGGGTTCTTAATTGTTCACTAATCACTCTGTAAGGTTCTCTCACTTTAAATTGTCTGTGCGAGAATTGCAAGCTTCAACATCAGTGAGCAAAGTTATTTTAACTCTGTTTTTCTGGATGCCTTGATTCCTCAATCTGTGGCGTGGTGTCTAGTGTGGGCCAGGCCACAGGTTTGGCAGGATGTAGGATAGTGAAGAGATTCTGTATATCACAGTATGTTATACATTTGGTAATAGTTAACGATTCACTTGTTAAATATTGGTTTTGTGTATGTTCCTCTATTAGGAAATGAAAGGTGATTAATTTTCCCTTTGGATTATTTAGCCTATAACATTATCTGTTTCACCATTCCCTTTGCATTGAGAATACAGTTTCAAACCTGAACTACATTGGAATTTTTTATGACCTTCTTCTTATGTGTCTTTTGGTGGTGCCCTTTGAAGTCCTGAAAAGTTTTTATATTTGATTGAGATTAAATCTGGGTTTCATTTTACTTTTTTAAACATATTGAGCAAGTTAGTTTTCTATTTGAGTTCCTAAGGGGAATGATTCCAGCCCTCTGTGTCCCAGGAATTCAGACTGAGCCTTGCCAGAACATTCCTGTGGTTTTCCACAGAGCAGATCAGTGTGTTCATGAAATTTTAGTTGTAGCTTGTGTTTTCTGTGGTTAATTAAAACATCTGGCTTTCAAATTTTCCACAAACAGAGCATAATTGTTTGGCCAAACCTTTTCAATAATGATTAAATATCCTCAGACTATCCCAGCTTGTCTTTAAGCCACCTTATAAACTGTTGTCTCTATGCATTAATGATATTAAATATTTGGAAGATGTTTGGGGTTATCCTGCCAAACATACACTCTTGAGAAAGTGAGAGAGGGTTTGTGACTCTGAGTCCCTGTAACGGCTTCTGGCTTTTGCCCATCCAGGTTGGAGCTGCCGTGGGTGAGCTGTTGTGGTCTGTAGCCAAGCATGCTGTGGTCAGACCTGCCCAGCCGAGGGACAGAAACATTTGCTGGATGGAAAATCCATAAAAGAAAGCTGCTGTGAGAGGCTGAGACAGACGATAACTTAAGCAAAGCCAGGTTGGTACAAGATAAGAGAACTGGATAGAGTGGGTTGGGGCATATAGGGAAAGTTGTTTTGTATATTCTATGAAGTGTTTTTGAAACAGCCCTAAATAATCGTTCCCAGTTATATGAGAGATTCCTAGCATGGTATGCACAGCAGATCTGTCCTGACAAAGCTCTGTGTACAGTGTATTGCTGTCTTCCTCTGTTTTCCTTCCTCCTTGTCTCCTCTGTCTGCCATCCTCTGCTGCATCTTCCTCTCCCCTCTGAAAGAAGAGAGGAAGCTCTCAATGTAAATGTGTAAGATGCCACAACCAGAGGCCACTGGGAGCAGCCTCAGTGATCTTAGCTTTACTTCAGAGAGAGAACAATAGCAAGGTCCTTGCAAAAGGCTGGACTTGTGCTAGCAAAGACTTGCCTTCATTTGGGTCTTTACATGAGGAGTGGTGGGTCCTGGAGACGTGCTCCTTCTCTTGGGCCTTCTGGCTCTGGTTTCCTTGGCGAGATTGCACTTAGTCTTACCTCCTCCCTAACAAAAGACCTAGCAACACATTTTATTTTTGGCAGTGTGTGCATTTGGCATTAAGATACTCATGTAGGACAGAGGAAAAGAAAGGTCCTGAAAATAAGAATATAAATCAATGCAAAATATCCTCACCGCGGACCAGGAGAATGAAACAGCATTGACAGCCTGAGGTGTGGCAGGCTGTAAGGTGGAAAATTATTCGTTCTGAGAAAGTATATTGTACAGGTGCAGACACTGAAGACAATTTCTATTGGATATTCGGTGGGTAACTGAGCATTATATATATTACGCAGTTAATAAATACTCATGAGAAGGGAGCAAGTCAGCAGTCTTGAGAACGTGTGACATAGAGAACATCTGTTGACTTTGCCCACCCAGCATCCTTTTCTTCCTCCTGTCAGTAAATCACCCACGTCTCAGTGGGCAGTCCACCCTTGCTTTATTTTTAGCCTATATAGTCAGAGGAGATGACCCCGCTGCTTCTGTTAGGGTCATGTGACATAAGCTTGACCAATCAGGGTCACAAGAACCAGTTTATGGAGGAGCCCCCAGTATATTCGCTGAAACTATTGCAAAGAAGTTTTTCATTTTTGTGGGTTTGTTAAGCTGGAGCTGATAGTGACCCTCATTGTTACCATTTCTGGCCTTTCTAAGGATGAAGTCAAAAGAGCAGAAATCAGAGCAGGGAGATGGAGGAAATAACATGGGCAGGACACACCCATCCACACACACCCCCTCTTTAAGGCCCCAGATTTAGCAGCACCTACAGCCAGCAACGTTCACTTTCCTGGCAGGTTAGGCAGGTAGTTTGAATTAGGTGCCCATTATTTAGATCCAAAACCATCTGATTGGTAATGCCTTTTAGGTGTGTGATCTTGGTATGAAATGACTGGCATAGTCCCATCTTCCCTGGGCTCACAGTAGAGGATAAGCCAGATCGGTATTCATCTAGCAGGCACACAGGGTGAAAAGTGAATCACTAGAGGTAAGAACTAAGTTCTGTGGGAGTACAGATGGAATTCCAAATTCTGCTGCTTGGTGGAGAGACTAGCAGAGAGAGCTATAATTTAACACGGACAAATAGGACTTCTTCTTCAGGAACATTAAAAAAATACATTTAATTCAATTACTTGCTTTTTGAGTCTGAAAGAAAGGGAGGCCTTCCAGAGCCTATAGTTAAAGAGCAGATAAGGAAGATAATTTCAGAGCTTCACTAGTAGTAGAATCCTGGTGTTTGCTATAAACACAATTGTTTGGGGAGCAGCCAAATTAGAGGTTATCAGAAAGCTGTCCAGAGTTTTCACACCGCAAGGTAACAGCCGCTCTTTTCGCCAAAACCTCAGTTGGCTTTCTGTTGTTCTAAACAGGATTCTGAGTGCATCATGAATAGTACTTTTCCTATTACTTCCTTTTCTTAATGCTAGATTTTATTTTACTTTTTATAATTGACATTATTTGCCTCTTAAATTAATAGACTTTATATTTGGGGGGGCGGTTTTAGATTACAGAGGAAGTGAGCAGGAAGTGTAGAGTTCCCATATGTCCCCTCACCACCCAGAGTTTACCCTATTATTAATATGTTGCATTAGTATGGTGTATTTGTTATAATTGATGAGCCAATATTGATACATTATTATTAACTAAAGTCCATAGTCGACAATAGGGTTCACTCTCTGTGTTGTACATTATTATATGGGCCTTGAGAAATATATGATAATATGTATCAACTGTTACAGTGTCACAGAGTAGTTTCACCACCCTAAAAACCTCTTGTGTTTTAATTATTATCCGTCCGTCCTTCCCTCTGAATTCCTGGAAACTACTGATCTTTTTATGGTCTCCATAGTTTTACGTTTTCCATATTGTCATATAGTTGGAATCATTTGGTATGTAGCCTTTTCAGATTGGCATCTCTCAATTAGCAATATGTATTTAAAGTTCCTCCATGTCTTATGGCTTGATCACTCATTCAGTGCTGAATAATATTCTGCTGTCTGGATGTACCACAGTTTCTTTATCCATTCACCTATTAAAGGACATCTTGGGTGTTTCCAAGTTTTGACAACTATATATGAAGTTGCTATAAACATTCACATGCAGGTTTTTGTATGGATGTAAATTTTCAGTTCTTTTGGGTTACCAAGTAACCCAAGTAGCACGAGTTACCAAGTAATATGATTGCTGGATTGTGTGCTAAGGATAAGTTTAGGTTTATAAGAAACTGCCAAACTGTCTTCCAAAGTATCTGTAATACTTTGTATTCCTGCCAGAAGTGAATGACAGTTCCTTGTTTCTCCACATCTTCCTCAGCATTTGGTGTTGTCAGTGTTTTGGATTTTAGCCACCCTAATGTGTGTAGTGGTATTTCATGGTTCTTTTTTTTTTTTTTTTTTTTTTTCGTCAGTCTCCAATCTTCTGAGGCATAACAAACAAGTTCTTACATGTAGAACAAATTCTTACGTAATGAATAAGTTACATAGTGAACAGTACAAGGGCAGTCATCACAGAAACTTTCGATTTTGCTCATGCATTATGAACTATAAACAGTCAGTTCAAATATGAATACTCATTTGGTTTTTATACTTGATTTATATGTGGATACCACATTTCTCTCTTTATTATTATTATTTTTAATAAAATGCTGAAGTGGTAGGTAGATACAAGATAAAGGTAGAAAAGATAGTTTAGTGTTGTAAGAGAGCAAATGTAGATGATCAGGTGTGTGCCTGTAGACTATGTGTTAATCCAAGCTAGACAAGGGCAATAAAACATCCACGTATGCAGAAGATTTCTCTCAGAACAGGGGGGGTGAGGTTCTAAGCCTCACCTCTGTTGATCCCCAATTTCTCACCTGATGGCCCCCCTGCGACTGTGCCTGTCTTAGGTTGTTCCTCCCTTGAGGAATCTTACCCGTCTCTGGCTAACCAGTCATCTTCCGGGGCCATACAGGGAAATGTAAAGTTGGTAAGTGAGAGAGAAGCCTTATTGTTTGAAAAGGTTAGCTTTTTACTTCTTTGCATATTTATGCCCTGTGGCTTCTATGCCCAGCATTTGTCTTGAGGTATCTTTACCACTTGGAAGAATTATGATACTCGGTAAATTTGATATGAGGCATGAATTCTATTTAAGGGTTGTAATTAGGAAGGAAGAAGAAAAGCTATAGAAGTAGCAGGCGGAAGAAAACATGGGAAGATTGATTATTTCTTTGACATATCTTCTTGTAGAGTAACTTCAGCATGTATAGGTTTTAAACTACTACTTAAATTGCGCACACACATTAACATAATAGGAGTATAGTTACATAACCAAAGCATACCTGTAATAACCAGCCATCTCCAGTGAAACCAAGAAAACCAGTTAGGCACCTTAGGCATTTGTGAAAACTTATCTATGATATGGTGGATATTGTCCAACTGAACTTGAACAGCCTGAGAGAAATCAGACAAATTAAAACAACCCATTCCTGGGGAATGTTCACATTCCTTATGTTCTTTTAACAGTAAATAGTCTGTAGTTGTAAGATTTTGGAGCGCTACAATTTGCACTTCTCCTAATTCTTGGTTGAGTTCCAACAGTATAGATCCAGTCAAATTTGTTGTTTTACTGTATGCACAGGCCAGCTTAGATATCTCCTTCATTCCCATGGCAAGTCCAGGAGCTGGTGGGATGAGTACATCTACAGCTGTAGCAGTGCGTGGATCTTTGTTGGGGTTTTTTGATGATCATCTTCTGGCATGAGTCTTCCAGAGAGTGCTGATGTTGGAAGTTCTCTTTCATATCGTATCTTAGTTCATTTTCGGGGTAGCCCAATTAGGCTTTGATCTCCTGTATAGACGCAAACAGACCCTTTGCCTACACTTTTATATGCCCTTTATACCCTTGTGTAGAACTCATTGGAGGTTACCACACAGGAACTGCCCTTTTTTTTTTTTTTTTTTGGTATCACTAATCTACACTTACATGACGAATATTATGTTTACTAGGCTCTCCCCTATACCAGGTCTCCCCTATAAACCCCTTTACAGTCACTGTCCATCAGCATAGCAAAATGTTGTAGAATCACTACCTGCCTTCTCTGTGTTGTACAGCCCTCCCTTTTCTCCTACCCCCCCATGCATGTTAATCTTAATACCCCCCTACTTCTCCCCCCCCTTATCCCTCCCTACCCACCCATCCTTCCCAGTCCCTTTCCCTTTGGTACCTGTTAGTCCATTCTTGAGTTCTGTGATTCTGCTGCTGTTTTGTTCCTTCAGTTTTTCCTTTGTTCTTATATTCCACAGATAAGTGAAATCATTTGGTATTTCTCTTTCTCCGCTTGGCTTGTTTCACTGAGCATAATATCCTCCAGCTCCATCCATGTTGCTGCAAATGATTGGATTTGCCTTTTTCTTATGGCTGAGTAGTATTCCATTGTGTATATGTACCACATCTTCTTTATCCATTCATCTATCGATGGACATTTAGGTTGCTTCCAATTCTTGACTATTGTAAATAGTGCTGTGATAAACATAGGGGTGCATCTGTCTTTCTCAAACTTGATTGCTGTGTTCTTAGGGTAAATTCCTAGGAGTGCAATTCCTGGGTCAAATGGTAAGTCTGTTTTGAGCATTTTGATGTACCTCCATACTGCTTTCCACAATGGTTGAACTAACTTACATTCCCACCAGCAGTGTAGGAGGGTTCCCCTTTCCCAACAGCCTCGCCAACATTTTTTGTTGTTTGTCTTTTGGATGGCAGCCATCCTTACTGGTGTGAGGTGATACCTCATTGTAGTTTTAATTTGCATTTCTCTGATAATTAGTGATGTGGAGCATCTTTTCATGTGTCTGTTGGCCATCTGTATTTCTTTTTTGGAGAACTGTCTGTTCAGTTCCTCTGCCCATTTTTTAATTGGGTTATTTGTTTTTTGTTTGTTGAGGCGTGTGAGCTCTTTATATATTCTGGATGTCAAGCCTTTATCGGATGTGTCATTTTCAAATATATTCTCCCATACTGTAGGGATCCTTTTTGTTCTATTAATGGTGTGTTTTGCTGTACAGAAGCTTTTCAGCTTAATATAGTCCCACTTACTCATTTTTGCTGTTGCTTTCCTTGCCCGGGGAGATATGTTCAAGAAGAGGTCACTCATGTGTCTAAGAGGTTTTTGCCTATGTTTTCTTCCAAGAGTTTAATGGTTTCATGGCTTACATTCAGGTCTTTGATCCATTTTGAGTTTACTTTTGTATATGGGGTTAGACAATGGTCCAGTTTCATTCTCCTACATGTAGCTGTCCAGTTTTGCCAGCACCACCTGTTGAAGAGACTGTCATTTTGCCATTGTATGTCCATGGCTCCTTTATCAAATATTAATTGACCATATATGTCTGGGTTAATGTCTGGATTCTCTAGTCTGTTCCATTGGTCTGTGGCTCTGCTCTTGTGCCAGTACCAAATTGTCTTGATTACTATGGCTTTATAGTAGAGCTTGAAGTTGGGGAGTGAGATCCCCCCTACTTTATTCTTCTTTCTCAGGATTGCTTTGGCTATTCGGGGTCTTTGGTGTTTCCATATGAATTTTTGAATTATTTGTTCCAGTTCATTGAAGAATGTTGCTGGTAGTTTCATAGGGATTGCATCAAATCTGTATATTGCTTTGGGCAGGATGGCCATTTTGACGATATTAATTCTTCCTAGCCACGAGCATGGGATGAGTTTCCATCTGTTAGTGTCCCCTTTAATTTCTCTTAAGAGTGACTTGTAGTTTTCAGAGTATAAGTCTTTCACTTCTTTGGTTAGGTTTATTCCTAGGTATTTTATTTTTTTTGATGCAATTGTGAATGGAGTTGTTTTCCTGATTTCTCTTTCTGTTGGTTCGTTGTTAGTATATAGGAAAGCCACAGATTTCTGTGTGTTGATTTTGAATCCTGCAACTTTGCTGTATTCCGATATCAGTTCTAGTAGTTTTGGGGTGGAGTCTTTAGGGTTTTTTATGTACAGTATCATGTCATCTGCAAATAGTGACAGTTTAACTTCTTCTTTACCAATCTGGATTCCTTGTATTTCTTTGTTTTGTCTGATTGCCATGGCTAGGACCTCCAGTACTATGTTAAATAACAGTAGAGAGAGTGGGCATCCCTGTCTAGTTCCCGATCTCAGAGGAAATGCTTTCAGCTTCTCGCTGTTCAATATAATGTTGGCTGTGGGTTTATCATAGATGGCCTTTATTATGTTGAGGTACTTGCCCTCTATTCCCATTTTGCTGAGAGTTTTTAACATGAATGGATGTTGAACTTTGTCAAATGCTTTTTCAGCATCTATGGAGATGATCATGTGGTTTTTGTCTTTCTTTTTGTTGATGTGGTGGATGATGTTGATGGACTTTCGAATGTTGTACCATCCTTGCATCCCTGGGATGAATCCCACTTGGTCATGGTGTATGATCCTTTTGATGTATTTTTGAATTCGGTTTGCTAATATTTTGTTGAGTATTTTTGCATCTACGTTCATCAGGGATATTGGTCTGTAGTTTTCTTTTTTGGTGGGGTCTTTGCCTGGTTTTGGTATTATGGTGATGTTAACTTCATAGAATGAGTTTGGGAGTATCCCCTCCTCCTCTATTTTTTGGAAAACTTTAAGGAGAATGGGTATTATGTCTTCCCTGTATGTCTGATAAAATTCCGAGGTAAATCCATCTGGCCCGGGGGTTTTGTTCTTTGGTAGTTTTTTGATTACTGCTTCAATTTCGTTGCTGGTAATTGGTCTGTTTAAATTTTCTGTTTCTTCCTGGGTCAATCTTGGAAGGTTGTATTTTTCTAGGAAGTTGTCCATTTCTCCTAGGTTTCCCAGCTTGTTAGCATATTGGTTTTCATAGTAGTCTCCAATAATTCTTTGCATTTCCGTGGGGTCCGTCGGGATTTTTCCTTTCTCGTTTCTGATACTGTTGATTTGTGTTGACTCTCTTTTTTTCTTAATAAGTCTGGCTAGAGGCTTATCTATTTTGTTTATTTTCTCGAAGAACCAGCTCTTGGTTTCATTGATTTTTGCTATTGTTTTATTCTTCTCAATTTTATTTATTTCTTCTCTGATCTTTATTATGTCCCTCCTTCTGCTGACCTTAGGCCTCATCTGTTCTTCTTTTTCCAATTTCGATAATTGTGACATTAGACCATTCATTTGGGATTGCTCTTCCTTTTTTAAATGTGCTTGGATTGCTATATACTTTCCTCTTAAGACTGCTTTTGCTGTGTCCCACAGAAGTTGGGGCTTAGTGTTGTTGTTGTCATTTGTTTCCATATATTGCTGGATCTCCATTTTGATTTGGTCATTGATCCATTGATTATTTAGGAGCGTGTTGTTAAGCCTCCATGTGTTTGTGAGCCTCTTTGCTTTCTTTGTACAGTTTATTTCTAGTTTTATGCCTTTGTGGTCTGAAAAGTTGGTTGGTAGGATTTCAATCTTTTGGAATTTTCTGAGGCTCTTTTTGTGGCCTAGTATGTGGTCTATTCTGGAGAATGTTCCATGTGCACTTGAGAAGAATGTATATCCCGCTGCTTTTGGATGTAGAGTTCTATAGATGTCTATTAGGTCCATCTGCTCTACTGTGTTGTTCAGTGCTTCCGTGTCCTTACTTATTTTCTGCCCAGTGGATCTATCCTTTGGGGTGAGTGGTGTGTTGAAGTCTCCTAGAATGAATGCATTGCAGTCTATATCCCCCTTTAGTTCTGTTAGTATTTGTTTCACATATGCTGGTGCTCCTGTGTTGGGTGCATATATATTTAGAATGGTTATATCCTCTTGTTTGACTGAGCCCTTTATCATTATGTAGTGTCCTTCTTTATCTCTTGTTACTTTCTTTGTTTTGAAGTCTATTTTGTCTGATATTAGTACTGCAACCCCTGCTTTCTTCTCACTGTTGTTTGCTTGAAATATGTTTTTCCATCCCTTGACTTTTAGTCTGTACATGTCTTTGGGTTTGAGGTGAGTTTCTTGTAAGCAGCATATAGATGGGTCTTGCTTTTTCATCCATTCTGTTACTCTGTGTCTTTTGATTGGTGCATTCAATCCATTAACATTTAGGGTGACTATTGAAAGATATGTACTTATTGCCATTGCAGGCTTTAAATTCGTGGTTACCAAAGGTTCAAGGTTAGCCTCTTTAGTATCTTACTGCCTAACTTAGCTCGCTTATTGAGCTGTTGTATACACTGTCTGGAGATTCTTTTCTTCTCTCCCTTCTTGTTCCTCCTCCTCGATTCTTCATATGTTGGGTGTTTTGTGCTGTGCTCTTTCTAGGAGTGCTCCCATCTAGAGCAGTCCCTGTAAGATGTTCTGTAGAGGTGGTTTGTGGAAAGCAAATTCCCTCAGCTTTTGTTTGTCTGGGAATTGTTTAATCCCACTGTCATATTTGAATGATAGTCGTGCTGGATACTGTGTCCTTGGTTCAAGGCCCTTCTGTTTCATTGTATTAAATATATCATGCCATTCTCTTCTGGCCTGTAGGGTTTCTGTCGAGAAGTCTGATGTTAGCCTGATGGGTTTCCCTTTATAGGTGACCTTTTTCTCTCTAGCTGCCTTTAAAACTCTTTCCTTGTCCTTGATCTTTGCCATTTTAATTATTATGTGTCTTGGTGTTGTCCTTCTTGGATCCTTTCTGTTGGGGGTTCTGTGTATTTCTGTGGTCTGTTCGATTATTTCCTCCCCCAGTTTGGGGAAGTTTTCAGCAATTATTTCTTCTAAGATACTTTCCATCTCTTTTTCTCTCTCTTCTTCTTCTTCTGGAACCCCTATAGTACGGATATTGTTCCTTTTGGATTGGTCACACAGTTCTCTTAATATTGTTTCATTCCTGGAGATCCTTTTGTCTCTCTCTATGTCAGCTTCTATGCGTTCCTGTTCTCTGGTTTCAATTCCATCAATGGCCTCTTGCATTCTATCCATTCTGCTTATAAACCCTTCCAGAGTTTGTTTCATTTCTGTGATCTCCTTTCTGGCATCTGTGATCTCCCTCCAGACTTCATCCCATTTCTCTTGCGTATTTCTCTGCATCTCTGTCAGCATGTTTATGATTCTTATTTTGAATTCTTTTTCAGGAAGACTGGTTAGGTCTGTCTCCTTCTCTGGTGTTGTCTCTGTGATCTTTGTCTGCCTGTAGCTTTGCCTTTTCATGGTGATAGGAATAGTCTGCAGAACTGGGACGAGTGACGGCTGGAAGGACTTCCTTTCTTGTTGGTTTGTGGCCCTCCTCTCCTGGGAGAACAGCGACCTCTAGTGGCTTGTGCTGCGCAGCTGCGCGCAGACAGGGTTTCTGCTTCCTGCCCGGTTGCTATGGAGTTAATCTCCGCTGTTGCTGTGGGCGTGGCCTGGCTCGGGCAGCTACTCCAAAATGGTGGAGTCGCGTTGGAGCAGGAGCTGCCGGGAGGCTATTTATCTCTGTAAGGGGCCTCCCTGCTCCCTGCAGCCCAGGGGTTAGGGTGCCCAGAGATCCCCGGATTCCCTACCTCTGGATTAAGTGACCCACCCTGCCCCTTTAAGACTTCCAAAAAGCACCCGCCAAAACAAAACAAAACGACCACTAAAAAAAAAAAAAAAAAAAAAAAAATTTTTTAATTAAAAAAAAGAAAAGGTGGTTGTTCGTTTTTCTTTATTCTCCGGTGCCAGCCTCAGGCCTCTGCTCACCGTTCTTTCTGCCCCGTTTCCCTAGTATTTGGGTCCCTATCCCTTTAAGACTTCCAAAAAGCGCTCGCCAAAACAAAACAGCAAAAAAGCAAAAAAAAAAAATGGTCGCGCACTTTTCTTATGTCCTCCGACACCCGGCCTCCAGTGCCCGCTCACTGTTCTTGCTGCCCTGTTTTCCCAGTATCGAGGGCCCTGCACTCTGGCCCGGATGGCTGGGGCTGGGTGTTCGGCAGTCCTGGGCTCCGTCTCCCTCCCGCTCTGCCTATTCTTCTCCCGCTGGAAGCTGGGGGGAGGGGCGCTCGGCTCCCGCCCGGCCGGGGCTTATATCTTACCCCCTTCGCGAGGCGCTGGGTTCTCTCAGGTGCGGATGTGGTCTGGATATTGTCCTGTGTCCTCTGGTCTTTATTCTAGGAAGGGTTGTCTTTGTTATATTTTCATAGATATATGTTGTTTTGGGAGGAGATTTCCGCTGCTCTACTCACGCCGCCATCTTCCACCCCTCTCATGGTTCTTTTTATTTGCATTTCCCTAGTGATGTATGGTGTTGAACATGTTTTCATATGCTTATTGGCCATTTATGTATCTTCTTTGATGAAGTGTCTTTTCAGATCTTTTGCCCATTTTAAAATTGGATTGTTCAGTTTTCTATTACTGAGTTTTAACAGTTTCTTGGATGTTTGGGATACCGTTCCTTTATCAGGTAAGTCCTTTGCAAATATTTTCTCCCTGTTCTCTGTTTCATCTTTTCATTTGCTTGGCATATCTTTCTTATAGCAGAAGATTTTAAATTGCCAAGAAGCCAAACCTATCAATTATTTCTTTCATGGATTGTTGGTGTTGTATCTAAAAAAGTCACTGCCAACTCAAGGTCATCTAGATTTTCTCCTATATTACCATCTAGAAGTTTTGTAGTTTAAATTTTACATTGATGTGTGTGATCTATTTTGAGTTAATTTTTGTGAAAGCTGTAAGGCCTTTGTCTAGATTCATTTTTTTGTATGTGGATGTCCAATTATTCCAGCACTATTTGCTGAAAAGACTATCCTTTCTTCTTTGAATGGCCTTTGATCCTTTGTCAAAGATCAGTTAACTGTATTTGTGTGGGTTTGTCTGGGCTCTCTATTATGTTTTAGTAATCTGTCTATTCTTTCACCAATATTAAGGTCTTAATTACTATAGTTTTATAGTAAATCTTTAAATCAGATAGTTAGTCCTCCAACTTTCTTCTTCTACCTCAATTTGTATTGGTTATTCTGGGCTTTTTGCTCTCCATGTAAACTTCAGAATCAGTTTATCAGTATCCACAAAATAACTTGCCAGGATTTTTATTAAGATTGTATTGAATCTGTAGGTCAATTTGAGAAGAACTGAGATCTTGCCAATATCAATCAAGTCTTCCTATCCATGTATTTGGAACAACCCTATTTATCTCTATCTTCTTTGATTTCTTACATCAGAGTTTTATAGTTTTCCTCATATGGGTCTTGCATATATTTATTAGTTTTATATCTGAGTATTTCATTTATTCCAGTGCTTGTATAAATAGTATTTTTAATTTCAAATACCAGTTGTTTATTGCTGGTGTATAAGAAAGCAAGTGTATTTTGTATATTGACTTTGTATCCTGCTATATTTAACTTGCTATAATTGCTTATTAGTTTCAGGAGTGTTTTTATTGATTCTTTGGCATTTTCTACATAGACAATCTCTACATAGACAATCATGTCATCTGTAAGCAATTTTATTTCTTTTCAATTGTATGCCTTCTATTTTCTTGTCTTATTGCATTAGCTAGTACTTCTAGTACAGTATTGAATGGGAGTGGTGAAAGGGGCCATCCTTGTCTTGTTCTTGATCTTAGTGGGAAAACATCTTGTTTCACCAGTAAGTAAAATATTAGCTGTAGGGTTTTTTTGTAGATGTTGTCAAGTTGAGGAAATTCCCCTCTATTCCTAGTTTGCTGAGAGTTTTTATCATGAATGGGTATTGGATTTTTTTATCAGATGCTTTTTTAATGTCTATTGATATGATTGTATGATTTTTCTTTTTCATATTATTGATATGGTAGATTATATAAATTGGTTTTTGAATGTTGATCCAGTCTTTTGATAGAGGTTGTGTTGAATCTTTAGATCAATTTGAAGAGTATTTCTATTTTACCAATATTAAGAGTTCTTATTTATTAACATGGAGTGTGTTTCCACTAATTTAGGTCTTTTAAAATTTCTTATTGTTTTCAAGAAACAAGTATTAACACTTGATTGTTAAATTTTTCCCAAGTATTTTTTATCTTTTTGATGCCTTTATAAGTGGAATTATTTCTTAAATTTCATTTCCACAGTATTCACTGCTAGTGTATAGAAATACAATTAATTTTTATGTATTGCTCTTGTGTTCTTCAATCTTGTTGGATTTGTTTATTGGTACCTGTCATTTTTTATTTTGTATATGACTTCCTTAGGATTTTCTATATACCAGATTATATCATCTGTGAATATAGATAATTTATTTTTTGTTCAATCTGGGTATTATTGTCATTATTTTATATAGTGATATGAAAACTTGACTGTGGTTTTAGAAATGCAAAATAACACGCTTTGGAGTTTTGAATGAGATCATCGTATTATATGGCTCTTAAAAAGGACAAAATTAATAATTATGATATTTTATCTCCTCACAGATGAGATAGTTATTCAGTCAGTGAGCTTCTTAGTCACTCTTATGTCTTCTTTGGGGAAATGCCTATTCAAATTCTTTGCACATTTTTATATTGGATTATTTGCCTTCTATAATGGTTATGTGATTTGCACAATTTTTTGCACAAGTCTCCAACTTGTCTTTTCATTTTCTTAATGGTAGCTTTTGAAGCTCAAAAGATTTTAATTGTAATGAAGTTCAATTTATGAGTTTTTTTTTAAAGCTCATGATTCTGATTTTTCTGAATACTTTTTGTCTAATCAAAGGTCACTAATATTTCTCCTGTGTTTCTTTCTAGAACTTTTGTTGTTTTGGTCTTTACATTTAGGTCTTTGATCCCTTTTGGGTTAAGTTTTGTGTATGGTATGAGGGTCAGGTATATATGCAATTTTTTTTTGCATATAGATATCCAGTTGTCTCACCACCATTTGCTGAAAAGACTGTCCTTTTCCTGTTTGGCTATTGACTTACTTTGGCAACTTTGTAGAAAATCAATTGGCCATAAATTTAAGAGTTTATTTCTGGTCTCTCAATTCTGTTCCTTTGATTATTTATGCCTATCATTATTCTAGTACCATATTTTACTTAGGTTTATGCTATGCATATTTTCTGTGGAAAAGGTTTGTTTAAGAAGTGAGCTTAAGCTGTGATGTCATTTTTTTTTCTTTACAAACGTTGTATCTTTGCTACTTTTCCTCCCCATCCCTGTTTGAGTCACTCTGTTAAAAGTACCAATCTCTGGCTGTTCTTTGGCGTAACTGTGGAAATCTGAAATAGTAGAAGAGAATGTGAATCAATCTTGATGCATTTTCTACGTCACTATATATATTAAATTAAAAATACTTTGTTTTTCATAAGGTATAAGCATTTTTATGCTCATTATACTTTTGAATAAAACAGATTAAATAAAAATTTCCATTACTTCTATCCTAATCATTATCAATAACTACTGACTGAGATTTTATAAGTCTGGTATATTATTCAGTAATATAGAACTTCAATAATTTTTATTAATCATTATATGAATTGAGTCTTTTATATGAAAAGATACATTTCACAAAACTATTATTTTACTAAATGGAAAACCTATGAGTTAAAGTATCTTGGGTTTGGGAAACATGATTTTATATGTTTCATGAAAAGTAGACCTTTTTTCACAGTATAATTAAAATGCTAGCTATGTTTTTATATCTACCTGTGCTGTTTTTGTCTTAGTATACCTCTCAATAGACTATTAAACAGACATTAAAATAATTGTATTGGAAACGTGAAGACTGCAGATTTATATCTCTTCTGTAAAAATTGTGGATGCATAAAGATTGAAAATGAAAAAAATAGTCGGTGCTTTATTGTGATGTTTGGATTCTAGTTGGCCATTTTATTTTGTTTCTAGTAAACTTACAGTTTTGTGTGGGGAATAACCTTTATTTTTAATGTGCAAAAATATAAATTCGGTCTTGGTGAAATTCAAAGACATTTCCCTTCTCCGGCATGTAGCTAAAAGCTGAGTTCTGCTACTGAGCTTTAATCAGGTATTAAAATCACACTGTTAGACTTAGAACATGTTTTCTGTATTTCCATTAGTAGGTCAAGCCATGCCTCCCAATCTGTGGAGGGCTCAGTTCTCCAAGATGGCTTATCTGCTTCCTGTTCTTTCTTTGTGATCTTATTTCAACCTGGGTAGACCAGCTTCCTGGGAACTGACATGTTTGTTACCTGGCCCCTTTGCTTTCTTTGGCAGTCCTTTGGCTGGTAATGTCACTTCATAAAAATTCATCCATAGATCAGTGTGGTATTGTTCATTTATAAGGACAGCCATAGCTAAACTTTCATCAATATCTTTAGCACCCTGAAAGTGGGTGTCATGGATCTTTTAACCCTGTCTCTCCTTGAGATCTTTCCTTTCTGTTTGGTGCCCTTAAAAAAATCTTTTGACCTATTCACAGAATGATGGTTGACCCTACGAGGGGTGTAGTAGAATGTCTAGGAGGATATGGTCTTGTTGGTTATTTTTCTTGCAGCTGAAACAAAATAATGGCTGCATGACAGTAACTTCTTAAGTGCCCTTTACTTTGAATAGAGCCTGGTGCTGATTGAAGTCAGGGGTTTGGAGTGATTGAACCACTGAAGTTTGAGTTTGGGGTACAAATATGTATGTGAAGCTTCCAGCCTAATTATGATTATTTGGTTGCAGATGAAGTAAAATCAGATCAACCTTGTCATACTCAGTTAGTTAATACAAGAATAAAGAGAGTATCTGGAACTTGCTTTCATTAGGAGAGACCACTTTTTTTTTTTATTAAGGTACCATTGATAAACAATTTTATGAAAGTTTCACATGAGCAACATTGTGGAGGAGAAACCACATTTTTGTATAAATCTGTAATAAGGATGTTTATGATAAATATGTTAATAGATCTTAGAACATTACATTCCCTTCTCCGGCATGTAGCTAAAAGCTGAGTTCTGCTACTGAGCTTTAATCAGGTATTAAAATCACACTGTTAGATTTAGAACATGTTTTCTGTATTTCCATTTGTAGGTCAAGCCATGCCTCCCAATCTGTGGAGGGCTCCACAAAAAATCTTCTGATTTTTTGCCTGTCTTTATATTTTTTATGTTAAATAATCTGTGAATTATTAGACTCTCCTTACAAAGTCTTCAAAGATAACACACTGGAGTAACGTATAGTCAATCGTTATTTATTTTAATGTAATTTCTGAAATAAGAATAAGCAGTAGTTTCTTAATCCCTGTAATGAATAAAACATTTAATTTCATTATACTGTCTGAATAAGATCTATATTCAGGGCATGATAACTGTTCAGAACTTCTGGAATTTCCACATTGATTATTATCTGCTCAAATAAGAATTGATCTCCAACTTCATTCATAAACAGAATGGTCTATTGGATGTTTTTATGTAGACAGTATCCAAGCCAATAATTTATTTAAAAAATGACTATCAACTTCAGTCTAGCTTGCATTAGGAAATTGCTCTGTGCAGTTTGCTAGCATAACCTTTTTAGAAATGAAGAAAGTAGTTTTTCCTGAACTCATGATGCAGCTGAGGCCCTTTTGAGGGCTGATTTTAGAATTTTAGTAACTATTTCATGCTTGGTTTCATAAGGGTAATTTTCTTGAAGGCTTAGGGTTGTAGATAATTTGTTAGTGCCAGGATTTCTGGCGTCTGACTAAAACATGACAGTGCCTAAGAAGTAATTAGCCACTTTACCAAAGGCTCGGCTCAGAAATAAATCATCGGGAGTTCCAGCCACAGCTTTGGGCCCTTGATGATTCTAAAATTTGGTTGAAAATGACCACTAGTCTTGAGCAGACATTAATTTATGAGTCATAGGAGATAGTGAATTTATTTTACTTAGTTTGGTGCAATTCAGTTAAATTCCAAGCTACCTCATGAAAGATACCCTATATGGAAGGTAACTTTGGTAGTTGCTGGAAGGAGTAAAATGAAATATCCTGGAGGACAGCCAGCCAGAGCACTAGGCCTTCTGGGAGAGCTGACATTTTATTGAGCTTGTCCAGTATGCTAACTACTTAAGTACTTTCTCAGCTTTTGATGGGGTTGGGGAGGGAGGAACTTCATTTGATCTCCACAACCATCCTATGAAAGAGACTGTATTACCTGGTTTTATAAATAGAAGAGCTCAGGATGTAGAGTTCAAATGGTTTTATCCAAGTTTCACATCTACTAATTAAAATTTGAATGAATTTTTTCCTCAAACTCCATTGTATATCTGTATAAATAAAAGCACCGCCTATAAAGTGGCTGACCTATAGAAAACTCCATGTATCCCTCTTTACATATCATTCATTATTTTAGTAACTAATAAGATAATTAAGGCCCAGAGTATATGAATAGAATGCTTTGGAATTTCCAAGGAGA
This sequence comes from Manis pentadactyla, assembly GCF_030020395.1. Taxonomy (NCBI): domain Eukaryota; kingdom Metazoa; phylum Chordata; class Mammalia; order Pholidota; family Manidae; genus Manis; species Manis pentadactyla. The sequence goes on along the minus strand of NC_080023.1, from coordinate 34,324,254 downwards.
AAATGGTTAATACGGATGTAGATTAACTAGGAGAAGTAACATGTTATTTTTGATTAAGAAATAGATAGGAAGTTGTCAGTGGATAGGGGCTATTTTCTTGAGGAAAATACCTAATCAGACCCTCAGAGGTAGAAATAGAAATGTAGGGCATATTGGAAAGATCTGGCCCGGGTTTCATAGCCACCGTATGTGGCTTAGCCACACACTCTTTCAACTTGCTCTGAGTTATCCAGACGTATCTGGTTGCCAGGAGAATCAGACACTCCCATGCAGCCACTCAGATAATGAAGAAATAAGGTGCGACCTGGACATTTCCAGCTCTCCCCATCCCCACTCTGCCTGCCTCGTCCGGGGACTCTGAGCTTCTTCACGCTGACTGCCGTGGGCACCCCCTAGATTCTGACAATGGTGAGGGACCAAGCTGTTCAGCTCTAGGTGGTTTGAGACTCCCATCTGTCTACTGCTTACCTAGCATTTTCAACTACTAGTATTCCTAGTTAAGTACTCCTATGGTCTAAATGAATGTCACCCCCCTCCCGCCCCCTAAATTCATATGTGGAAATCCTAACTCCCAAAGATTATGGTATGAGGAGGTGGTGAGTTTGGGAGGTGATTGAGTCATGAGGATGAAGCCCTATGAATGGGCTTAGTGCCCTGCTAAAGAGGCTCCAGAGAGCTCCCTGGCTCCTTCTGCCATGTGAGGACACAGCAGGAGGGCCAGCTGTAACCAGGAAGATGGCCCTCACCAGAAGATGGCCATGCTGGCACCTTAATCTGGGACTTCTGTCCTCCAGAACAGTAATAAATTTCTGTTGTTTATAAGCCACCCAAGTCTGGTATTTTGTTACAGCTTCTTGAAAAAACTATGACAAGCGCCTAGCACATGTTAATTTCCCCACCTTGCCCCTTCTTTTTCTGCAGTTGTGTCTTAAACAAAGAATATAGAAAAAAGTCAGAGGTCAGCCTTTTCAAAGCTGTGATTGCCAACCCCCCAGCTTTGCCATAAGATTTCTGGTTTAATTCATAGAGACTGTGCTGTCTAGAAGAGCTTGGCTTGGTCTGCAATGGGTTGGTTATCTGGCAGTTTTCTGATGCAGTTTGAGACAAAGCAGGTCCATATTGTTGATACTTACAACACATGCAGAAAAGGGACTTTGTTTGAGATTAAATTATCTTTTAAATTTGGCTATATATTTCACAATTAAAATCACCAGCAATTTCATAAACAGGTTCACTTAAAACTATGCAAAGATATTTACACACGTTATTTATAGCATGTTTGTAAAGAACTCAGTAGCTCTGTGTGCTGATTTGGAATTGTATTATTTCTATGCATATACATATATATATATATATCAGGACATGTGAATACCATTTCCTTTTGCATAAATTTTTTTTAAAAAGATATATATGCTGGTATGTATTTTCCACTGAAAAGATATGAACCATTAATACACTAGAAGACTTCTCTTTTTCTTTTCTGAATTTGAGTTTTCTAATCATGTTAATTTATTCATTTTCTTTCCTTTATGAACTAGCTTGACAGTATGATCATGGACCATTTTGCTTCATTGGGTTATAATGTGTTTATAAAGCCCTACTAAGTATTTTTAAAAACACTATAATTTTTTTTTTTCTAATGTTCATTCATCAGTCTGTCTTGGCCTCTTTGCATGCAGAGTAAATAGGTTAATTTTTATGGGGAAGAGTGGTTAAAGTATGTGCTAAGCCAGCAAACGTTCCCCTGAAAGTTATTAGTTAAAACATTCAGTTGGGAAAGAGAAAGGAAAAAAGACACATAGCAAATGTGATTTGAAGGACATAGAATCCCATCTTGCTGGAGTGTGTCGGAAAGTGTACCTTTTTGCTCAGGTTGTTTACTTTAACTATGGGCTTTGGGCTGAACTGTATTTGCTTTTCAGACCACAAGGCTGAAGGTAGCCATGGAAGTCACCAAAGTCTGATTGCTAATCAGGAAAGCTGTTTGCTAAGAAAGGCCTGCCTGTTTGGACTAGAAGTAGTGACTGATGCACAGATAAAGCCAGTGTGCCCTTTAAATATCTTTTGACTTCTGTTTCCAGATTTTGCTTTTCTGTTAATTAAAACCCCTAGACATGGGTCACAGGTCATAGGAGATGACTCCCCTAAACTCTCCCAGTAATGATAACTGCTTAACCCCTCAACTCTTGATAGGCTTAACTGAAAACTGTTGTATTGTTTCTCTGTGGTATGATTTACCTTCTTTGGTATCATTTTTCTGAAATTTAGTGATAGATAAGAAGATGACAATTTTTATTTAAAATGTAGGCGGTGGTAGTCTGGAGATTAAACCCATTGTAACATCCCTAATCTATACATATCTCAATCCTTAATACTTGATGTTTCATTTAAAAAAAAATCAACAAAACCGTATCATTTTTCTAGTTTCAAAAACATTTTAGTAACTTGTTTTTTTCTTAAAATGGTTTAATGGCTCATTAGAATCAGTAACATTAATTTTTTTCCTCGTCTTCCTTTTTTTCTATATAGCTTATATACTGATATCTGACCCTCTTATGCTTATTCATGAATTATAATACCCATATTTCAAGGTATTTGAACTGTAGAGTAGGAGTTATAATCTGTTAGTCAGATTAAGGAAATAGTTTCCAAAATACACAGGTGTGTGTATATTTGTATATGTATTTGTGTTTGTATGAATATAATTGATTATGTTTATACTACAGAAAGTCTAAAACCATATCATTGTCACTGGATTTCATGACTGAGAAAAACTGATACTATCTTCATTAAGTAATTACTTCCCCTAGGAACTTGATAGTTTAAGTATTCAAGGTAACTAGTATCTAATATGGGGATTACAAACTCAAATGACTGTCAGGACCCAAAAGAAAAGTAAACAATGGGACTGGAGTATAAGGGGGAAAAAAGGGTGCAGGCACCACTTGGCTGTTCAGTATTGGGGTCCGATGTTGCCTGATCATCCAGTATTTTAGAAGAAGGCAGAAATTTGGATTTTTATGTGATTACTTCCAATTTTAAGTGTTGATGGCACTTTAGAACTAATTAAAACACTGTACTCTTGCATTCTTTGCTGTAATGTTCTTTGTCAGCAAGTATTTTAATTGCCTCTTATGCAGTAGGTGACATAGGGCCTGAAAAACATATGGTGCGGCTCTTGCTTTCTAGGGACGCACAGTCTGGTTGGGCCAGTGTGATGTGGAGCAGTTGGTATAGGTGGTAAAGGCCACAGGAACCCTGAGAGGTAAAAACTATGCTGGGAAGGCTCCCTAAGGGAGGTGGGACCTGCAGTGAGCCTCGACACGCCGAAGAGCCTTCAGATCCAGGGCAGTGGAGAAACGAAGGGAGGGCGGGTAGAGAGCAGAGGTGGGTGACGGAACGGGCAGGGTTATGTGTGCCAGGAGGCTGGCCTGTGTGGAGGGCTTGGGACCAGGTCTGGGCTCAGAAGAGAGACCCACTGTGAGCAGGAGTGATGGAAGCAGCATTCTGAATAGCCATCCTGCTTCCATTTGTAGGATGAAGGTAGAGGATAGAATTGCAGATACGGAGAACAAATTGTAGACTCTCACTGCCGTCTGGGAATGAGAAGTGTCTATGTGTGGACTTGGTTATTATCAATGAAAAGGAAAAGATGTAGACATGTTTCCAAGGTCCAGTCTGTCAGAAAACCTTACTGACTGGATCTTCTTAACATATCCATTGTTTCCACCTTGACCCGAGCCACCATCCTCTCTTGCCTAAATTATTGAATGGATCTCCTAGCTGCTTTCCTTAATTCTGTCCTTGCTTCTCTGTGTCTGTTCTCTATAAGAGAGTAATCCTGTTAAAGCTCAAGTTACACCACAGCATTTCTCTGCTCAAAACTTGTAATGACTTCTCTGTCCTCACAGTAAAAGATGAAGTCCTTATGATTACCTGAAAGGCTCCGTATGCTGACCCCTCCCTTCCTCTCTGACCTCATTTCCTCATACTCTCCCCTGGCTACGTCCACTCCAGCCACACTGCCCTTTGAGCACACTGGGCATATTTCTGCCTCAAGGCCTTTACATGCACCGTTTCTTTTTCCTGGATGCTCTTCTCCAGATACCCACATGGCTGACTTCCTCTCTTATTTAAATCTTTGCCCAAATGTTACCCTCTCAGTGAAGTCTATCCTACTTATCCCGATGAATGTGTTGAAAATCACAAACCTTCTGGTCCCTCCTCCCCACATCCCTCTTACCTGTCTTTATTTTTTCCTATAGAACTTATCCTTCTCTCACACACTACATACTTTACTTATGTTTTAAGTCAATATCTCTCTCCTCTCACTATAATATACATTCCAAGAGGAATTTACATACATATAAATTCATAAATATAAATTCCAAAAGGCAGAGATTTTATTTGTGTTCACTGATATAGCCCTATCATCTAGATAGTGCCTGGTGGGGAGTGGGTGTTTCATAAATATTTGGTGCATGAATGAATAAGTGGCTTCCAGAAGGCCCATAATAACTACTATGTGTCAGTCACTGTCAGTGAAAAAAAAGACACAAGCCTGTCCTCAGAGCACATGATTTGTAAAAACAAAGTGTATCGACTTCTTACAGTGTGTCCAGAGTTCTGTGCAAACACAAATGAAGATGTAGTCACAGTGATGAGTAGATCACTGTTCCTGATTCATAGGTTTAATCCTCTAGAGGGATGTGGTGTTAGTTAAGACAAAAACATGAGGATTGTGGTGGTGGGAAAGGAGAGTATGGAAGAGACTGGGGAGGGATTCCAGGGGTGGGAGTAATAGGCTTTGGTGAATGACCAGGGGTGCAGGGGAAGAAGCAGGGTCATCTATTCATGGCTGGGGCTTGTGGTGATAATATTATATGTCTTAGGAAGGGTAGGTGGAGGAGGCAGAAATGACCATTAGAAACCCCAGGGGGGACGTGAAGGACAAAAATATATATAAAATAAGTATAAGTTTTGTCTTTGGGAAGGTAGAAGGCTACAGATACAATTGCCCCAGTCAGGGAAATTGGGAAGGGAAGTCTGCTCTAGGACATTAGGCGAAGTGATGTGTGTAATCTTGCCGGAATGTCAGTTCCATGAGGACAGGAATTTTGTTTGCTCATCCTAGTATGCTGTCTGCTACATAGTACAGTCTCAGTTAATGTTTATGGAATTAATGAGCAATATAGATATAATTGGAGGACGTAAGTGGTTTTAAGGCATAAATTATTAAAGGCTTAAATTCAGATCAAAATCATTTTAATGTTATTGTTTTTGGTATTTCTTTTAAACAGCGCTTTGGTGATCATTTAGATACAGGACTTTAATATATTTGGCTGATGATATTCCTGGTCACACACACCTGATTTGAAGAAGTCTTGATCTCAGTATTATTTTTTAAACCCATTTTGATAATCAGGAGTTGGCAGTATAGATTAATACAGCATTAGATAATCCTTCCTGCAAAGATGTGAATGTCTGTATGAAAAGGCACATGTGAAAGAAGTGAGAATGTATTTTTTTACATTTGCCTTCCACTATGATGAATGTCAAATGAATGTCCTGATTTTTCCTTGTGTTGGATCTTTGTTGCAGTGAAAATTGCTTATAAAATGTGGGCTGCCAGCTGGTGCTTAGAAATCTTTTGGGAGTGTTCCCATCCCCAAAGACTTTACGATTGGATCTGGTATGGAATGAAGGACTTCATAGAGGCAGTGAAAGTGATATGCTGCTTTTTTTTTTTTGTAATCAAAATCAGAGTGGTGTTGCAACATTGTTGAATCTTATATCCTTTCATTATGAAAGAAAGGTGGCTTATTTTTAAAAAAGTGGAAATTGAATTGATGGGTTTATTAACTCTAGCCTCTGACACTGGTAAGAATAAATAGCAAGAGAGCCTTTCCATAGCTATGGCAGGGTAAAAGGCTGAATTGTGTCCCCCAAATTCATATGTTGAAGGCCTGACTTTCAGTACCTTAGGCTCTGACTGTATATTTGGAGGTAGGATCTTTAAAGAGGTAAATGAGGTCATCAAAATGGGCCTTAATCCATCATGACTGGTGCCCTTGTCGAATGAGGAAATTCAGACAGACGTATATAGTAGGACAACCGAGGACACAGCAAGAAGGCTACAAGCCAAGGAAGGGGGCCTCTGGAAAAGTACAACTTTGCGGACTCCTTGATATTGACAGCTTCATATCAGACTTGTAAAATTTCTGTTGTTTAAGCCCCATAGACTGTGGTGGTTTGTTACTGGCAGCCCTTGTGAACGAATAGGAGCAGAAGCCACGGCTGTTCAGGGAAGCTTTCCCCTAGACACTTTCTCCATCACCCGGCCTCAGCATCACAGTCTCCCTGGATGTCTGGCGGAGGGTGATTCAGCAGTGTTCTGGGTATTCCCCAAAAGACTGGGTCTCCGAATGCTCACAGCATCGCCAGGCAACTGCAGTGGTGATTCCTTGGTGTATTCACTCATTTCTGACCATTTTTGTTTGAAGCTGCATGTCTCGCCAGCATTTTCATTTCCCGCAGAAACTCAGTTACGATTGTGGGATGAAGCGGAGGTGCTTATCTTACAACTTTCTATGATTTGATGTCTCAGCTTTCATTTATGCGGATGGTCTCAAGCTCAGCAGAATGGAGGAGATTCCTGTGGAGACAGGATGGCTTTGTGGATGGCTCTTTGTTGTGAATTGGACCCTGTATGTGAGACGCCAGAGTTCCAAGCCAAGTCTGCTTTCCCAGACTGTCCCTGGCAGTTGGAATTTAAGTGAAGCTTAATTTAATCCCTGGTTTTTACCGTAAATCTGTAGGGTGTGTTACTTACAGCAGGAGTTGGAAAACCATTGGTGTCCTTTGGCCTGTTTATTTTTTGATATACTTGGAAATTCTTCAAGAAGCCCAGTGCTAGAGGTCTTTCAAAGAACTTAAAAAGTTTTCACCTCATATTCCAGTGGATCTGCTATCAAAATGGGTAGGGCAAGTGGAGTCTTTAATTAATTAGGTTAGCATAAATTTTCTCTTTTTTTCCACGTCTCCTGGGCTTGGAGAAAATGAGGGCAGTAAGTGTTGAGAACGTCTCTCTTGAATTCTTTCTTGATTGGCATCTCAGACACCCAACATCAGGTTATTTAAAATAGCTGGAGACACCAAAGTGATGTGTTCCTGTTCTCTCCTGAGTATCTAGGGTCAAATAGACGTGTTTGACATTAATTATACCTTTTTCCTATGTTCGGTCGATTCTTCTGAGTGATACCATCAAGAGTGCTTCTTCAAATTCCTTATTTTCATATATTGCTATTATGTAGAAGAGATAGATAAGACTATCATAATTAAGTGAAATTTAAAGTTTTCTGCTTCAAATTATGAAGTAACATATTTTGGCTATACAATCTCCCACCCTGGCCTTTTCAGCAAATTTTATGGCTCGTGGGAACAGATGACCCTGAATTCTAGCAGCACCTGTAATCAAAATAGTTCTCATTCCAGGGCCCACACAACAGGGTGTGTTTGAAAGTATTTGAAAGCTAAGTGTAAGCAACACATTGTACATTTAATCATAAAACATTATACTGGAATCTGCCTTGCCCTAGTGCCGGGGGAACTACTACTGTCTTCTCTCTATCCTAAGATTTTGTTACACTTCCCCTTTCTCTAAAGAATGAAGGCGTAGGACAAAATTTCCTCATTACGATGAAAAATGAAGATACTTAGATGAGGAAAAAAGAAGCTAAAACAGAGCTTGTGTCTGAAGATGACCAAAATCTGGGTGGAAAGACAGTTCTAGAAGAGTAAATTAGTCATGCTTATTCACCCAAATAAACTGTTATTCAGCTTATTATTCTTTACCAAATGCAATTATTCCATGCTTAAGTAATTGTAGAATATCCAACAGATTCATGGGTCAGAATGTACTTTATCTGTAGTTAAGAAGTCCCCCTTAGAAATGATTTAAATCAGGGGCCAGTAAACTCTGCAGCTCAGAGGCCAAATCTGGCCTTCTACCTGTTTTTGTATGGCTCACGAGCATAGAATGGTTTTCATGTTTTTAAATGATAAAAAATATTAAGAGAAGAATATTTCATGACGCTTGAAAATTATATGAAACTCATTTTTCAGTGTCAATAGAGAACCCAGCTCTGCTGCCTCGTTTCTGTACTGTGCACGGCTGCTGTCATGCTGCAGCAGCGGAGCGAGTCGTTGTGACCTGCAAATTCCAAGTTATTTACTGCCTGGCCCTTTACAGAATATTTTTGCTGCCCTGGTTTAAACAGTTGTTTAAATTTATTTGTGTTTGGGATTGTTTACTGTATACTTTGATGGTTTTGATGTGCCATGTAGAGAATTCTCATGTAGGATGGCAGGTTATTCCATAAACTCATTTTTAATTTACATCGAATCCCTTCTATAGCACCTCTGAAAGGTGGCTACTGAACATTTTCTTGGTTACTGGAAACTTAGCTGCAATCATTAAGAAAGGAGACTAGTGGTTCTTTTTTACTTTCTCCCAGTCAAATCATCCATTAATTCAATAAGTATTTAGTGAGTGCTGACTATATGTTACCCACTGTCCAAGGCAGTGGGGATGAGCGGTGATCCTAACAGACCATGTCCCTGCTATCTGGGACAATGCATTCTCATAGGAGGAGATGGACCATAAACAAATAAATATATAATATATTGGTGCAATAAGCACATTGAAGAAAAATTAGGGGGAGAGAGAGCTGGAAGCAAGAGAGGGCTACTTAAGAGCTGGTGATGGGCAAGGGCCTCCTAGACCAGTTAGAAGTGACCGTTACCAGTTACTGATTGTGGAATCAGTGATGTGAGGACTTAGCAGGTAGCATTCTAGGTGGAGTGAACTGCAAGAGCCAAGGCCCTCACGTAGGGGGACCGTGGCCAGTCTGGGAAACAGCAAAGCTGCCCTTGAGGCTAGAGCAGAGGGTCAAAGGAAGGGTGATGCCAAAAATACGCAGGTGGAGTGAGGGAAGGGTTCAGAAGGCTACTGTAGGGCAGAATAAGGACTTAAAATACTCAGGGTTTTGAGCAGAGAGCTGACTTGATCTGACTTATGTTTTTAAAAGGATCACTTAAACAAGTTGGGACTATGATGAACTCAAAAACTTCTGCACAACAAAGGAAACCATCAACAAAACCAAAAGGCAACCTGTGGAATGGGAGAAAATATTTACAAATCACATATCTATAAGGGGTTAATATTCAAAATATCTAACGCACTCATACAACTCATACAATCCTTTCAATAACAAAACAAAAAATAAACCAGAAACCCAAACAATCCATCAAAAAATGGGCAAAGGAACTGAATAGATGTGTTCCCAAGGAAGACATGCAGATGACCCATAGGTACCTGAAAAGATGCTCCATGTCACTTCTCATCAGGGAAATGCGAATCAAAACCACAGTGAGATATCACACCTGTTAGAATGACTTTTATCAAAAAGAAAAGAAACTAGAAATTCTGGCAAGGAAGTGGAGAAAAGGGAACCCTTATTTGTATACTGTTGATGGGAGTGTAAACTTGTGCAGCCATTATGGAAAACAATATAGAGATTCCTCAAAAAATTAAATGTAGAACTACCGTGTGATCGATCCAGCAATCCCACTTCTAGGTGTGCATCCAAAGGGAATGAAGACAGGATCCTGAAGAGAGATGTGCACTCCCATGTGCACGGCAGCATTGTTCACAATAGCCAGCACATGGAAACATCTTGAGTGTTTGTCAGTAGATGAATGGAGAGAGAAGATGTGGATATATATATACCAGGTAGGATATATATGCAGTGGAATATTATTCAGCCATAAGAAAGAAGGAAATCCTGTCATTTTCAATAACCTGAATGGACCTTGAAGGTACTATGTTAAGTGAAAGAAACCAGACAAAGAGACAAATACTGCATGATATTGCTCAATTGTGGAATCTTAGAATAAATAAATAATAAATAAAAATTCAGAAACAGAGTAGAAAAAAAAGTGATTTCCAGAGGCTGGGAGGTGGGGGAAATAGGCTTTCAGCTACAAGATGTATGAGGTCTGGGGGTCTAAAGTAAAACATGGTGATTATAGATGATAACACTATATTTTATAATTGAAATTATCTAGAGAATAGAACATAAATATTCTTATCCCCCCCCAAAAAGGATAAATATGCAAGGTGGTGGATGTGTTAATTAATTAGATGGTGGAAATGCTTTCACAGTATATATGTATATCACATCACCATGCTGTACACTTTAAATGTCTTATGATATTATGTATTAATTATATCTCCATAAGGCTGGGGGAAAAGGGACCCCTTAAGCTACGAGTATATTTCCTGTACTGTGTAATTCATTGCAGGTGATGGCATTTTGTGGGCTTTAAAACAAACAAACAAAAATGTCAGTAAACCAGCCAAAACAGTTAGCTTTGAAAGGTCCTGCAATATTGTAGATGCCTCTTCTTTGACATAATTGATGCAAAGCTGCCGTAAACGTGGGATCAAAACAGTAGTAATTACAGGGCACTCTCCTGTTAGGTGAGTATTCACACTCTTGAGGTCTCAGTGGAAGTCCTGGTCCCATCCAGAAACAGGTGGCACATGCAAATTGGGAGTAAAGTGTGTGAGTTGGGCGTGCTACACCAGCCAGTGCAGTGCCCTGGTACTGGTAGCCCCGAAACTCCTCCCACTCTGGGTCTGAGAGGTGAGGGAGGAGCAGTTACAGAGAGACAGAGAGCTCTGTGTAGGGGGCCGCCAGACAGGACCTGTGACCTGAAGGGACCCTGCGGGGAGGGAATCATTCTGCTCTTCTCTTCTGCTCTCCTGTGGGACCTCTCCACTGGGCAAACACAATAAGGGGTCAGAGAGTAAGGAAACCTGTTGTTAAATGTGTCAGCATCCTGGAACAAAACCAGAGTGGGAAAACGAAGGGGCTGGTGGAATCTTTAATCTTAGGAGACACCTCAGATGCTTTTTATGAGTGCCAACTCCCTGTTGCTTGACCTCTCCCACCCTAACCTTGCGCCAGGACATACCACAGATGAGCAGGTCCAGGTGTGGACACCCACACCCTTCAGGCTGCTCTGGTATTCTGTGATCACTTTTCTGATGAGGGCAGAGAAGCAATTCATTAACTGAGAAATTTGAGGACATTTCTTAATTATTTCTGTGTTTCATATGTCCTTTACATACAGGGAAGAGTTTAGATAGCTCTACACATCTCATCTTTCATTCCTGATAAAAAAAACTCAAGGTGCATGTTACTGATGGTAGAATGAGACATTTTATTTTACTTTTTAAAAGTCTCTTTTATGGTTGGGTGCAGGAAAATACAATGAGTTAGGAATTTAAAACCTTGGTGAGCCATATTCAGTTTTGGTTATTCTGGTTAGAAACAGAGCAGGCATTGAATTTTAGCCTCTTTGATTCAGATGGTTTTGATTTTCTGCCATTGGACATATTAAAACTTTGAAGACACAGAAGTACCATTCAGTAAACTGCTTCTTTCAGCAACTTTGGCTGTGTCCTGGCACACTGGAAGCCTTCAGTGTCCTTCCAGGCAGGAGAGTTAACTCTGAATTAGTCACTTTCTGTGCAAAGTCAGGAGCTTTATATCTCATACTAGGGGGCAGAGAAGAATTTTTTCTTAATGATTTGATCTCTTAGAAATATTTGACTTTTTACTTGATTTAAATGCTGAGATTCAAAGGCTCTAATAACAGAACAGTCAACTTGGCCAACAAATCTATAGAAAGAGAGATATGTACAAACTGATTTTTAGATCAAGAAGAACTTAAGCTATATGGATGGTAAAAGTCATTGTCGTCTTCCCTTTTCCTGGAATCTGGATGAAAACCAAAACCCGTGGCACCTTCCTTGGAATGTTCCTGGCCCTCAATTGGAGGCCCAAGTTCAGGACTCATGGGGAAACCTCTCCTTTCTATTTATGGTTATCAGCCATGTTTGTCAAACATAAACATAATTTATTTTTCTTTCAGGTCAAGGAAAAAAGTCACCTTGAACTTCCCATTAGTTTTCCAAGAACCGGGACAGGGTATGTTTTTGTTTCACAGCTTTTGCCCACGGGTAAGCTTTGTAGCCCAGGGTCATCCCTGTGGTCACGGGGCTTTGGGTTTGGAGAGCACCCACTGTGCGAGGCATGGTATTAATATTCGGAGGCTGTAAGCATGAGTGAGGCACGGGCCTAATCCTGAGGTGGTTTATATAATGCTACTCAGGAGATTGGATACATGAACAGACATAAGGCCTGCAGAGGAAGAGAGAGTGCCTCCAGAGATGGCAGAGAACTGTGGAGAAAATTACAACAGGGGAAAGGTCCTGTTTTTTTGGCTGGAGAGAGCACAGACACGGCTGGCAATGCGCCAGGCCTTGAAGGATCCCCAATTGAACAATCAGCAGTGTGGAAATGATTGAGTTCTGGCCTCAATGCCAAGCCTTAATGCTCCTTATCTATAAAATGGGATGATGTCTTTACCACCTATATCACAGGTCTTTTATGAGACTAAATTTTGAAAGGTGCCACAAACACATTTTACATTATATTATATTCTTAATTCTGTTATTTATTGTTGTGGCTATCAAATGATATCTATTAAATGTTTACACTTCTGTGATGTTCTGTGTCCTTCCTGGCTCATCTATAGTTTTCTAGGAGTTTGAGCTAAAAAAATATTACTGTTACTAATGGTGATTTATTAGGCTAGCTCCCCATAGGGAAGGTTTTATATGTGGAAGTCTAGCAGATCTCCCAGGTACAGTGGAGAGTGTCATTTATTACAGTGGAGAGAAGTCCCTGGACAGGAAAGGCTGAGTTCTGGCCTGTAGGGTAGAATCCGGCTTAGTATTGATGACTGTGTTAATGTGCAAAGGCCTAAAGTTCTGGGTTGGAGATGGCTATGGAACGTGGCAATTGGGACTCTGTGGTTTAAAAAAAAAATCACTTAAAAAAAGTTGACTTGCATTCTAAGATTTACTTTAAGAACTTGAGTTGACTTAGAGAAGTAGGAGATATGATAAATGCCTTCTTGGGAATATTGATTAAAATGTGGTGAATTAAGCTGGAGAACTTGGAACGTAAAACATTTTAGTGTTGTATGAGGGGAGGGATATAAATGTATGAGCTTAAGTTTAAGAAGCACATGCCACACATTTGGTGGGAGATGCTAGTTCCAATTCATTCCCCAAATAGGCCCCGTGCACATGTTTCAGCACCACCGCTTTGCTGTGATGATGGGACCACTCTTTGGAATTGGTGTAAAAAGGCAGTTTATGAGCCAATCTAGAAAACTGACTTTGTAGTTGAGTCCTTTTTTAAAATAGACTTCATTTTTTAAGGACAGTTTTTGATTTACAGAACAATTGGGAAGATGGTACAGAGTTCTCATATACCCTCTCCCCACGTTCTCGCTATTATTAACATCTTACATTAATATGGCACATTTGTTACAGATGTGAGCTAATGTTGATACATTATTATTAAGTAAAGTTCATAGTTTGTTCAGATTTTCTTAGTTTTTACATGGGTCAAAAACTGTCTTTTTTCACTCACTACTTTATCTCATCACATGGAGAGGTTGTTTCCTGAAAATAGTGGCTTTTCAACATATATTTGTTGAGTGAATAAATAAATAAGGTGCGGTGCCTGCCCTTAAGTTGTTATAATGTAGCAGGGAAGGAGCAGGCTACCCTGCAAATGACCTGTACACTAGTGCTTGAGAGTTTGGAAGCAGATGGGGCTGTGTTGGAATGCAGCCCGGCCCTGCCAGTTACTAACCTTTTAACTTGGGTAAGTCACCCAGCCTTTCAACACCTTTTTGCTCACCTGTGAAAAAAGGGTAGTAACAGTTCTCACCTTAGTGGGGTAGCATAAAATGAGTAAATGAAAGGACGCATGTGAGAGCGTAGACCAGGCCTCACAGATAGGAGACCTCTCAGTAAGGTTCCGCTCCAGTTTTTACCATGAGAGACAGAAGGTGATAAGTGTGATGGGGAGGTACAGAGTATCATGGGGAGTCAGAAAAGGGGAGATGTGTACAGTTTGGGGGGGGCAGTTAGAGTTTTCCAAGAGAAGGTGGCATTTGAGATTGACCTACAAAAATAAGTCAGCAATCACCAGAGGCACAACGACCAGAGAGAAAAAATGCCAGATTGAGAGAATATAATCCAGAAAGGTACAGAGGTGGTGGGAAGGTTTAAGAGACTGTTTCCTGGAGGAAAGATTATCTACAATAGATGGACTATAATCTCATATGGCAAGACAATGGGATAAAGGAGGGAGCTATAAGACAATTATTTTTGATGGATATAAATTTAAACTTCTAAAGTTTTCAAATATAGAAAAAAGTAGAATGCTATAATGCACACCCTAGAATCCCATCTGATTTCAATAATTTGACATTCTTCCTTAATTTACTTCATCTGTATGAACTTACATATATTATGTATTTTCTGAACCATTTTAAAATAAATTATAGATATCATGACATTTTACCTCTAAATGCTTTAGCATGCATCTCCAATAAGGAAGCTGCCTTACATCAACACAGTACCATTATAACACGATGGACACTCATACACAAATATCATTTAATATCAGTCTGTAGTTGAATTTCCCAAATTTGCCCCTCAAGTCTTTAGCATTTAAAAATGTTTTAAAACCAGAGTTCATGCAAAAGGACATGTAATAAATAAATAAATAAACAAACAAACATTTGTGTGTGTGTGTGTGTGTGTATTGTCATGCCTCTTCAATCTCTTAAAATCAAAATTCCAGCTAATACAGTAAGACTTTGAGGCTCTGGGCACTGAGATTATACTGCTTTGCTCCACCCACATCCCATGTGCTATCCATGTCATTAGAAATAAAAACAATACTGAATTTCAATAAAGGAAGTCCAAATAGATTCAGATTTTCCCTCCATGAAGATGATGACTTTGATGGTAGTTCTGAAATCTCAGGTAATTAAAACTTCGCATTTGCTGCCTTGCCTTGAGCAGCCCCACACTACACTCAAGGAATTCAAAAGAGATAGGATGTCACATTGTTTTTGGTGGAGCAGAATGTTTAGTGTGTCTGCCCTTCACAGGTAGGAAACCACAGCCTTCCTAGTACTGTGTAGACACACACAAGTGATTTGGGGTTCCGTTGTATATATACGCCTCCCGGACACTAAGTTCCAGTCCTTGTGGGTAATTTCAGCGTTTCGCAATATTTGTTTAAGGCAGAAAATCAGTTACGACTGTGGGTGGAGTTGTATGAGTATCTGACAGCTGCAGTGGGAAGCCTTACCTGGGAACCGGAAGAGAGCTGGAAAGCAGAGGCTGCACAGCCTGGCTAGTCCTACTTTATCCAAGAGTGCCCTGGGTGTGCCCTGGGAGCGATTGGGTTTCTTTATTTTCGGCCCTCCCTGAGTCACAGACGCCTGACACCCAGCGGGTGTCCGGATTTGCTGCAGGTGATAGAGTGGGTGTGAAATGCCCATCTGCCAGCGCTGCAACTTCTACAGTGCTCAGCATATAACCTGGCATCCACTGAAACACCACTGAAGAGCCGTTAGGTGTTGGGGGTGTTCTACAGGCTGGGCGCCCCCTCAATTCCCTGTTCCCAGTGATCTCTCCTTGTTATACTTAGGAAGTAGGGCTCCTCTGCGGATTGTTTCTCTCCACTTCACTTGCTGGGGCACAGTAAGTGCTGCTTTCATTTCTTCTGTTAAGCCTTTTGTGGAGCCCAGCCCACCCACCTCAGCTGGAAGAAACCCATTTCCACCCCTGTTTCAATTTTCTTGTGATTCTTTTGACCCACTTGGCAGGGGTTCAGTGTAGAGCCTACTTGTTTTTTCCTGTGTCCTTAATTTGTTTTGTCTTTTATTGTCTTCCAACTGAATGGATTCTTTCTTTCTTTTAAGAGAAGGGAACCTGAGAAAAACAATGCTTGTGGTGGTGGCTGCTTGTTAAGGGTAATTGCTGTTTTATGTTAATCTTCATGTTCAAATGAGTAGACAGGGAATTGTTAAATTCACCAACCTGTTTTCTCCCAAGGCTAGTCCTTTGAAGTATACTTATTGCTTACATAAAGATGCAGAATTGAAATATCCCAGTGTACAGTTTTTTGTGCATATATGTATAGCATTTAAAATTTTTATTTCCACCAGCAAGAGTCATTATAGAATACTTGGAAATTATAGAAGAGCAGAAAGAAGAAACCCAGAGATAACTAGCAATACCACTCTGTGAATTTATGTCTTGTCGTTTTAGTTTACATGTTGTATCTCTTCAGTGGGCATAATATCACTATAACTGTTGAGAACTTTTTGCTGCTCAAAACTGTGGTCCATTGATCAGCAGCATTGGCGTCTCTTGGGAGCTTATTAGAAATGCAGACTCTTGGGCTTTATCCCAGACATGCTGAATCATAATTTGTATTGAATGATATTGCATGTACCTTAACATTTGGAAGCTTTAGAACACAGTACACCCAAGGGGGCAAGTGAAATGGATATGATTCAAAGGGCCAAGACCTGTACTCTCTGTTTTTTTCCATTTCCCCTCTGTCACTCTTTCCTAAAATAATTTTCCTTGGTACATGATAAAGATAAAAATGAGGTCAAAATTTTTTTTAGCAAGGCATAGCAACTCTGTTGAGAAATCCAACTGTCTCATGCATAAACATTTCATTCAATGAGCATTCATTAAATTCTTACTACATTCCAGGCACATATGTAGCAGTTGTAGGCCCTGCAATCGGGGCTTGCATATACTGCCAAAGCATACAGAGGGCAGGGGGTCTGGCTCGTCCTGGGAGTACGCTGCAGGTTAGTGGTCATCCTGTAGTGAGCTGTGTCTTGAAACAGACATCAGTGAACATGAGTTACGAGCACTGCTAAACTCTGGAAAGAGCACAAAGTTGGATAAAATGGATCCCTTGCTTCAAGGATTGTATGCTTGGCTTAAGGATGGGGTAGTGTTCACAGGTATAACTAATAGTATCAAGCACCTTGGTATTAGGGTAGAACCAGAAGACCAGCTTTACCTCTGTGACCTTGGACAAACTATTTCACCTGAGTATCCATTTCTTCTGTTAAGTAGGATAAAATAATATTAAATACTTCCCAGAATTACTGTGTTTTTTAAATGAGATAACACAGTGAAGCACTTGCCTACAGTGGGTGAGGAATCGATCGATGCTGTGTGGTAAATATGTTAAAAAAGTGCTGAGTGCCAGAAACAGAAATATTAAGGAAGAACAAAGAAAAGAAAGGTTATTTCTACCTGGAAGAGGAGAGACCTGTGGACCATTGTGGCTTTGAGGATGTGAATCAGGAAAAGAGTGTGAAGAATGGACTCTTGGGAACCAGAGTGAAAGATGAAGCTGCCACTTTGAGACTAGATAGACAAAAAAAGAGATTATAGATACAAGGGATCAAGTTTGGTAGAGAGAGTTCGGTGTCAAAGATGGTAAGTTTGAGGCAACTTTGAGAGTTGTAGGTCTGGGATACATGATTGCTTACATGGGTTGTGATGCAGAGGCATGCCCCTGCTTCTAAGGAAAAGTCCTGAGATGGCCTAAAATTAAGTGACATAAGGTCTGGAGAATAGGGTACAGGGAGAATGGAGGATAAAGAGTCAATAGCCATGGGCTGTAGCTAACTAGAGATTGTGTTCCTGGATGAAGTCATTTAAACAATCATCTAGAGTGTCCCCAGAATACCGCATCCTCCTTGTGCATGACCAGTGTCTGACCATCAACAACCAATCCACAAGCCTTCTCTGTGCCCTAACCACCTATCCCCGGACTTCCCCTGCTTCCCGTGGTCCCACCTTCCTTACCTTTAGCCAGTGTGAATTTGATGAACTTGCTTTCCTTGAGGCCCCTCATCTTTGTGCCCTGTTTCTTGAGTTTGGTGGATGGGTTGTTTCTGTTAACTGGCCCTGCTGCTGGTGAAGCAGAAACTTCCTATCCCAGGATGCAGTCCTTATCCAGCTAGCATTTGTAAAGGCTCCATAAACCCTTTTTTTCAGAGATCTCTCAGTCTCTAGGGTTTTTGATTTGTCTGGCCTGACCAGGGGTGGGCATGGAACGAAGCGCTCAGCCTCCTCTGGTTGGGTGTTTGGTCAGTATAAATCTTGCAAAGGAACTCTTTATGGCTCATTGAACATTTCCAGTTGTTTAAGCCTTGAGACTTACCTCTTCAAAGTGGTTGGAGGAGAACTGAACTTCTCTGTCGCTAAGTTTTACCCACTGTCATCTTCTTCCTTGGGTCTCTTTCTGTCAATCTTCTTCCTCCCAATTAACCATCATTAATTGCAATAGAAGAGAAATTGGAAAAAGTGTTTTGGCAAATGGACTAACACCAGTGAGCTATAATCCTATTTATGTGAGTTTCCTTTCAGCCATAAACTACTTTATGACCCCTCTTTACATGGAATAGATGCAGCCTACAAGTAACCATGGTCACTGGATTTTATAGGTTATGGGTAACCTACCACATAAAATGCTAACAATTCACCTAATTTTTTTTATCTCTGTCTTGCTGTGTTTCTCTGTGTCTCTCTCTTCATCCATCTCTCTCTCTGTCCACACACACACTCACTTTTAGAAATTTTTGCTGAACTATTCCTTTGGTGTTTATTAGCTGGCATTCTTTGTAAAGAAGAGTTTCCCACTCTCTCCTTTTTCATGAGTATCTATGGGTTTATGGTTCCCTTTTATAAATTCAGTGTGTTCTAGTTCATCCATATTTTTGTTTTTACTATCCAAATAGTCCCACATTTGGCCAATGGGAGCCCTTTCAAGGCAGCTCCTATGGCTTTTGTCACATCTACATTAATATTTGAGCACTTCCTTGCTTTCTGGCATAATAAGATGTCTTAGGCTTATTTTGTGCTTTCCTTGCCCAGCCTTGGACCCAACTTCTTATTCCAATGAAGTAAGGTATTTAGAAACCAAGACCTAGGTACTCAAATTTTTCTCTTAAAAATGCATACAATGCAGAGAAAGTTAGAAGTCATCAATCATTTGTTTAAGCTCACCCATCCCCCAACTTCTGCTAAAATATTCCCACGGAGGCATTGGGAGTTGAGAAGTTGCAAGGAAAGGACCAGTGAGAAGAGGAGGCCATTGAAAGTGAAGGTCTTTAGGCTCTGGGTGGAGGTGGCATGGTACCGCAAGACGGGAAGTGAGGTGGTGCCAAAGACCAGATGAGATTATGCTCGAATTCTGCCCAGGGAGTGACTGGAGAGCCTGAGGAAATAATTTCTGCTTGTTATCCAGGTAGTCTCTGGTAACTGGTTGCCCTTTTTTATATCCAGAAATGCTAATAGAGTGTATATCCTTGAGCTATACATATGCTAATTCTTAGAGCAATTTAAGAAATATGGTTTCCATACTGAGAGTTCCAAAGTGCTCTGTATTTTCAGAGTCAGTGTGAAGTACGTATAGAGCATGTATATTTCAGCATGGCTTCTTTTAAAAATTAAAAATTTTAGTTTTTATGTTTGAATATTCACAATTGAATATAGTAGCTGCATTTACATGCTGATTATAATATTTGGTTGCAAATGATTAAAAGTGCATATCGGCAGCATTTTAAGCAGCAATTTGTGAAACATAGAAGCCAAGAATTTTGCTTCTTTTCCAAAGAAATCAGCATGCATTTGATAAAATGATAGAGTCTCTGAGGGAGATCCTGAACTTGAACTGACTCTTCTGGAACTCAGTATTTCCTCTGTGACCTTTATAAGTATATAACAGCATAATTAAAATATTCATTTTTCCTTTCTATTCTTTAAAACAAAACAAAACAAAACAGGAAGCCGGTAGCCTTTGTCTCCATTTGATAGGGAATCTGTGAAACTGTTTAAATTAAAAATATAAAAACAAATTTGAAACACAAGGATTTTGTTTTTATTTGTTTTTCATCAAAGTCAGCATTTTTGGGAGTAAAAAAACAAAATAAGAAAACAAAGACTATTACATCTATACTTTGTATAGCAGGAATATGGTTACTATTCAGATGTATATACTGAATGTTACAAATGCTTTCTAATTTTATGAAAAACACACACACACACACACACACACGTACAACCACTGACTTTTAATCCTCAGTTCATTAATGAGAATGGAGAATCATATTAAAGCAACTACTTTATACCAAATAGTTACTTGGTGTATGGTACCCCAGGAAGGTTAAACTAAAAATGGAAAGTGACACTTCATTTAAATGTGCTGCTAGCCAAGCATAGGAGAGTGAACCAGGTGTGTGGTGGCCAGATTGTCCCTTGTACTCAAAAATACCCTCCCCAGTTCTTCTGTGATGTCATATTGATGGGACTAATAAACACACTCATGACTAAGGAGTCACATCCTTATTGTCAAATGGATTCTTTTCAAAGTCAAGTTTCATTGTTGTTGGAAAAATTTTAATATAACAGTTCTTTTGTAGGTCATAAAGATCAGTCTCTCTCATCTTACTTTCTCTTTAAAACTCTCCAAGTGAGGCGTTCATTCCTATGCCCAAATCCATCCCTCCTTGTATTTCTTTAATCTTGATCTTGTTTGAAAGGAGCTTTATCCAGAACACAATTTCTTCATTCAGAACGAAATTTCTTTCAGGCATTTATAAAGCTTTATGCAATTATATAATTAAAAAATCTTCTTTCATCTGGATTTTACTAAATCCATGACTGTTTTAGCCAGTAAAAGCAAATTATATTTTGGTCTCTGTGATGGATTTATATATGTTGAACGTCCTACTAAAACTGTGTTGGCCCCTGAACTGTGAGCTAGAACATACTTTCCAGGGTTCAGTCATGAGACTGGATCTGTTCATACTTGTGGAGGAAGCTTCTGGCGTCCTTGTTCCTGGGCTGGGCTTCATTCTATTGACTGATTCACACATGAAATTAAAATGGGGATAAAAAGAACCTTTATGCGCCAGATGCTTTAGACTTATTTTCATATAGCGTATTATTTTTAATTGCAAAAATAGATGTGATTATTGTGGAAAATTTGGGTGCCATAGGAAAATGCAAAGAAAGTAAAAATTATTCTCTTTTATCTCTACTTAGCAGCTATAAAATGTGGATTTTTTTCTTTTAGTCTTTTCTCTAGGTATACTTTTAAATGAAATTGGAGCCATATTGAGCATACTGCTTTATAGTCTATATTCCCAAAAAGCAGTGCTTAACAATATTTTCCTACTTTATTAGATATTTTACTGATTAAAAAAACTGTTTATCCATTGTTAGATATTTATATTTTAAAAATTGCTTAACATGGTATTACTTAGAAAACTTCTCTGTACTTACCTTTATGCACATATTGGTCTTTTTGGGGGGGGGCAGGGATAAATTCAGTCTTTTTTCAAGTTACTGATTTCAAGGAATGATAAAGTAATTCAATTCCGTTTTTCCTCTCCAGCAATTATGGTTAAGCCCTCAAGTTCAGAGGGTCATCTTTATAACATCTCATCTTGTTCTGCCCAGAATGTTTCAGTAGCGCCTCCTTTATCTAACATCGTTAGGGAACTTCTCAAAATACATTTTCCCCTTAACTGAAACTGACCCTTAAATGTCTATACTTGGTAATTGTAAACATTGTGAGTGAGAAGCTTTCTAAAATTGTATTATATATGTTGTTATTCTCTTTAACATAATGAAAAGATACGAAAATTACAAGAACCCTTCTGGTTCAAATCATAGGCACCCTTGTAAACACTAATTATATTAGTTACTTCTGCAAAAATGTGATATAGGCATTTCTAAAAACCATAATGCTATGCAAAATCATGTCGGAAAACCCTAATTTTTTATGGGAAAATTAGGATCAGAGAAAAACACTCCAACACCATTACCAGGGACACATTAAAAAAATAAGATAGGAACTGAATAAAAATTATAGCACAATTTTACACATAATAGGTGATTAAGAAATAAATAGTACAATAAATATGGCCCTTTACCTTGACAAAGTCCTGATGTTTACTTGTAGACCCAGGCCCTGGAAGGGTTGTAGCTTATGAGATACTGTGAAGTGATGGAAGGAGGGTTAACTGAAACTGGAAAGAAAGTTGGCGCTCCCAGTGTGGATGGGTGTGGCTTATGGCACACTGGCGGAAACTGAGATTGCTGGTGGTTAATTGAGATATGGATTCATGTATTCTGCATATCCTTACACAGCTGGGTACTGCCTGGGTGCAGTCGTCTGCTAGCACCTAGGGTTTCTTGCAGCAACATCATGCGTAAATATGAAATTCAAGTTATGCTCAAATCGTTCCCTGATAAAGCAATCTTGGAACAAACACAAGTGTTAGAAGCACAAGCATTACAGTATAGTGTGCAGTAATATGGAGATGTCGAGGGGATAGTGTGCTTGTTTCTATCCAAAATAGGCTTAATACATGTAAAGCACTTAAGGAAGAATCTGGCACAAGACTCAACACTGTATAAGTGTTGGCAGCAACAATGACAATAATGATAACTAATGCCTGTTGATATTTTGGGGTTGTCTGCTTTTCAGTCAGGCCCGCCTGTGGTAGCAGGGTGTTCTGCCTCCTCCTAATTGGCCTGTTTCTCAATCTCTTGTGGCTTTTAAATGGTTCATCATACTTCTTAGAATTATATCTAGCATAGAGCCCTGAGTGAGAGAGCCTAAGGATTGCACAGACTTTAGGCTGTAGTTGACCTGAGGCATGTGTTTTACCTACTCAAACTTCTGGATCTTATGAATGAGTTATTACCTCTGTATTCATTCCCAGGATTGTTGGAGAAGGAACTTTTGTTTTGAGTGAGCTTATTATCATGCAGAATTTTCAGATTTATTAGAAGAAAAGTTAATACAACTTCCAATTCTCACCTGCAGAAGTGAAGTGTGCTTAAATAAATACATGGGAAGGGTATTTAGAAGTTGTTGATGATTTTAAGTTGTTTTGTTCACATCTATTTACAACTGCTTCTGTGTTTGTGAGATGAGCTCATCTTTGGAAGGTGGGGCAGGCAAGTGTGATTTCAGAAGACCTTCCCTCCCAAATCAAGTATAATTAGAAGTCCATATCCTCCCTCAGTTGCTTTTTATGACTCTCTGAGAAGGACATTTTTACAGTGAACAGTTGCCAAGAAGCCTTGCTGGTTCCTGCTTTAGTAACTTTAATAATGATGACAGTTCAAAATGCCATCTAGATTTAGCAAGCCTTGTTAGTATTGTCTGAAGGAAAAGTAGCTAACATAACTCATCATTTATAGTGTATTTTAATTATTCAAAGAGACTCTGAATAGCAATGGGATGTTTTGATTTTTAATTCTAGATCTGACTTTGAATTTCAACTTTTGTTTCTACAAAATTTTTAGATTTATTTGGGCTGTCTGACCTCATTGAATGATTGCTGTTAATTAACAAGACTTTGTGGGAAAAGGGAACTTGCCTTCTGAGCTTTGTACCAAAGACCTGGGAAAAGTAAGTAATTTTCTAACTTGCTATTTATTATTATTATTATCCTGTTATACTTCACTCAGAAAGTTTACAGTGGGTCTGTGGCATTTCTACTTTTTGCTTTGTAAGTTTTATATGCACTTAAGGATTTGAAACACAGAAAGAGACTCAGGAGACCTTTAAAAAAAACCTTCCAAAAGATTAGGATGACTTTCTGCATTGTGTCATTTCTTTTGGATTTCATAAATGGAGTCCTCAAGATTGTGATAAAACCTTTTATCAGGTGTGCAGTAGATGAATTAAACTTTAAAGGTAAGACAGTGTAATATGGTGTGATAGAAAAGTGAATCCAATTTTCTGAGCTTCATGAGTTTTAGACTTTTAGATAGGTGCTTTAGTTCTGAATTTTTAGAATAAGAACAATATCTGTTTGGTTCTTTTTTTGTCTGGAAGGGAAAACAAAATGTCAAATCATTTGCTCAGGAAGTCCCTCCTGTAGCGTGGTCTTGGAAGAATTGATGCATCTGTCAGTTTTATTATCTTACAACTTTTTAAAGGTACTCTGAGATAGTCTAATTGTGACACCTGTATCAATGGTTTTGCAATCTTTTAGAAAAAATTGTTTGGGGCCATAGAGTTCAGTTTTATTTCTCAATCTTTTTGTAAAGGTAAGATGTGCCTTAAAGATAATAAAATCTGTCTACTTTTTTGTAGATACTAGTTGGAAATATAAATGGCCTGTAAGAATGTAAGCAAAACAAAACATGCACACATGCAGACACACAGAAATCTTCTTTCTGGCATGTTCCAGGAACAATAACATTGGCAATAGAAAGTATTCATCCATTAAATTACTAGATAGTTTTCTAAACTTTGTATGTTTTGTGTCTTACAGCTCCTCTACATTTCTGACAGTACAAAAGAGCTAGTTTAAACATGTCTAGTATAAAACAAGGCAGGAAAGAACTTTACTGTAGAAGTTCCATAGAAGCATTAAACAGTAAGGTCAGATTTTATTGTTATATTGTATGTACTATAAATTTTTGCTTATGTTAAATTGTATATTTTGTAATTATAATAAGGTAAGGCCTTTAGTTGTGAAGACTTTTTGAAATTAAATAAGATATTCATATTGAAAAAGATAACATACATACATACACATACACACAGTATTCATATGCCATGTATATAATTTCTGAGGGCTGTCAAGTCTGTTAACGTATAAATCAGTTGAAAGCAAGGACTTCGAAAATTTTCTCCAAACTTTTTTTTTGTTATAGTGAAATACTGTTGTCAGTAGAATTTAAAAAATGATAGCTGTTTATTTGGTTGAATTTTATAGTTTTGTATTCACATATTAACCTGACAATAAAAGAAATCATGTGCTGTTGTTGTTATTCGGTGTTGAAAAGATTAAAAGAGGATTATGTTGGAATTCACCAATCTGTCCACAGAAGTAGAATGAAAAGGGCAAAAGATTAAAATTCTCTGCCCTTCAGGATCCAGATATTTGCAGTGGTGTTTAGATTGGAGATATGACTTAGCACCAGAAAGTAAGCTACTTAAACTGCCTTTCAAATAATTTAGCATCTCTTTAAAATTTAATATAGTCTCCAGTGAAATGTTTTCCTTCCCTTATACCAAAAATTCCCTTTGTGACATTGTTGTAGAAGTTATGTTTCCATATACAAGGCATCTTGTCGGACTTTTGATCACAGTAAGAAGCTGAAGCCTGCTCCAGTGTTACCAGACCGATCACAGCAGAAAGGTCCCTGTTTACTAAAACTGATGTCATAGGTGAATACATAATGGAAGGATGTTCACAATTTGCCTTGAAGTTTAAAAAAAAGAAGAAGAAGGTGGTTATAATGCATAACTATATTCCACATGAATCTAGTCCTGAAGAACTAGTTATATGGAAGTAAACATTAAGGGAGAAGGTGGGATAGGGGTAGGATGGAAGTTCTTCCTGAAATTTACAGAAGTCCTGAGAGCAGGTTTCATACAGTACTTTGAAAACTGTAAGGGGTATTTAAATGTATTGGTGATTTCCCTTTGGGGAGGCAAATGCAGTTTTAGGGAATAATTCAGAACCCTAAACAACCTCCACATTTCTTTTGAACTTCCCTTTGTCCTCTCCTTTTATTTTCTTCTTAATCACACATGTGTTTTCAGTCTTTGTTGTCTCAAGTATTTTATTTAATTATTTGAGGTAGATTTCTGGAAATTTGAGCCTGTATTATTGACAAAATATAGATGTACTTTTGAAGAATTAGTCATGGATTATTTAAAAAGAAGTAGAAAATAACTTCTATTTTATTATTCTATTTAACATATGTATATATTTTTCTGTTACTACTGTAAGAGTAGTATGTGCTGCAGTCAGTATCCTGTTTGGATATCCTGTCCTTTCCATTTAACACTAAGTAATGAATTCCCATGATAATAAATATTTATCTACCATATTATTTTTAGTGAAGGAAAAATAATTGGATCTTAGCTTTTTGTTTAATTTGAGGCTATACTGGCTTTCATTTGGAACGATACATAAATATGTAAAGAATGGTGTAAGTTATTGATCTGCAAACAGAGAATAGACTAGGATTAATTTTCTATAATCTCTACAGTGCTTATTGTAACCAGACATGTTCTGAATAGGAGGCTCGTGGGACTAAATATGTGTTCAAAATTGTAAGTTCACTGTCTGACAGGTACTGTGTATAGCACATTGTGTCTTCTTTGGCCCCTTTGTTCTATTACAGGAGTGCAGGTGACATGTTTCTCCTGCTTAGCTGTCTTCATCAATTTTTCTGTACCTAAGGAAGGATTCTACCTATGTATTTCTCCTTCCCAAGAAACTCTTAGTATCTCAGATGAGGTGACTGGTACAGAACATTGCATAGGCTTTGGAATACAACTTACTGGAGTATATTGCAGTCTAAAATAATTGGAGACGCAAAATGTCTTTAGACTTTTGCTTGTGTTCTCAATTGCAAGTTCATTTATTAAGCCAGCATTTGTAGTGCAACTCCTATGTTCTAGGCACTGAGTTAGGAGCTCATTAGCCAGAGATGAGTGAGCTATGCTCTTGCTTGCAAGGAACTTAATTTGAGTTTCAAATTCAGAATCAAATAACATTTATTCATCATGTACCATGTGACAAGCACTGGATGGGATGTTCTTAGGTGAGGTGTTTGATCACTAAAACTTAGTAATGATATTTATTGACTTATCCCCTGCAAAAAAATTATGAATAGAATTTTCTAATCTTTCAAGTTTTTGTCTTCCATTTATTTTTTTCAACTTCTGGTGTCTACTACTACTTGTTAGGTTAAATTAATAAATGGAAAAAAAGTTAAAACTTAAGAGTGATGACAAAATACATGTATATGTGTGTGTGTGTGTGTGTGTGTATATACACATTTAAAAAATATTTGGAAACCTGTACACATATGTGGTCATAATTTCTCCTATTCTTAATTCACATGATACAATTAAATGTATCAACATTTTGTGTCTTTGTCTGAACAAGCATGGAAGCCTTGGTGTTAGGTCACTGGATTGTCCCAGTAATTCTTGGGGAAGGGATTATTGAAACTTGGGGAAAGTGACTTGCCCATATTCACACAGCTAGAAAGTGTTTGAGTTAGGACCCCAACCCTGATCCATCTAACTTCAAAGCCTGTGCAATGTCCTCCCAACTCCCATGAGCTGGTGGAAAGGTAGACTCGTAAGTGCCATGGGCCTGCTGGGGATGAGGCAGTCATTTCAGCTGAGGACTCAGAAAGTATGTTTGCTTCATTGAAGAGCTGAAATTGAAATAAGCCTTTTAAGCGCTGAGTTAGAAAACAGACAGAAACCGGGAGAGTAGCTGGGACTATAGGATAAGCATGTGCTGAGACACAGAGGAATGGAAGCTCCTGGCATGTTCAGACAGTGGTAAGAATGCTGCTGTTCTGGGCTGTGGGGCGTGTTGGAGAGCAGAGTAGGTTCTAAGATTGAAAAGCCTTGGTGCCCGAGTGAGGAGGCCACATGTGGGTGACACTTGAGACTTGGGGTTTCTAGGCAATATATAGCTAAAGAGTTTTAAGGTAGAAGGAATTGCATAATCAGATGGGAGTTTTATGAAGATCACTTGGGCAGCAATGTGGAATAGACTGAAAAAGAGGGAACTGGAGATGGGAGACCCAGGGCTGCCATGTGAGGCTGTGCAGATTGTTCACTGCATAAAGATATATGACAGCAGTTGTGACTGAGAACCATCCACCACGTTACCCACCAAGCTGTGTGCTCATGAGATTGAGCCTGCTTAGAGAGGGTGCCTTTTAAAATTCACACAATGACATGCTGTATTTGCCTTTTGATTGCTTATAAAATAATAGGAAAGATAAGACAAAGAAATAACTGTGTACCCTAAGATCTAAGAGTCTGGAGGTGGACGTAGTAATATGTTCACTAAGTATATGTCATTGGACATGTTCCTCATCCTCTAAAAATCCATTTCATCATCTTTAAAGGGCATTTAATAAGAGAATTTAGCAGAACCCTGGACAAAACAGGTAAAGGGCATTGGTAAGAAAAAGAGCTAGACATTCGAGATGGAGAAATAATAGGTCTGGAAGCCACTGCTGGCAGTTAACCCTGAAGTGTGCTGTGAACTGTATTAAGAATTTTACGTATTTTATCTTATTTAATCCTATGTCAGTTCTGAGAGGTAGATGTTACTGCCCCATTTGAAAGATTTTGAAACTGAGGCTCTGGGAGGTTAAATAACCTGCCTGATGTCACACAGCTGGAGAGTGGCATAGTCAAGACTTGAATCCAGGTCTGTGTGACTCTCATGTTTATGTTCTTAACCTGTGTGCTCTTCTTAGAAGTAATCTTTTGTGTATGTTGAAATTCTTTGAGACCCTACTTGAATCTCTCTGATACTATGTTTTTAACTTGGATTGGGTCATAGTTATTTGCATAATGTTTTTTTCAATTTACTAGACTGTAAGATCCTGAGGACTGGGACCTACTCTCATTTTTTTTTTCTTTCAAAACTCTTTGCTCAATAAAATGTGTTGATACATGAATAATCTCCAAAACTTTTTCTGTCTCCTAAAATTAAATAATTTATTATATATGTAAAGCTTCAGTTGCAATAATAGTCAACTAGAACTTAAAAAGGAGTCATTGGCTTTTAGTTTGATACCTAGATTGATGGCTAAAGTTTCAGAAAATTCTTAATTGCCATTTTATCTGAAAATAATGTGTGACTTACTGTCACAAATTCAGTCACAAAGACTGAAGCTGAGACAAAAAGGCACTTCTTGCACTTTTGGGAGGCTCTGCCAGCTGCACTTGTTTCTTTGTTGCTGTAGCATGTTTAGAACTCAAATGTCTTAAATTATATTTTTGAGTCTGTATAAAATGTTACACTGTCATTCATGCAGGTAAGGACCTCAGTTTGTAAAAATATGTGGAGCCCTTGTGCTGACGGTCACCCTTGCTTGGTCCCGGTTAGACTAGAGATTTAGGTAAGAAATAGAAGTGCTTTCTGAGTTCAAGACAGATTATCAGAGGCCCCCAGGTCAGACTGCCTAGGTTTCCACCATAGTTTCTTGGCTTTATGGACTCTGTGATGCTTGGAAAGCAAGCATTTGTAAAATGAGGATGGGTAAGAAGACAGGTTGTGAAAATAGGTTCGTGTGCCTGGTTTATTGGGAATTTAGGGGGGAAAATCTGCATCGAGGTGGGAGTCACTTTTGCTCAGCTACTCTTTAAAGGAGGTCAAAATTGTGAGCCTGTAGGACAGAATTTGATGCTTTAATATTATGGCCCATGTTGATCCCAGGGTGACCCTTTGCTGTTTTTAAATCAGAGCTCACATTCTCTTGTATCTACTGCATCTGCTTTTGTGAACTGTAAGCAGGTAGTTTAGGCTTTGCTTCATGCTGTATATGCCCAAGGAGAGTAGGAAATGATGGCTTTTAAGTAAATGGAAAATGTTATTCCAGAGCAGCATTGCCTCTGGGCTTTGAAAAACCCTGAGGTTTCTTTCTTCCAGGAGAGTAGCACACAGAAGCTGTGGGAAAGGAAACCAAACCCTGGGGAAGTTTCATAGCTTGCCTCTGTTGCTGTTACTGAGAAAGAGGAAGGTTAAGACCTGTAAACAGCTCTCATAGTCTCCGTAGGTTGTAAGTTCAGGTGTGCTGGAAATAGAGCCCAAGGGAGCTTCTTATTCCCCTTGGCCACTGCTTGGTCTGGGGGCAGTCAAATAGCAGCAGAATAGCTCAGAACATTGCTTTATAGCAAAAAGAAACTCATGCCTGTCTGTCACAGTGCTTGTTTTCTTTATAAATGTGAAGTTGCCTGAAGACTAGTGATGTTATTCCTTTTTAAGGTTTTATGCCTTAGATTGCTGGAAGGGCGAGCTATCTGGATAAAAATGCTCCTCAGATCCCATCTTATTCTTGTAGTTTTTGACTGCTTGGGTTTGTACTTTAAAGTAAGGGCAAACTTGGACTTCGTGATAGTGAAAATCTGGAGCTATCATAAATACTGAATTTAAAAACCATTTCCAGGGTTTCCTTTCCCCACTTTGTGACTCCTGCAGAAAAAGCTTCAGTCTGCTCTGAGCTGGTAATCCCTTAATACTTGGATGTTTTGGTAGGGAAAATAAAATTGCATTGCACACCTTTCCTTTTTACTTGTGGACTAATTGTTCTCCTGAATTTAAAAGCAGATGTTAAACTCTTCCTTTGGTGCTCAATAGCAGACAGACTCCAATTGTGTATTAAATCTCTTGATGCATATCTGTTGTTTGAATGAAGATCAGCTTTGGCATATTAGATTTTGATGGTCACATTTTGATCTGAAGCCACAGAATGGAATGGCAATTTATTCTTTCATTCAATACACATTTACTGTATTCCTGCCTGGCCTTTTACATAAACTGTTTTCAAACCTCACATATACCAGAAAACCTAACTAGATACACACACACACACAGTGCTATCTCTATTTTATAGATAAGAAAAATAAGACATGGAGTCATTAGAAAACTTGCCTAGGGTTAAGTGGCTGGAAATTTGATCTGGGGTTTTTGGCTGTTACCAAAGCTGTTACTACAGTGGGGACCTCCTCTTAAGAGGCGATAATCAGCAGAGCAAAGATCTTGAGGTGTTGGAATCAGGAAAAAGCAGTAAACCATGAGCCCCTCATTCGTTCATTTACTCAACAGATATTTATTGAGTGCCTATTCTGTGTTAGACACTCTGCAAGGTGCTGGAAATTCAGTGGTGGGCAAGACGAAATCAGCTCCGAGGAGGAAATAGGAATGTGAGAAAGGGTTTGCCTCTGCAAAAGCTGCAATATCTTGGTGGGAGAGCTTCCCTAAAGTTTTTTAAGATCTAGAAATTTTGACACATTAACAAAAGTTTGGTTGCTTATTCTTTTCTATCAGTATATATACTAAATTATCTACAAATACCAGAGCGGTAGCTTCACTAAACCTAGCTTTGCAATTGTACTCCTTGCTTGAGCTGCATAGGACATGCAGTAATGAAGCTAGACTGGAACTGTATTGCCTTTTAAACAAAGTGTTGCATCAAAAATGTGAACACCTACTTGGCAAGGCTGTAGCTAAGTGAGCTCTGAATTAGATACATTTTCTGTAGGGGTACTTAGCACAGTGCCTGGTCTGTAGCAAGTACCCAGGAACTCTGGTTCTTTGGGTCAGTGATGGGAAATAAAATGGGGAGGAGAGGGGAAAGGAAATGCATGGGGAGGGGGATAAGTTAAGGTAATGTCAAGGAGGAGTGTTAAGGGTGGCCATAAAAGTGATAAGTAAGCAAGGGGACCACATGACACGTGATGGACTTAATTCCCATGTACACATTTTGAATAACCAAGGAGGGAGGAGCTGTATTTGGGAATTTGGAAACGTCATGGGGTTTGGGTGCTTGAGAGAGAGAGACTGTGGCCTTCTTTTAGTCTTACACTTTGGCTCTTCTGGCTCTCTGTTCACACGTGAATCCTCTGTGTCCCCTTTCCCATGATCATCTTTGTTCCATTTTTTGAGACTTGTTTTTTAAGCACAGTATTTGGTTCCTTAGTAAGTTAGATGACTGTATGTGTCAGTTTGCTGGAACAAATCCTGCCTGCCCTTTCTGTTACTGTTTTTGATGCCCTCTTTCAATGTCAAGCGTTCTGGTTTGGATGATAAAGTAAACAGCCACCCTACTAATAAGGGGAAAAACAAAAACTACACTAGTCAGATTACTTTGGTGAATTAACTTAATGTGGATGTAGCACCAGTAAAATTACATATTAGACTAGTGTCTAATCACTTATAGTAAGTTGAAAGAAGAGAAAATGAATGGTAGCTGAAAACAGTCTGTTGTAGAGAGAAATAAGTTAGTTTCTACAAAATGAACTTTAATTACAACAAATGGCTGGCATGGCCATATGAGAAAGGGCATTTAGAGGTTATCATGAAAATGGGTGGTGTTCAGGGAATCTAGCATCCTTCAAGAAAATCTCATCACTAGTTTTGATTTAGAGTGTCAGTATTTTCACAGCAGTTGTAATTTAGTTCAGATGCATTTTCATTTGTTCTCTAAGTATAAAGTAAAGGAAATAATTTCTTAGGCATTTTGTCAGAGGTTTTAAGAAATGGCTGGAAGGAAAACTGTTAAATTCAGATTTTTTCCCTTAAATCTGTTAACTTTTGTCTTTTGTTGAAAAATGGTGATAGTGCTTTAATCAAATGGATGGATTTGAAGAAACAAACTAGTATTTTTGTTACACAGATATATGAAAGCTTTCAGTATTCAGCTGATTCTTGACGATAATTACAGTGTGAGAGTCAGATGGGGCATTAAAATCATGCTAATGACCAGTTGTTCCATCTTAACATCTTATGAGATAGTGATGCATTAACCTTCAAGGCCCATAGTTTATTTTTACCTACAGTGTTGTCTTCCATAGGAGGGTAAATTTCCAGAGCAGAGGGACTGTTTTTACAAAAAATCCTAAAATTTTGTTCATTTTGGAGTTAAATTCTGGTTCTGCCACTGAGCCAGTTTTCTAGCCTATAAAATGGGAATAATGTTATTGATTGCTTAGAGTTTATTTATAGGATGATTATTCATTCCTGAAAATCAGATAAACATTAAATATATAACACAAAGACTAGCATTTTCCCAGGCTGAGGAATCAATAGCAGATACTGCCAATGGAGAGATGTGTTATTGTCGGAAGGAAGAGACTTGAAGTAGTTAATATGCAGCTTCTGGCCAATCAGAATGGATGCAGGTTATAAATATTCTGGACGTCATCACAGTGCTCCAAATATTAGCCTGCATTGTCTGTATCAGGAAATCTGTGTTTAACCTGTGATAATTTGCAAGGAAACCCATTATGTCTCCTTAAAAATTAATGCCTCCTCCTGTGAGATGATCAGGAAAGGACACATCTTCATATGATGAGGTGAGCCTAGACTTCATGCCTAGATTCCTGTCCCAAAGGTTCCGTATTTCTTTACGGACCTTGTTATCATTGCTACCAGCACTGTAATGACTCTTTGGCCACTCTGCTTCGCCATTTTCCAGTCCATCCTTAGTCTGAAAACATGTCCTTAATTCCCTATAGCAGATAAAAGTTGAGTTTATGACTTTTAACAAAACCCTGAGAGTCTCATCAAATTGGCTACAAGATATGGCAGACCCAGATCATCCTTGCCAGGCCGCCTCTCAGGCCCAGACCCTCTCCCCATCACCACCCCAGATGTGACTGTCAGCCCATCTGGACATAGAGTCCAGGCATCAGAGAGATTGAGGCCCTGGAAGTGGGAGGGGGAGTTCCCTCTTCCTTCAGTCAAGTCTTTCCTTGCTGGGGTCCATTTCTTACCTCAGGCTCTGCCTCTGAGGCAGATGATTGACACTGGGAAGACAATTGACATTGCCAGGATAACTGACACTGGGAAGCCCACCTCTCACAAGGAAGTTTCTACAGAGATGGGACTGTGTCATCACAACTATCAGAAAGTCTAGTATCAGTATAAGAGCTTCCGTATAATCCTAGAAGGTTCCTGGCCCAGGGCAGGGAAGAGTTGATTTAACCGTATTGGACATACACTGATGTAGTTAAGAGTGTTCAAGAAATTGTTTTTGATCACCTCACTTGTTAGGTGGGTCACCAAAAAGGAAAGAGACAAAATGTGTTGGTGAGGATGTGGAGAAAAGGGAATCCCTTGTGCACTTTTGGTGGGAATGTAAATTGGTGTAGCCGTTATGTAAAAGAGCCTGGAGGTTCCTGAAAATACTAAAAATAGAGCTACCAATGACCCAGCAATCTCACTTTTGGGCGTATATCCAAAGGAAATGAAATCACAGTCTAGAAGAGATACCTACACCCCCATGTTCACATAACATTATTTACTAATAGCCAAGACACGGAAGCAGCCCATGTGGCCATCAGTATCTGAATGGAGAAGAAACCATGGTGTTTATGTGTGTGAGTATGTGTATAATTTAGCTGTAATAAAAGGAAATCCTGCCATTTACCACCACATGGGTGGACCTTAAGGCCATTATGTTAAGTGAAATAAGTCAGAGAAAGACAAATATTGTATGTTATCATTTATACATGGAATCTTAAAAAAACAACAAATTTATAGAATAGAGATATGGCGGTTGCCTGAGGTGAGGGGTCGACGGTGGAGAAATGGGTGAAGGTGGTCAAAAAGGTTCAAACTTCCAGTTATATGATATGTAAGTTCTGGGGACACAACGTACAGCACAGTAACTGTAGTTAATACTATATTGAATGTATGAAAGTTCATAAGAGAGTAGATCTGAAAAGTTCTCATCACAAGAAAAAATTTTTTTTAAATTTTTTATTTTGTTATCATTAATCTACAATCACATGAAGAACATTATGCTTACCAGGCTCTCAAGAAAAATGTTTTTAACTGTGTGGTGATGGATGTTAACGACTTATTTTGGTGATCATTTTGTAATATATATCTCAAATCATGTGGTATGCCTAAAACTATGTTAATACAGTGTTATATGTCTCAGTAAAACTGTAAAGAAAATAAATTGTTCTCCATAGAGTTTTTCTGCCAATAGATTAAGGTGGCATTCCTGAACTTAAGCTCAGGAGTTTTATTAGGGAAGATGGAGGGACACCTCGGTTGTCGTCCTGGTTTTGCCACCTGCTAGTTATGTGACCTTGAGGTACAAAGGCATCTCTTCTTAGGGCCCTCATTTTCTTATCCATATAGTAATATGATTTTTAAGGTCCAGGTCAATCAGAAATTCTATAGATCTATAGTAACTCCTAAACATACACAGTGCAATTTTTAAACAGATTGAACCTGCTTGTATCTGACGATGGTGGTTACTGTTCTTAGCACTATGCTGGTTTGTGACTATAGGTGTTTTGTGGAGACCCAGGCATCAATCTCTGGAAAAGGCCATTCCATTCCTCCCTTTATTTGATATTATACTATTGTTTTGGTGTGCTTTTCAAGTACAATGGCAGATTTGTTTTCTGATAATAGGACAGGCTTACCAAGTGTCCCCTGTGATTGTCTCATACAAAAAGTCACAAATAAGGTCCATTGTCAGCCTGAATATTAGTGATGATGTCACTGTTTTAAATGTTGGATCATCTGTATGTTCTAAAGACAGCTTCCAATTTGCTACACTGAATCTTTTACCTTATAGCTTAATTATAAGTTAAGTATTTGTAACCTGGAGTGATTTGCCTTTAAAACTTATTAAAAGAAAGAGCATGCAGATTTTTCTATTTCAGCAAAAATGTCATTGGGGTTTTGATAAGGATTGCATTGAATCTGTGTATCACTTTAGATAGTATTGACATCTTAACAATTTCAAGTCTTCCAATCCCTAAACACAGGACGTCTTTCCATTGATTTGACTCTTCTTTAATTTCTTTAAGCCACATTTTGTAGTTTTCATTGTATAAGCCTTTTGCCTCCTTGGTTAAGCTTATTCCTAAGTATTTTATTGTTTTTGATGCTTTTGTAAGTAGAATTATTGTTTTAATTTCCATTTCAGCTTGTTTGTGGTTAGTATATAGAAATGCAACTGATTATTGTGTGGGTTTTATATCTTGCAACTTTGCTGAATTTATTTTTTGTGTGTGAAATCTTTGGGGTTTCCTAGATCTGCAGTGGGTTTTTATATCATCTGTGGACAGAGAGAATTTTACTTGTTCTTTCCAATTTGGATGCTTTTTATTTCTTTTTCTTGCTTAATTGTTCTGGCTCAGACTTCCAGTACCATGTGCTGAAGTGGCAAGACTAGGAAGGCATCCTTGTCATGCTGCTGGTCTTGAAAAGCTTTCAGCCTTTCACTGTTGAGGATATTGCTTCCTTATCATCTAGGTACTCACTGGTGTAGCAGTTGTAATTTCCTTCAATAACTGTTCCTTTGCATTCACAACTTGAGTTACTGTTTGGCCCAAGAAGGCTAGCTTTTGGCCTATCTCGGCTTTGACATGCCTTCCTCAGTAAGCTTAATCATTTCCAGCTTTTGAGAGATATGCGATTCTTCCTTTCACTTAAATACTTAGAGATCATTGTATGGTTAATAATGACTATAATTTAAATATTTTTGTGTCTCATGGAATAGGAAGTCCCAAGAAGAAAGAGACATGAAGGAATGCCAGTCAGTGGAGCAGTCAGAACACTCACATTTATTAATTAAGTTTGCCATCTTTTATGGGTGCAGTTTGTGGTGCTCAAAACATTTACAACAGTAACATGAAAAAATCACTGATCACAGATCATCATATGAAATATAATAATGAAGAAGTTTGAAATATTGTGAAAATTACCAAAATGTGATACAGAGACACAAAGTGAACAAATGCCATTGGAAAAATGATTTGTTGATCTTTTTGAAGAATCAACTCATGTTTTGTTAATTTTTCTCAGGTTGACTTTTGTGATTTTTATTTCTTACACTAAGGAAATTGACATCATAAATTAGTTTCAGTATTAGACTTCTGAATTTTGTTTTTGTAGTTTTACAATGAATAAGACCCCTTTGCCTTACATATGTAGATGTATGAAGTGTTAAATAACCAATGCTCTTAAAATAATAAACTTGAGTCTTTCTGCCATTTTTTTTTCTTTTTGGGTGATGTTTTTGAATCACTGCTCATTATAGTTTGATCTTACAATTTGCTTGCATTGTTTGGTTATTCTCTCAGAGATAGTTAAGGCTTCCAGTTGGAAAGTTCCTTATATTTTCTTCATGTTAAACTGCAAAAAGTTCAGGTGAGATTAATAACTTTGATTATTATTTTAAATAAAAAGCCAATAGTATTCATAAAAATGGGTGAGCTTAGGAAAACTTAGAGGACTAGTAGATGGAAAATTCTAAATTTTAATTTCATTTTTGTGAACCATAATGTTTCATTCACAGATCTGGACTTATTGCTTCTCCCCATCCCACTCCCCCCTGCAAAAATTTTGACATTACCAAAATTCAGGGAGTGTCCCTCTTGGTGATTGTTAACCAATAGGCAGTTTCAGCATTACTTCTAAGAGACTGCTCCTCGAAACCATTCATTTCATAGTTACTTTTGTACGGGAGCTCATAATCTTGTTCAGGCCTCTTGGTGTAACCTCAGTTTCTCCTTGATAATCTATTTACTCAATCCATTTGGATCAGATATATTTAATTTCGGGAACAAGATGAAGATTTGCCTCCTGTTGTGTGATGTCCTTGTTCCTTTCGTTATCTCAATCCTTATATAGACCTTCTGTTTATGAATCAAACTTATTTTTCTGTTTATAGAGATTTCTATCAATTTCCCCATAGATTTGTTGGCTCCTTGTTATCTAATTATCAATAATGGTCACTTTTCATTTGACCAATAGAATAGTTTCTTATACAGTTCTTTATAATATATTCTATTTCATTGATTCTAAGATACATTGCTTTCAAATTTTGCCATTCTTGAAGTTTGGTATATCTGTAATTGCTGACATTTTACAATTATTGGCAGCACTTTTGTTTTTATTCTTAGTATGTAAAATAGTGATGCATCTCCCCATAGCACTTGGATTTGATGAAATAAGTTACTATTAATGATTGTTATAGCAATTACTGTTAAAAATATAATGTTTAAATACTACTTTTACAATGCTACTGTTAAAATAATACAGCTTTATAATAGGATTTATAAATGACAATGTAAACATTGTTTTACAAAAAGTTTAGAGTTGGAAAAAAATCACTTATAAGCTCAATCTACTTAGACATGTATTTTTTGTATATTTTTCATTCCAGTTTTCTTTCACATATTATACCTTATTTTGATCTTCTTATTTGTTGTTAATATCCTCTGTTGCAGACCTTCATATCTATCATTTTTAACAGCTCCATAATCTATCCAGAGGTTGACCATAGTAAAACAGCACATCGCCCAGTTGTTGAAAATTCAAAATATTGCCATTTTTCCTTTATGAATAATGCTTCAATGAAGAGCTCTTTTGTATATTTTTTTATTATTAATTTTGACCATTTTCTTAATGAAATACGATTTTATAGAGGCTTCCTGAAATGTGTTTTCTTTTCAAGAATCAATTTTTATTTTCAGATAAATCACTAAATAAGTAGCTACTATTGTAGCACTATTTATTCATCCATTCACCATCAGTACTATATTGGATTATTATGTGTTCAGTAGGTGCCAAGAGCTAAGTATTAGTCCTTTAGTATTTTATAGTCTAGTGGGAGACTCAGACTGGTCAAAAATAAATACTGCTGTAATGATGAGCATTGTTGGAAAGATACTGAATTTAAAAGAAATGGTAAAGTTCCCGAGTTGCATGAAATTGACTTTAGCAACATTGTTGATTGATGTCCTTTGTGATATAAGAGGTGTGGACATACGAACATATTCTTGCCACATAAAAATTTTGAGAATTGTATAATAGACTTAATAATCTGGCAGAAAAGGCCCATCTGAGCTCTCTAACTGCTTTTCCTTCAAGTCTAGACCTTTTTTGGGACATCCAGTGTTTGTTTAGAGTTCCTCGTGTCATGTTTCTCCAATATGCTCCTGTTGTCAGTAACTGTGTCACATGCCTTGTTCCTGTTCTGCACCTACAAAAACTGCTGAGTTTGTGGTAAATGTTGAAGGATTAGTGGTTGACTTGCTTTCAGTTATGTTATCAAATGAGCAGCAGTATTTCAGCAGCTTTATACTTTCCTTAGAACTTCACTATCAGTTTGCATTCTGTGACATTATTGAAATTAATGCCATTTTAATGACATCTTGTCATATTCATTTCGTTAAAAAAGTTCAGGTTAAGAGAGTGTTTGAGAGATTATATAGTCCAATAGAGATTCTTATCATAAAAGCTTAAAAATCTCCTACTTCTAATGGTGGGCAGCAGAACATACACAGCAAAATAAAACCCCTCTGTAAATTTCTGGATGGTATCTTACC
The DNA here is from genome assembly GCF_030020395.1 of Manis pentadactyla. Lineage (NCBI taxonomy): Eukaryota > Metazoa > Chordata > Mammalia > Pholidota > Manidae > Manis > Manis pentadactyla. Next base: position 34,285,318 of record NC_080023.1, on the reverse strand, counting down.
TTGTATATGGGGAAGTACAAAGAAATCTTTCTCTATAATAAGTATTAAACCAGTTTTGGATATAATGAGTCTGATTTTGAAATAGCCATTTATGTTGCCACCATTTGGAAGTTAATTAGCTAATGATGAAATTGCCTTCTTTACACTTGAGCATAAAAAACTGACCCTTATTTTTGACTTCCTCAGAAAGGTAGTCTCAGACACAGCTTTCGAGACTGTGTTCTTGGGATTTCCCCCCTCTTTTTCTCTTTTCGTTTTTGAAAAGCTGAACTGTGCAGTGTCCTTGACCACGCTGTGGTGATTACATTGCATGTTTACCTTGATACACTTCCAGACTGCTGTGTGGAACCGCCCTCCATTGTGATCCCCAGATGAACCAAGGGAGGGAGGCGGATCTGGGATTGACTGAAATAAATTTATTCAGATAAATAAATTTATCTAAGCTTCTCAAAGCACTGTGAGCATAGTGTAATCCACTTGGACAACTGTGGAATGGAACACTTGTTTCAGCGGCCATCAGATGTTCCATGGGAACTGACTGCATAGAAGAAGACTGTATGGTGAAGATGGCTTGGCAGTTGATAGAATTTGCAGTAGTGTTTACATCACCAACTGAAATAAAATTAATTTTTTTCCAAGTGATTTATAGCCTTATTTCTGTGTCTGGGGATTGATCTCTTGGCAAGTCTTCATGAAGTAACACTGCAGGATGGGAAATTATGTGCATACATCAGGCTTTGTGTTTATTTTGTAAGCCTTTGACACTGGGTGTGTACAGCCTTGTTCTGTACTGCTAACAAAAAATGTAGTTGTTTGTCGTGAAAGACTTCTTGAGGTTCCAGAAACAATGGGCACCACAGAGAGAGATTTTCTTTCTTTGCATCCACATTTCTATTAGTGACATTACTATGTTTGACTCTTATGAAGCCCTTTTGGTCTCATCAATAGTTTGTTCTAAGCTATCTATCTTAACCTTTAACTTTGCATAATTTGTGTGGTAAGCCTGAGACATGCAGACCAATTGCCTAGGGTTAGCTTTCTCAGACTTGGAAGTCGATATGCTGCTGTGCGCCGAAGTGATGGATGCAGCTTTTCAGCAACATTGATGTTTCTGTAGTTGATTACCTTAGTTTTCATTGGGATGCCTTAGTTTTCATTGTCATATTATGTGCAGTTCTTGACCACTGGTTTTCATAGGGCTTCATCTCTCAGAAAACTCTGCGTTAAGTAGAAAGACAAAGAAATTTGTTCTTCCTCACCCACTGCTCTTCTGCCCACTCACAACAGTAAGCATCATGAGTGTGAGTCTTTTGTCAGATGTAAATAGTGGCAACTCCCAATTCACAAAATAATTATATTCCCATGGCTTGTTGTGAAGTCAGTCATCAGTGGTTTGGAACTTGGAATGTGTTTTCTAATGGGAACAAACAATTTCAAGAGTAGATGAGCCTACTGAAACTCCTTTAACCCATAACATGGCAGCAGCATAGTTTCATCTATTTCTTAAAACCTAACCTTCCCTGCTGTTTCTCTGTGGAAAAATATCCTTCGTCCTGCTTTGTTATCTTAAGAAACATAAATATTTCATTCTTAACTTCAGTTAGCAGCCAGTTATCTCTGCATGCACCTGTATGTGTATCCCAGGGCAATACACCAGGCAGGGTTCTTAGGTGGAAGCTATGGAGACTGGCTGAATGAGTTAGGCAGAGAAGTAATTTATGGAAAAGAGATTGTGTAGTTTCTGGAACTGCTGGAAGTTGGAAAAAGGGCAGGAGCAAATAGAGACTACGCAGCCACATTCATAGCCAAGGCCACAGGATATGAGTAGTTTTTGGTGGGGCGGATCCTGTCACTGAAGACTGGACTGTGCTGGTTCCCACTGACCACACCACAGGGACCAGACACTTGCTACCAACACTGTCACCTCAGTCTTTGCTGTCTCTGGGCACTGGACGTTGTTACCAGTGCCCTCACCCATAGTCATTTCCTCTTGCACCTACCTCTCTGTGTCTCCAGCTTTAGATTCAGGGTTGGCCAGGGCTAAGTCACGTGCCCAAACCTCTGGAAAAGTGAGTGTCCAGCCATTTTTGCCTCTATGTTGAAAGGTGTGGCTCTCATCAATACTCCCATAATGAGGAATTCCCCACATATAAAAAGAGGGTTCAGATGCTGAATATTCTCCATTCTTCTCTCCTCTATAAGGACAAATCTTCACTATAAGGAGCCACAGTGGGGGCTTTAGTAGGAGGGGAATGGCCAACATGTTACACATCTGAAGCCGTGGTTAAAGACCTGTACAATAGGAAGGATGGCTGGTTCTCCCTGTGCACTGGAGGACTTGTCCATGTGGTAACGAAAGCTGGAGGTGTGACTTGACTGTTCAGGCATATTTGATCTCACACAGTGTGTTCCTTGCCACTTTAAGATGGAATGCAGTAAACTGAATTTTAACAATTTGATTAGCTAGTAGGAGCACATTAATATTTATCTATTTTTGGTATGAAATGAAACTTCACATTATCAGTTTGTCTTACATGGTTGGGTGATTTATGTATTTTATTGATCACTTTCTTCCCCTTAAAATTTTATTTTTATTTCAACAATACATTTAGCTTACAAATTCTTGCATGCTTATTTGCACTGCTGTTTCCACTTCTCAGAGGCAACTACTTTCAGTTCTTAGTTCTTCTGATATTTACTTCTATAAAGCTGATTGGAAGAACTAACTGAATATTGATATTTCTGTTTTGATTTTTCAATTTTAGGCATTAAACATTGAATTCCTATGAAGAAAGAAAGGGGCTTTCTTTCCTTTCATTCTTCCTCCCTTCCTCTCTCCCCTGAGTACCTGCCCTTCACTCTCTAAGATAATTATATTTCAACTTGTTTTCACTGTAAATATTTTTCACCACTGAGCAATACAGTGTACTGTGATTTCATTTTCTTTCATGTACACCATATTAAAAAATTCTTTTTTTCTTTCATATTCTATTAGGTACTCCTTAGTCATCCCAAATTCCCATGTAAGCTCAAACACAATGGCTTGCCTCACAGTTCTGTGTATGTGTGTGACATCCTTCCCAGAGCTTCCTGCTGGCCTGCCAGTCTGGACTGTTTATTCTTGAGGCCTTGTGCATAGCTGTTGACCTGGAATTTTCCTTCACTATTGTATTGGAAATTCTTGACTGACCTGTTGACATATTGCATCTGGCTTGGTTCCTTCTCTCCTTTGAGGGGGTTCATTGCCCAGTTGCTTCTTGAGAAAGAGTGTGTATGATGTAACATTTTTTGAGATCTGGCTCTGTGAAAATATCACTTAGTTTCTCCTTACATATGACTGATAGAGAATTTAAGTTGACAATTATTTTCCCTGAGAGTTTTGGAGTCTCCTTTCATTTTCTTCTGCTTCCAATTTTATTACTGTATTATTGGATGCTTTTCTGGTTCTAGTTATTTTATATGTGACTTGGATGTGGGGTGGGAAGTTTTCAGGTTTTTTTTAATCCCGTAATGTTCTGAGAGTTCATTATAGTGCTGTGTAACTTTTTTTCATTCATTGTGAAGATTTTTGCAGGGGCTGGTAGAGGATAATGTTTCCTCCCCATTCCCTCTTTTCTGGAACTCTTATTTGTCAGATGTTGGACATTGGTATTTGTCCTCCAACTTGCTGTTAAGAAAACTTCTGACCTCTATCTTTGTATCTTTTTGTTCTATTCTTGGGGAACATTTACCTGTACTATCTTCTAACCCTTGTATGGAGTTTTTATTTCTGTGATCATAATAATTTCTAGGAGCTCTTACTTGTTCTCATATTTCTATTTTATAATACCCTTTTTTGCTTGCTGGCTGCAATATCTTTTACCCTCCAGGAGTTATTTATAATGAATATATGAAGTTTTTCCCTGCTCCCAGTATTGACTCATTTTCCTTCTAAAGTTCCTGTCTGTCATGTTACATACTTCATCACATGCCTGGTGATCATGTGCTGTCCCTTTTTATTTATGTGAGGCCTTGCAAACTGATAGGAAACTCTCTGTGCATGACCAGGTTGGCAAGCTCTCTTTCTTGTCAACTGGTGGCCTTACCATTAGGATGACTTCCTCTTTTCAGAAGCCCTTTTCTCCCTAGTTTTGGTAACTCAAGGTGTCTTGTCTTGGGCTGGTTAGTTTCCCCAGAAAAGCCTGATAACCACTAGCTGGCCACCTCCCAGCAGGGGGAGGTGCTGTGGGTGTCCGTTCACAGGGGGGGACACTCGTTCAGTCCTCTCTTTCAGTGAGGTGCCTCCACTCGGTCAGTTCTCCTGGTGTCCCTGAGTCTGGACCTGCTCAGGTTTGGCCTTTGCAAAGAGCAAACCTCAGGTGGAAGGGGAGACAGTTGACAAGCTTCATGGCTGAGGAAGAATGTGGAGGTTTACTCCTTAAAAACAGCTAGCAAGCAGTCCTACAATTTTCAGTGCCACCTCCGTACTGCACTCTCCATCCAAGTCCCATTTGACATGTAACTGTGCCTGAACTTGCTCTTCTTTAAGCTCTGTGTCCCATATTGGCTTCCTTTTTCCTGACAGTTCTTTCCATAGGCCTTTTCATTTTATCTGCTTCTGCTTTGAAAGTCACTCATCATTGGCCCATCTGCTTTCTGTTTTCCAAACTTTTTTCCATTCATTTTCTCCTCTTGCATTCTCTTTTTGTGAGTTTATCTCTGCCTCTCGCTTAGTGTCATTTACTAGAATTTTGGAGGGAATGGAGTTAAGCTCATGATTGTAATCCACCACATACAACTGAAAATCCCTATTAATGAACTTTGGAGAGTTTGCATATGTGTTTGACTGGTCCATTAAAGAAGAGTTAATTTGATTACTCCAGGATAGATTCCATTTACTGTACTTCTGTTTCATTCAGAGATTGTTATTGTCAGTGTCAGAATGAATTAGTATCACCCTTTCCTGATTTGAGCATGTGAAAAGAAGAGGGGTCAGTTACCTCTAAGGTATAAATTTCAAGTCTGACCTCAAACCCAGTCACAAGAATAAAATTATATTTGTTTCAACCTTACAAAGAAATGACTTCTATCTTCTGGTGTTTTTCACAGCCATCTTCCCAGTTGGGTCAGTCTTTCTTTGATTTCTACTAGTTTGACTTGAGTTGTATCCAAGCTGGAAAAATTCTTTTCTAAGAACCATTCCGTCCAGTGGTCCCAACTGTATTCTGTGAGATACTGAATTTCCATGCGGCATCTCAATAGGTTCTATTGAAGAATGTTGGACCATGACATCCTTCTCCATTCCTATGATAAAAATCACTAAGCATGTAGTATAGTCTCTTGTAAAATGTAGCTTTTATAATATGCCAAAGGCTTATACTATTGAACATGTAAACACCATGGAGTATCAGGACCAAATACAATGTCTGTTTCAACTTTTTCCTTAAGTTTTTTTAATATTCCATTTTAACAGTAACAACTGATTTTTGTTTTACATGTTTAATATAATACTAAGGTATAGCAAGGGTTACTGTAAAATTACTATGGGTCTTATTCATTCATAAAGCAAAGGGGATGCCAATTCAAATTTTAAAGGTTTTGTGGTCTGCAAGGTTTGAATGAATATAGGGGAGTCTGATCTGGGTCCCAGTCTAGAGCTTACAGAATCTTAAAAAAAAAAAAAAGTTTACCTTCACACAGTAGAATTAATATTTTTCTGTTTCAAACACCTCATGTTCTTTGTTGCTAAATCATTAGATGGAGAGTATGTAGAGATTGTGAGAGGAAACATTTGTATTTGAAGGTTCCTGTTTTCATCATGATAGGTAGAGTGCCAGGCATCTGTTTTGTGCTTTAGCTTGCTAGAGGTGTCGCTGTCTCTGAACAGCGAGCAGGAAGTGCTTCTGACTTAAAACCAAAAATAGATGCTCTTTCTCATTATCTTAACTCAAAAGATCATCTTTTTTCATGAGATGGGTGCATCCCTTATAGTTTTCACAGATTTAACGATCAGATTGTTTAATGCAGAGCTTGGAGAAAAATAGCTCTGATAAGATAAATAATGGAAATTTTACTGAAAGCTAAAATAGCAAGAACTGTTCATTTTCCTTCTGTGAACCTTTTCACCCTTTTTTTTTCTTTTTCTTTTTCATTTACTATTTTTGATGATTTACCTGTAAGACAGGGATTCACCTGTCTTGTTTTAATATGTTGGTACATTTACACATTTATCACTGTATTTTAATTTCAAAAGATCATCATCAGGGGAGAAAAAATATTTGCAAGAAGAATTGAATGTGTCAGGATTTAGGTATACTGCATATAGTCTAGCTGGCTTTAGGTAACTCTGTCAAGTATTGTGCATTAAAGTGTTGGAATTTGGAAGGAGAAAAATTTCTTCTTTATTTTAGAAAGTTCTGCCTGTGCTTTAGAAAGTGGAGCAAGGGAAAACAAAGAGAAGTAGAAACAATTTAAGGGAAATAAGGTAATAGGTATGAAAGTGCTTGGTAAATTGCTAAATAACATGAAGGTGTTAGTTACTATTGCAAAGGTTCAACTTAAAGTGAGAAAAAAGAGCTGCAAAAATTCAATAAAGACAAATGGGAAAAAGAGAAAAGAAGTAATTTGGGTAAGAAAAAGTTAATAAAGTGTGAAAATCAAAATAACTAGAAAATTACATTCTAGTTGTTTTTATGTGAAAATGCAGTAGTGCTTGTATTTTCTTTTTAAGCAATTAAGTTAAAATATATATTTTTTTATTAACCAAAAGGCAAGTTCTGGTGAAAATAATTTGGGGAAGAATCTTGTCACGTGAGGTGGTGAGAGTTGAGTAGAAACCACGAGGCCGATGACTTTCTCAGCTCTAAATAAAAATCTGTGTGTCATCTGTACTGATTTTCCACTGAATTAAGGTGTAATTTACATTTGTTGATACCATCTGAGCCTTTCATTTTGTTCTCATTCATGCCTTTGCAAGGTAAGTATCATTAAGACATTTTACAGATGAGGCATAGAAGGCTCATTGACTTGCCCACAACCATTTCTCCAGTGGCAAAGCCCTTCTTTCTCCAGGTTGTGAGTTTATTCCCACTTTTCTACAGATACCTAACATCAGAGCAATTGATTCTGTTGTGTTTCTGGATATTTAGCTTATTGGATTTCTCTAAAAGAAGTTAAATTCTTGTTAAATACCAGGGGTCACTAACAGATAACACCCCAGGGTATGTTTTAGGCTTGGCTGTATTTGTACTAAATGACTTCAGATGAATCCTACTTAAGGAATACTCTTTGAATTCTCTAAGAACCAATGAATAAACAAGAAAGACATCTCAAATGCTGAAGTATGGGTTCATACCTCTCAGACTGTACCCTTTAGACCTTATCTGGAGCCTGGTATTTTAAGTTTACTTTTCTTGCACTTTTTTTTTTGTATCATTAATCTACAGTTACATGAGGAACATTATGTTTACCAGACTACCCCCTTCACCAAGTCCCCCCCACATACCCCATTAGTCACTGTCCATCAGCGTAGTAAGATGCTGTAAAATCACTACTTGTCTTCTCTGTGTTGCACAGCCCTCCCCGTGCCTCCCGCCACATTATACATGCTAGTTGTAAGGCCCCCTTTCTTCTCCCTCCCCCTTCTCTCTCCCTTCCCACCTGTCCTCCCCAGTCCCTTTCCCTTTGGTAACTATTAGTCCCTTCTTGGGTTCTGTGATTCTGCTGCTGTTTTGTTCCTTCAGTTTTTCCTTTGTTCTTACATTCCACATATGAGTGAAATCATTTGGTACTTGTCTTTCTCTGCCTGGCTTATTTCAGTGAGCATAATACCCTCTAGCTCCATCCATGTTGTTGCAAATGGTAGGATTTGTTTTCCTCTTATGGATGAATAATATTCCATTGTGTATATGTACCACATCTTCTTTATCCATTCATCTACTGATGGACACTTAGGTTGCTTCCATTTCTTGGCTATTGCAAATAGTGCTGTGATAAACATAGGGGTGCATCTGTCTTTTTCAAATTGGGCTGCTGCATCCCTAGGTAAATTCCTAGAAGTGGAATTCCTGGGTCAAATGGTATTTCTATTTTGAGCTTTTTGAGGAACCTCCATACTGCTTTCCCCAATGGTTGAACTAATTTACATTCCCACCAGCAGTGTAGGAGGGTTCCCCTTTCTCCACAACCTCGCCAACATTTGTTGTTGTTTGTCTTTTGGGTGGTGGCGATCCTTACTGGTGTGAGGTGATATCTCATTGTGGTTTTAATTTGCATTTTTCTGATGACTAGTGATGTGGAGCCTCTTTTCATGTGTCTGTTGGCCATCTGAATTTCTTCTTTGGAGAACTGTCTGTTCAGTTCCTCTGCCCATTTTTTAATTGCATTGTTCACTTTTTGTTTGTTGAGGTGCGTGAGCTCTTTATATATTTTGGATGTCAACCCTTTATCGGATCTGTCATTTATGAATATATTCTCCCACACTGTAGGATACCTTTTTTTCTATTGATGGTGTCCTTTGCTGTACAGAAGCTTTTCAGCTTGATATAGTCCCACTTGTTCATTTTTGCTTTTGTTTCCCTTGCCTGGGGAGATATGTTCATGAAGAAGTCGCTCATGTTTATGTCCAATTCTTACACTTTTGTATGTCATTTTGTTTCCTAAATCATAGCTTACTTGAAAGCAATGGATGGTACTCTGACCTCAGTGAGATTTAACTCTTAAGGGCAAGGGAGAGGAGACATCCAACTGTGAAAGGCAGGCAGAGTCTCTCAGAGCAACAGTGGGCCACCCTGGAGTGGGGGAGCCCCTATTCCTCGGGAGGTTTTCTTGCCGCTGGCCTTGATAGGCAGGCTCAGTCCAGCTACCAGCCGGTCACCCATAAAGTCAGTCTTACCGCCCTGTCCCTTGATTGCATGGATTTATCTTCCCCTCAGATCTGGACTCTCCTTGGCTCTAGACCTGGATCTTTAACTTGGATTTCACCTTTGGCTCTCCGAAGTTATTTGTGTCTGTGCTTTCCTTGGTGTTTGAACCTCAGCGGTGTCTTCCTTTGGATTCTCAGTGTCCCGTTGCTCTTAGGAACTCTGCACCCACTCTCCTCGTGGTGGTAGAAAATCTGCCTCTGCCTCATACCCACGAGGCCAGCTCCTTTTCCTCCAAGGGAGTGTTCTCATGTTCCAACAGAGCAAGATGCTTGAGAACCTTATTAATGACTCTTGTGCAACCAAACAAATATTAATTATATCCTGGATTCTCTGAAAAGGCTTTTACCTTTTAGAAAAAAAATTAATCTGGTATTGCTGAAATTAAGTCCATTTTATTACTTAGATGGGTAGTCCTTCAAATGTTATGAAAATCTTATTCATTCTCAATATCTTACTCCGAGGTTTCTAAAAAAATCAGAAATCATACAGTATTAGTACTGTGGAGTAATGTAGAGCATTATCATTTAATGGGCTGTAGAATATATTATTTTTGAAGAACGTAACCCAACTTTTTTAGTAGCTTACACCAGCTTTCATATCAAAGCAATGTTACATTAAACAAAGCCTTTTTAAAGATATGTTTTGTTTATAGATTTGTCTTTTAGGTCAATAGCAGACACTAAGAAGAGAGATGATATCATAAAATAGTTGGAAAGGGAGATAGGAGAACAAATGGCTATTGACATGAAATGTTTATTTTGGAGAGAATTCTTGGCATTTTTGCCCCACATCAGCATAATAAGAATTTGTTGAAGGGGGAAGCAATAATGTGTTTGTTGAGGATTAATGTCCTCATAGAGCATTTGTGTTAGTGAATATATTACGGAAGTACCATAAATATAGTAATTAAAAAGTTGCACACTAAACACTTTGTGGACTGGCATAAATACTCTGTTCCTCCCCTTTGATGGCCTGCATTCAAGTGAAGAGTGTATTGTTCATCTTGGTCTCTTAGCATATTTAATCAAGAATAGAAAGAAGGGTGACCATCTGAAAGATTTGTTTTATTCTTGGAATATTACTGATTATATGAACACAAACAAATTTGATGTTTTCAGGACTGAGTTATTTTTTAACAATTCAAAAAAAAGGTCATATAGTACATATTACCAATAAAAAAACAACCCACTGTTCCTCACTTTTGGAAACATAATCATTAGAGGATTATTTCCAGACAAGACCTCAGAACCGTGCTGCTCTGTAACATGTATATGTGTTCAATATGACTGTGATACCTCAGAGCTTCTGTGTTTTACAAGAAGCAAAATGATGAATAATATAAATATATATTAGGACAAAAACATAGACCTGTAACTGAGTGAATTTTCAGAATTTTCAAGGGAGTGAGACTTGATTATCTCATTACTGTGTTTTGCCCCAGTGGGTTGAACTGGTGCAGGTTGCTGTGTGAATGAGCATCTGGGAGGAGAGGCACCATGTGGTCAGACTAATGATACCCTGTCCTTCACACGGAGGATGACAAAGAAGGCAGACAGATGTAAAGTGGGCAATTTCTATTTCTTTGTATGCTCAAAATGTTTGCACCTACCTATTTTCCCATTTAGGAAGCATCCTGTTTTCATGATTTCATTATTTCTGAATCCTCTTACTTAACACACAATATTTATTTATGAGTTCATAAAGAATTTTTCTGCAAAGAGGAAAGTAAATGCAGTTGAATATGATTTACAGCTTGGCTTTGAGTCAATTAGGGTGGGAAAGGAAGAACTAGAAAGACTATTTCTGTTCTCACCATTTAATTGACCTCCTTACTTCCTAGTTGTGAGACCTCCTTATTTATGTATTGGCTTTTGATTTATTCCATATTTATAGGCTGCCTGCTATACATCTTATGCCCTGGGGATACAAAGATAAATGGCCCAGTGAGAAGGATCTGATGACTTTGGAACCATCTCAATCCTAGCTGATTTCAATGATGATAACATGTTTGTCTAGAATTCTAAAGTTCTGTCATTTTCCAAAGATGGTCTGGAGATGTCCACGTTAACAGAATAGACAAACTGTGGAACAGCCTCAGGGTTTTTGAGATCACAAAGTCTGCCTGAAGAACATACAATGTACTTTTGAAGATGTTTTCCATTGCATTTGATTTTCTAATGAACCTTGCTGTTTTTGGCATTTATTGGAGTGCTTTCCAAAAAGGAAGTCACTCCACCCACTTTTGGATTTGCCAAAACCTGAGGTGGAAGTGCGGGCAGGAGACATCCTTGCCGTGTGCAGAGGCATTACGCTAGGGCATCTCAGGTGCAGGCGCTACTTCCAACCAGTGCCCCCTTCTTCTTGCCTTAATGTCTGACTCCGTTTCCATTAGGTTATTCATGCTTGGAGGGATCTTTGATTTGCAGCATCTTAAGAAGCCTTGTACAATGGTGGGTAGTCCTTTCACTTAACGAATCTATATGTAAATCTTTGGGAAGGTTGGCACCCAAAACTTAAAGTCATTTTAAGAAGAATGTCCTGTTCTTCTGAATCTTTTGCTTATATGGTATTTTTTGCTACTATTATGTTCTGCTACGGGTGTGCTTACATCACAAATGCCCTTTCCCATCTTGATATGTACTATGTTTATTTACCTTAAAACAGGGTTGAACTATTTTAATTTTGGAGGGCAGCATGCTAGACATGAAGATTTTCAAGATCTGTGTTCTCAAACCATTTTCATTGTCCCCTCATTCTCAGCACAGAGCCTTGCCAACTCTTTTCTCTACAATGTAAATGTCATTTGGCTTATTGCCTACAACATCCCAATGCTGTTACATACAAACTCACTCTAACCACATTTGTCTTTATTCTTGTAATTCTAACATTACTCGAATTTTGGAGGGTGTGGATTCCCCTTTTTCTTCAAGGTCAGCCCCTTCATCTGTACTCCTGACCCTCTTTCCTGCCTCCTCTGGTATATTACTCTGTTTCTTATCCTTATTCACCTTGTATCCCATGGTACCTCTCTGCCTTTCTTCCTTGGTCTTTTTCAAAAGATTTTTTTCCTTTGCCCATTCTGTCAGGGTGCATATTCTCTGGGGTTCTGCTTTTGGAGTTAATCCTCTCATCTTCTCACTCTACCCATATTCCCTCAGTGACATCACTCACTAACCTGATTGCTGTTTCTCTCTATGTGTTGATCACTTATGTACCTGCATGTTTCAGGTTTCTTCCCCAGGCTTCACACTCAAGAGTATCTGGGTATCCCCACCCGAATCTTCCACACCTCAGTTCCTAATGCCCCAAGCTAAACCCCTTGTCTTCCTATTAAACCTACTCTTTTCCCTGTATTCTCCACCTTAGTTGTCATTCCTGTTTGCACATGTATTCAGTCAACAAGCTGTTCTGTTTTTAGTGCCTGGATGTTTCCCTTTCTCTTTTCTTCTCTCCTTTCTCCTTACCCACCTCTAATTCCCACCCTTCCACTTCTACCTAACAACCAAACTGGCAGAACTGGTCTCCCTATCTCTGCTCTGCCCCCTTTGAGTCCATTCAGAGAGAGTAATGCATCTGAAACCCTGGTCTGACCCAGCACTGGGTGTCTGTGACCAGCATACAGTCAGAGTTCTTGAATATGAGTACAAGGTCCCATGGGGCTCCAGGCTTCTTCACTGTCCTCACCCAAGGGAGGCCAGCAACACTGAATACATCTGCCGCTTCTGTCTTGTCTCCCATTCCTGGCCCGGCTAAGTCCTACCCAACCGAGGACACGCCAGGCATTGCCTTTCCTTGGAAGCCTTCTGCAGCCTCTCCATTTCTCGGTGAGGTGCCACTGCTTGACAGGAAGCTCAGTCACTGCCCTAGTCCCACTGCCCTTTCGGGTCTGTTGTGTGTGTCTTTGGCCCCACTGGACTTCACTTCCCTTAAAAGCAGACAGTGTCAGAGGAGCCAAGATGGCGGCGCAAGTAGGGCAGTAGAAATCTCCTCCCAAAACCATATATATTTTTGAAAATACAACAAGTACAACTATTCCTAAAAGAGAGACCAGAGGATACAGTACAACAGCCAGGCTACATCAACATCTGCGAGAACCCAGTGCCTCATGAAGGGCGTAAGATACAAGCCATGACCCAGCAGGATGCAAGCACTCCCTCGACCCCAGCTCACCGGTGGGAGGAAAGGAGTCGGAGTGGGGAGGGAGTAGAAGCACACGACTGCTAAATACCCAACCCTAGTCATCTGCACCAAGAGTGCAGACACACATTGTATGGTGTGCTGGATATTAGGGAAAAGGAAAAGGAAAATCTGCAAGTGGGTGCCCACAGCTGGCTCCCCTGGGACAAAGGAAAAGCAAGTGCTTTTTGAAAGTCTTAAAGGGACAGGAGCTCCACAGCTGGATGGAATCGCCCCGGCACACTCAGCCCAGCAGGCTGGGAATCCTGAGGAACTTCAGGTGCCGCAACGCCCTGGGTGGCAGCGCAGCTCTGAAGACCCTCACGGTGATAAGCAGCCTGCCATTTGTTCCCCTGGCCAGCACAGCCCTGCCACAGTGACCAAGCAGCCGGAGAGCAGCCCCACCCACAGCAGCTGCCCAGAGTCTCCTCCCGACATGCAGCTGCCTGCGCTGGACCCAGAGGCTGCTGCCGGTGTGCTGCTGCCTGACACAGACAGAGGAAGCTGGGGCAAGGTGTGAAGGGGCACCATTCTCACAGGAGAACACACCGGGCACACCTGCCATTCCCCGTAGGACTCTGGGCTGTTCCAAGGGCCGCCCCACATACGGGAGCTCATGGGACTAACCCAGAGGCTGCTCCTGGTGTGCAGGTAACCAACAGAGGCAGCAGAGAAGGGCAAGGTGACCAGCAAGCAGGAAGGGACTTGATTCTCCCAGCTGACACACGCACCACCTACCTACGACTACCTCTATCACCATGAAAAGGCAGAAGAATTTGGTCCAGTCCAGAATTAACCAGACAACCCCTGAGAGAGGGCCTGGGGAGATATATATAACCAATATTCCTGAAAAAGAATTCAAAATAAATGTCATAACCATGCTGATGGACCTGCAGAGAAATATGCAAAAGCTAAGGGATCAAGTCAGGAGGGAGAATACAGAAATGAAACAATCTCTGGAAGGACTTAAGAGCAGACTGGATGATGTGCAAGAGACTGTTAATGGAATAGAAATCAGAGAATAGGAATACAGAGAAGCTGAGGCAGAGAGAGATAAAAGGATCTCCAGGAATGAAAGAATATTAAGAGAACTGTGTGATTAATCCAAATGGAACAATATTCATATTATACGGGTACAAGAAGAAGAAGAGAGAGAAAAATGGATAGAAAGTGTCTTTGATGAAATAATTGCTGAAAACATCCCCAAACTGGGGAAGGAAATTGTCTCTCAGACCATGGAAGCCCACAGATCTCCCAACACATGAGACCCAAGGAGGAAAACACCAAGACATATAATAATTAAAATGGCAAAGAGCAAACACAAGGGCAGAGTATTAAAGGCAGCCAGAGAAAAAAGGTCACCTACAAAGGAAAACCCATCAGGCTATCATCAGACTTTTCAACAGAGACCTTGCAGGCCAGAAGAGAATGGCATGATATATTTAATGCAATGAAACAGAAGGGCCTTGAACCAAGAATGCTGTATCCAACACCATTATCATTTAAATATGAAGGAGGGATTAAACAGTTCCCAGACAAGCAAAAGTTGAGGGAATTTGCCTCCCACAAACCAGCTCTACAGGATATTTTAAAGGGACTGCTCTAGATGGAAGACTCCTAAGGCAAAATAGATGTCACCAGAGAAAATAAAATCACAGCAAAGAAAGCAGACCAACCAAAAACCAACCAAAGGTAAAAAATAAAATCAACTACTCACAAAAGCAGTCAAAGGAAACACAAAAGAGCACAGAATAAAACACCTAACATATAAGAATGGAGAAGGAGGAATAAGAAGGGAGAGAAATAAAGAATCATCTGACTGTGTTTATAATAGCTTAATAAGCACGTTAAGTTAGAAAGTTAGATAGTAAAGAAGCTACCCTTGAACCTTTGGTAACCACAAATCTAAAGCCTGCAATGGCAATAAGTACAAGAGTGGATAAAAAAGCAAGACCCATCTATATGCTGCTTACAAGAGACTCACCTCAAACTCAAAGACATGCACAGATTAAAATTCTAGGGATGGAAAAAGATATTTCATGCAAACAATAGGGAGAAAAAAGCAGGTGTTGCAGTACTTGTATCAGACAAAATAGACTTCAAAACAAAGAAAGTAACAAGATAAAGTAGGACATTACATAATGATAAAGGGCTCAGTCCAACAAGAGGATATAACCATTACAAATATATATGCACCCAACACAGGAGTACCAACATATGTGAAACAAATACTAACAGAATTAAAGGAGGAAATAGAATGCAATGAATTCATTCGAGGAGACTTCAGCACACCACTCACTCCAAAGGACAGATCCACCAGACAGAAAATAAGTAAGGACACAGAGGCACTGAACAACACACTAGAACAGATGGACCTAACAGACGTGTACAGAAGTCTACACCCAAAAGCAGCAGGATACACATTCTTCTCAAGTGCACATGGAACATTTCCAGAATAGATGACATACTAGGCCACAAAAAAAGCCTCAGTAAATTCAAAAAGATTGAAATCCTACCAACGAACTTTTCAGACCACAAAGGTATAAAACTAGAAATAAATTGTACAAAGAAAACAAAAAGGCTCACAAACACATAGAGGCTTAATAACGTGCTTTTAAATAATCAATGGGTCAATAACTAAATTAAAATAGAGGTCAAGCAATATATGGAGACAACTGACAACAACAGCACAAAGCCCCAACTTCTGTGGGAAGCAGCAAAGGCAGTTCTAAGAGGAAAGTATATAGCAATCCAGGCCTATTTAAAGAAGGAAGAACAATCCCAAATGAATAGTCTAAAGTTACAATTATTGAAACTGGAAAAAGAAGAACAAATGAGGCCCAAAATCAGCATAAGGAGGGACATAATAAAGATCAGAGAAGAAATAAATAAAATTGAGAAGAATTAAACAATAGAAAAAATCATTGAAACCAAGAGCTGGTTCTTTGAGAAAATAAAGAAAATAGATAAGCCTCTAGTCAGACTTATTAAGAGAAAAAGAGAATGTACACACATCAACAGAATCAGAAATGAGAAAGGAAAAATCACAACGGACCCCACAGAAATACGAGGAATTATTAGAGAATACTATGAAAATCTATATGCCAACAAGCTGGGAAACCTAGAAGAAATGGACAACTTCCTAGAAAAATACTACCTTCCAAGACTGACCAAGGAAGAAACAGAAAATCTAAACAGACCAATTACCAGCAATAAAATTGAATCGGTAATCAAAAAACTACCGAAGAACAAAACCCCCAGACCAAATGGATTCACCGCTGAATTTTATCAGACATATAGAGAAGACATAATACCCATTCTCCTTAAAGTTTTCCAAAAAATAAAAGAGGAGGGAATACTACCAAACTCATTCTATGAAGCTAGCATCACTCTAATGCCAAAACCAGGCAAAGACACCACCAAAAAAGAAAATTACAGACCAATATCCCTGATGAACACAGATGCAAAAATACTCAACAAAATAATAGCAAACCGAATTCAAAAATACATCAAATGGATCATACACCATGAGCAAGTGGGATTCATCTCAGGGATGCAAGGATGGTACAACATTCGAAAATCCATCAACATCATCCACCACATCAACAAAAAGAAGGACAAAAACCACATGATCATCTCCATAGATGCTGAAAAAGCATTTGACAAAATTCAACATCCACTCATGATAGAAACTCTTAGCAAAATGGGTATAGAGGGCAAGTAGCTCAACATAATAAAGGCCATATATGACAAACCTACAACCAACATAATACTGAACAGCAAGAAGCTGAAAGCCTTTCCTCTAAGATCGGGAACAAGACAGGGATGCCCAGTCTCCTCACTGTTATTCAACATAGTTCTGGAGGTCCTAGTCATGGCAATTAGACAAAAGAAAGAAATACAAGAATCCATATTGGTAAAAAGAAGTTAAACTGTTACTATTTGCAAATGACATGATATTGTACATAAAAAACCCTAAAGACTCCACTCCAAAAGTATTAGAACAAATAACTGAATTCAGCAAAGTTGCAGGATACAAAATTAGTACCCAGAAATCTGTTGCTTTCCTATACACTAACAATGAACCAACAGAAAGAGAAATCAGGAAAACAATTCCATTCACAATAGCATCAAAAAGAATAAAATACCTCGGAATAAACCTAACCAAGGAAGTGATAGACCTATAGCCTGAAAACTACAAGACACTCTTAAGAGAAATTAAAGAGGACACTAATAAATGGAAACTCATCCCATGCTCTTGGATAGGAAGAATTAATATTGTCAAAATGGCCATCCTGCCTTAAACAATCTACAGATTCAATGCAATCCTTCTCAAAATACTAACAGCATTCTTCAACAAAGTGGAGCAAATAGTTTTAACATTCATATGGAACCACAAAAGAGCCCAAATAACCAAAGCAATCCTGAGAAGGAAGAATAAAGCAGGGGGCATCTCACTCCCCAACTTCAAGCTCTACTACAAAGCCACAGTAATCAAGACAATTTGGTTCTGGCACAAGAACAGACTCACAGACCAGTGAAACAGAATAGAGAGCCCAGATATTAACCCAAACATATAGGTCAATTAATATACAGTAAAGGAGCCATGGACATACAATGGGGAAATGACAGCCTCTTCAACAGCTGGTGTTGGCAAAACTGGACAACTACATGTAAAAGAGTGAAACTGGATCATTGTCTAACCCCATACACAAAAGTATGTTTGAAATGGATCAAAGACCTGAATGTAAGTCATGAAACCATCAAACTCTTAGAAAAAAACATAGGCAAGAATCTACTGGACATAAACATGAGCAGCTTCTTCATGAACATATCTGCCCAGGAAAGGGAAACAAAAGCAAAAATGAACAAGTGGGACTATATCAAGCTGAAAAGCTTCTGTCCAGCACAGAACACCACCAATAGAACAAAAAGGCATCCTACAGTATGGGAGAATATATTCATAAATGACAGATCTGATAAGGGGTTGACATCCAAAATACATTAAGAGCTCATGCATCTCAACAAACAAAAAGCAAATAATCCAATTAAAAAATGGGCAGAGGATCTGAACAGACAGTTCTCCAAAGAAGAAATTCAGATGGCTAACAGACACATGAAAGATGCTCCACATTGCTAATCATTAGAGAAATGCAAAGTAAAACCACAATAAGATATCATGTCACCCCATTAAGGATGGCCACCATCCAAAAGTCCAACAACAACGAATGTTAGCGAGGTTGTGGAGAAAGGGGAACCCTCCTACACTGCTGGTGGGAATGTAAATTAGTTCAACCATTGGGGAAAGCAGTATGGAGGTTCCTCAGAAAACTCAAAATAGGAATACCATTTGATCCAGGAATTCCACTTCTAGGAGTTTACCCTAAGAATGCAGTAGCCCAATTTGAAAAAGACAGATGCACCCCTATGTTTATCACAGCACTATTTGCAATAGCCAAGAAATGGAAGCAACCTAAGTGTCCATCAGTAGATGAATGGATAAAGAAGATGTGGTACATATACACAATGGAATATTATTCAGCCATAAGAAGAAAACAAATCCTACCATTTGCAACAACATGGATGGAGCTAGAGGGTGTTATGCTCAGTGAAATAAGCCAGGTGGTGAAAGACAAGTACCAAATGACTTCACTCATATGTGAAATATAAGAACAAAGAAAAAACTGAAGAAGCAAAACAGCAGCAGACTCCCAGAACCCAAGAATGGACTAACAGTTACCAAAGGGAAAGGGACTGCGGAGGATGGGCAAGAAGGGAGGGATAAGGGGGAGGGGGAAGAAAAGGGGCATTATGATTATCATGTATAATGTGGGGAGGGTACAGGGGGTCTGTACAACAGAGAGAAGACAAGTAGTGATTCTACAGCATCTTACTATGCTGATGGACAGTGACTGTAAATAGGGTATGTAGGGGGGACTTGGTGATGGGGGGAGTCTAGTAAACATAATGTTCCTCATCTAATTGTAGATTAATGATACCAAAAAAGAAAAAAATAGACACTGTCTTGTATCTGGGGTTTTATGTTCTGGGTTTTGATCTGGTGTGTTCAGTTTAAGACAATTCACTGAGACGTCCAGCTGTGGGATGTGTACTTTTCTGTATTTATGTTATACTTTAATTAAAAGTTAGGAAAAAAGTCAATGTGACATCTTCTCTACCCAATGCAGAGAACTTCTTTTTTCTTTCAAGTGTTTTGCATTTCTGTAGGATATTAGTTCAGATGTCACAACAAAGAACTGGGCCAGTGGTATTCCTTGATGTGAAGGAAGAGTCAGATGAAAAAGCCTCAGAGAAGTGTGGGTGGGATTGCCCGGTCTGCTGAATGGGGCCGGGGAGGGCCAGCCCTGGTGGACAGACTTGCAGTGACCTGTGCTTCAGTCACAGGGGCCATATGCTAACCACCATTGGTCTCTCCACCCGCCTGCAGTGACAGGGTGACTTCATCTCCAATGTGACTATGAATAATGCATAAATGTGGTTATCTGGAAATTTGTGGTCATTAGCATTTTAATAAAAAAAATGCAGCCATTATCCTAAATCTCTATTTTGTTCCTACTTTTTTTTTGTCTGTCCCCCAGCTAACCGTCTCAGTCTTTCCTGAGTGCTTGGAAACCACCGGGCCCCCTGCTGATGTGCTGACTGGCCGCTATGGGCAGAAGGTACCCAGAGGCTCACTGTCATCCACGCAGCTTGTGTATGTATGGGGTTGGTCTCTCTATTCTCCCCTTTAATTTTCATTGTAGAATATTGCAGGGTACTGGACTGGTGAAAGTTTATAAGATTTAAATGAGAGTGTTAAGAAATGCAAGAGAATGGACTGCTCTAGGGTACGTTTTTAATACCGAATGATGAGGCATTATTTAAATTAGGATTTTTGTAATCCATTGGCCCTGTAACACCAGAAGTGCATATCAGCAATCTCCCTTTTCTGATTCAATACATCCACTCATATATGGTTTTTTTTTTTTTTTTTAAGGCTTTCCTTTCTCATCACAACATACAACATTTGGAACAACAGCAGTGTCATAAATGAAAAACATTCCCTACAGATTGTTTTAATTCTGTTGAAATAAAAATAATTCATGGACCCAGAAGAGAGGTCCTCTGCATATGTTATTATTGAAAAGGTTTTAGGGAGAGAGTCCCTGACTCTTATTTTTAACAATTCTCCAAAAGAGGAAACGCTTGACTCCCTCGGTGGTGACCGGGTCTCACAACACTTCAGTCTTTCCAATAATAGTCTTCTGGGAATCGCTACAATTGCAGCTTTTTCCTATTTGTCTCTACCTCTGATTAACTTAGGAGAAAAATGATTATTGCCCATTTAATGATCTCCCTTATTTTTATAAAGAAGGGTTTGTCCCAAACTTATTTTTTGCCTCCTTTAGTCTTCTAGCTTTGAGCCAGCTGTTTAGATATTTGTTTTTGTTGCTTCCCTGTGGACCTCTGGAATTTTGGCTTCAAATCAGGAATATGTTAGGGTCATTCCCCAGAGTGCCTTTGCTCCCATAACCTACCCTGAGTTATGTTTGGTCATATTCACCTTTAAGTCCCACTATCTTCTACATTTCAGTTTTTTCTTCATAGGAAAGTTCGAACTACCCTCAAACGTTCACCTGGACAGTTGCTTTTAAAAATAAGCCAGGGCTTTAGAAGCAGCTGTGGAGGGGAGAGGTGACAAGATGGGGGTTCAGACCGACCACCAGCTAAGGCCCACGGGGTGGGAGAAACAGCTTTTACATATATACGTTAGTATTCTCCCAGGGCATTACTATATTACTCTAAAATCAGCAGTTTTCTTCGTAAACATAATCAGACAAAGCTTACCCTTGTTTACTGTAAAATAGAGGTCAGTAAACTGTGCCCCATGGGCTAAATCCAGCCCATGCCAGTTTTTCTTGGCGCTAACAGCAGTTTTTATAGTTTTAAATGGTTGTGTACACACCTACACCATCTCAAGTTGCCTCTTGGCTCTCAGAGCCTAAAATATCTACAGTCTGGCCTTTTGAGAGAAAGTTTGCCTATCTTGCCATAGAAGAAAGTTGAAAGCCATGTCCTGTGATTGAACCACATGACATTGTCATTATTTGATGGATTTTGACCTGCAGAAATGCACTTTTTATATGGCTTAATCTAATAACATTTCAAGGAAATTCTTCTTTCAGAATGATTAAAAATGTTAAAATTTGGGTTCATAGGGTGGAAACTGTAAATTTACATGGAAAATTCCCATATGTGGACCTGCTCATTTTTCACCATCTTGGTGAGCAAGTCATTGTACCTCTCTGGGGCTTTCCACGCGGCTCTGAGCTGCAAAGTCTTGTGCTGTCATGTTGTTGAAAGAAAGCACTTCTTCGTCACCTGACTTGTTTTTTATGAAGGGCTCTCTAGGAGAAAACTGTCTTCTACCCTTCCTGGGTGCCATGAATGTACAAGCTCTCCCCAGAGGCCTCTGCTGAGCATGTCTTGTGCCTCTTTTCTGATGGGAAGGAGGACAAGTGGCTGCCTTCTCCAGCAGGCATGTGTGATGGTCCCTTGGCCTGCAGTGTGTTGTCATAACATATTGTTTGAAACATCCTCCTCCGGAACTAGAATGTATTTCTCACCCTTTTGTGCTTTCTGTCTCCTTTTTCAGTATTGTTGATCCCTTTGTCCAGTGCATTAAAGCAGTCCTTTATTTTATGTGATTTGTTTTCCGCTCTCCCTCTCCCCCACTTGTACTCCCTTCTCCTGATTATTAAATAAGATTTGCTGTTGAAACCTCCGACGGACATTCTTTAGTGGCCACTCTTAGTGGTAGGAAAATTGACCGCAGCTGCTCTGTGTTCTGTCACCTAAGGCAAGTTATTTAAGATGACTGGGGGCCTACGTCTGAATAGGGCCACACTGTTCTCTGGAGAAGGGAAACTATTTCAGAAAAAAAAAAAATTCTCTGGAGTTTATAATTTTGTCATTAGGTGTGGTCAGAACCATCAGTCAAAGGCTGGTAGTACACACTGCTGCGTTCTGAGTAGTTTTTGAAGCTCATATATAAACACACTGGAGTTTTAGATTTTCATTCTTTCTGCTTTGGAGTCCTTGTGCTGCCTTTTAAGGCTATCTTCTTTCAGGACAGGATGCTTTCCTTGGTGGAATGTGGAATGGCATCCATTGAGCACCAAAATAAGAAGCTAATAGCTAGAACTGACCTTTCCAGTTTTTTCCTACAGATATTTGCTTGTGTTAAGACTGGAGTTTTAAAATTCTCCTGGGAATTGCTAATGAGATTGTATCCTTGTTTATTTTCATTTGTATCTATTTGCTCCTTTGCATGACTAGAGCCACTGCCCTAGCTCCAGCTGTTAGGATCTGGACTCTTGCAGTAGTCTCCTGACCTCTGGCCTGAAGTGTCTTTCCCTGCAGATTTGACTCATGTATAGCAACCAACTTAATCAAATGGAAGCATAGCTCTGATCATGTTGCTTCCCTGCAGAGAGTGTTTGGTGTATCCACACCAGTCCAGAAGGTTGCCCTGACATGAGTCCTCTGCGTTTTCTTTCACTCCTTATTTCAATGCCCACTACTCCTTGTTCATAGTTGTTACTGCTGCCGTCGGCATGTTCCTCCTCCATAGCTATCTCACACTAGCCTCAGTGGTCTGCTCCAGCCAAGACACACCCTTTGCCTGTGGGTCACTGTGCTTTGCACCTGCCGTTGCCTCTGGAACACAGATTCATCTGTTGACAGCCTGCTGGAACCTTGCTCTGGCTGTAGGGTACTGCAGAGTTGCCCTCTTTCCCAGGGAGTTTGCCTAGTTTCTCAGCTAGAAGCATGTATTCTTGTCACTCTTTAATCTCCGTCCTGGAGCTTGTGGCCCAAATGACTCATTTTGAGGAGTGTGTATACTTTGAACTTTTACACTAAATGCATTTTCATTTCCCTCCTCTCCTCTGTGTGTGAGAATGGTGCTGTACTTACAGCTGATGCTCAAATATTTGTGGGATCACCTGGGCTTACGGGTTGGGTTGGATAATGATTGTCCTCAGGAAGCCCTGCAAAGCATTTTGCAGAGCACCTGACAAAGCCAGTGCAGGTCAAGGCCATGGGGCACCAGGGCAGCCCCCGTGCCACTCCCTGACCCGTCTCTCCTTCCGCCTTCCCTTCTCTCTCACTTAGGGGGTATGGCCTCCTTTCTGCACTTAAAAAATTGCCATTTAAAAAGTTTAAATAGAAACAGGCACACACAAAGATTTCTTTTGGCCTCCCCTCCTGGACTTCCTCGCTTGCACTGATGAAAGGCATTCATTTAGTTGTAGGTACTGCTCTATGCCACATGCTGTGTATTAAATTTACTATAAGTATTTCACTTCCAAAGGGGTGAACTTTGAAAGGCCATTTTATTACCCCCATTTCACAGATGGGAAAACGGAGGCTTGAAATAACAAAGTAACTTGTCAGAGCAGAGTTGCCATTTGAACCTAGGTTTATGTGCCTGCCCAACCCCATGTATGTTCTTTCCTACCACCAGGCTGACTTGTGATCCGTGATCACTTGTTTAGGTGATATCCACTCGTCTGCTGTCCCTACCAGGGCTCTGGGTAATAGGGTCTAAAAGGCCTCAAAAGATTCAGTATCAAAGGATGCTGACGTCTGTCTCTATCCAAATAAACCCAGTCACCACAAATAACATGAAGGCCTTAGGAAAGCATATAAAAAGAGTAATCATAATAAATACAATCATGGTAATAACACTTTTTAAAAATCACTCACATAATACCTGTTTAATATAGAAAATTTTAAAAATAAAAGAAGTTCTCAAAATATGACATACCAAGAGAGAACGCCTTTTTAACCTTATCTTGAATACCCCTCTGTACTTCAAAAATTCTCTCAATATATTTATTTATTCTGTTTATTTACAGAAATGGGACCATGTTGTACATGGTGTTTACTCAACAAAGAATCATAAATACCTCTCTAGACCAGTACGTTTACTTTCAGAGCAACTCAAAAGCAACTGTGGCCTGTGGCTGACTGACTGACGTGATATCCTAGGAGGCAGTAAAAACAGTTGGATTCATGAAGGCTGATGCACCTTGTTATGAAGAGCAACTTTCACCATGTTAGAAAAAATGCTGGTCAGGACCCAGTGAACTGATTTGCACCATTCATTCATGGGTCTCAACTCTCAGTTTGAAAAGCACTGGTCTAGAAATCACCCAAAAATGGAAAGTGCGCTTGGCAGAATCAGGATTTTTAGGCGCAGGGGTGAGGGTGGTAGAGGGGGTTCTGAACTCAGCCTCCATGGGAGGAACTTGGAATTTGAATTAAGACCAGGAGCCCAGGAACAGTGCTTAAGATCATTAACAGCCAAGTGGGTCTTACTGCCCAGAACAGCCAGGATGTGACATGCTCTCCCAAGAGAGGGGCTTTCTGCTCTGGCTATAATTGGTTTTCCTGGAGTGGGTGGAAGTTCCTGCAGGGTTGTCCAGACGCAGGTGATCACAGCCCAGGAGCCCCTGGGAGTCTTACAGTTTTAGTAATAAGATTCCCTAAATGAAGAGTGGATAAGGCAGCTGGGAAAGGTTAAAGGCAACAAGATTTAAAAAATAACACTGATTGGTTTTTCTTCTGTCCAAGGAAATAAAAAGTGACCTGTTTATTTTACAAAATGCATAAACACCAAAAAACACAAAGAAAAAGAAAATCCTTGACATTTTGCATGTGTCTTTCAAGTCTGTGTGTGTGTGTGTGTGTGTGTGTGTGTGTGTGTGTACATGTGTGTATCTGGACCTTTATATTAAACATTATTGTGGTCATACTGTACTCTTACTTTATGACCTGCTTTTTGTCACTTAATTCATCATGGAAACTTCAGATATTATTAAATCTTCTAGTATGTGACTTTTAACGATCTTATACTTTATTGCATTGCATGGATATTTCGTGATTAACAATCACCCATAGTTGAACAAGAATGGTATTTCCAATCTCTGCTTTCCTCTAGATTAATCATCACTCATGACTCTCTCTTTTTTTTCCTCTCACTAAGAAAGGTGTAGAAGTGAAATTGCTAAGTTAAAGCATTGCTTGCACATTTTAAAGACATTGCTACTCACGTCCAAACTGCCCTCTGGAGAAGTTTTATCTCTTTCCATTCCATCATCCTTGAGTGGAACTACACATTTATTCTCACTCTGCAAACAGAGGGAGAGAAAAAACACTTTCCAGTATGATAGATGAAATATGCTCCCTTCGTTGTTGCTGTTTGCATTTCCTGATTTTTTCCTAATATTGAGGCTTAACATTTTTAAAAATCTGTTCAGTTAGTCCCAGATCAGCCACATTAAATATGTCAAGCCAATGTAAAAAAGTCAATATGACTGGTAGGTGAGGTGACATGTTTTCATTCTGTGTAGTTTGTATTGGTTTTAAGCTAAACGTCTGATTCTCTAAAAAGACAAGTTGCCAGGTTTTTCATATGGCAATGTCTTAGGGAGTTCATTTAAAGTATGAGAGCCCTGGGCCTAGAACTGTGGATGTAAGAGCAGGCAGCCTGGGATCATGGGAGAGTCCTTTGCATGGGGATGGGAGGCCTGGGCTCCAGCCCTGGTCCTGCCCACCCCAGGCTGAGGGTGTGGACAAATTAGAGCCCGCTGAGTCTTGCTGCTGATATCTGTAAATTGAAGAGTTGGACTGAATGATAGTTAGGCAACCTCTAGTTCAAAAATTCTGTTATGTTTGTTTTCCAGAGAGAACTGCAAGCAAGGCTTAGCTCTAGGAAGAACCAAGTCAAAGTCAGAGCAAATACATTAAAGACAGAGAATTCAGAACATTGATGGATAGTGAAGCAGTGTTTAACCTTACACTTTAACTGCTTAAAATACTTGCAAATAGGCCAAGGCAAAGCGCATTTAAAGGAGAGTGATCACAGCCAAGGAAATAAAAGTGATCCACTTTACTATATAGTAGCAGTAACAAAAATAAAAGTTGTTTTACATGATAATGTTTTGGTTTATCTAGTTAGTTTAGATAAGTGTGTTAGCTCCCATTTCTTGGTATAATTGTGTAAATGCTTCTGATGGGAAAAGTTTTGAATAACCATTATGAGTGTAATTAAGTACAGGGCCTGACACTTAGTAAGTGCCCAATAAATACCTATTGAATGAATAAGTACTTGAAAACTTACTCAGCATTAATTGGGAGTAGGGAGGGTGAGTCGTTGTGCATTATTTGTTTTTCCAAATCCTGTTTTCTAACACAAATGATTCTACAGCTTTAGTGGTGCTCAGGGTAGCTTCTTTGTGCAGGTGACAGCCCCCTTTGGCACCCCCTGATTTCACCATCCCTCTCACCCCTGTTACCTTACTGTCCTCCTCTGCAAATTGGGAAGCAGTTCTAATGCATGTTTTGGTGTCAGTTTCCTTTATTTCTGTTAAGGTGGAATTAAAAAGTCCTCTGTTCTTCCACTTACCGTCTATATATAGTTTCATACTGCTGCTAGAGCAGATTACTGCAAATTTAGTGACGTAAAACAACAAATTTCATCTACCATTTTGGAGACCAGAAGTCAAGTCCAAAAGGAGTCCCGGGTTACCAGGGTGTTTGCAGGGCTGGCTCCCCTTCAAAGTCTAAGGGAGAGTCTGTACCTTCATCTTGTCAGCTTCTGGGAACTCCTGTATTCCTTGGTTTGTGGCCCCTTTCTCCATCTTCAGAGTGGATCACTCTAATTTCTGCTCACCCTGCCTTCTCCTCTTCTGCAGTCAAGTCTTCCTCTGCTTCCTCTTATAAAGAAGTTGTAATTATATTTAATGTCTCCCCAGACCATCCAGAATCTTCTCAAGTCATTAACTTAATCACATCTTCAGAGTCCATTGTGCCCATATAAGGTAACATTCACAAGCTCCAGAAATTAGGATATAAGTATCTTTGGACAGGAGGGGACATTATTCAGCCTACCATACATTCCTTCTCTCTTCCCATTCTGAACTTTTTCCTTTTCTATTTACTACCAACTATTTGCTGTTGTAGGAACACACACACACACACACACACACACACACACACATACACACACACACACACCTGTGTTTGTGTGCAGTTATTGCATCTATCTAGAGAAATCTTAGTTTCCTCTCAAAACAACCCATTTCTGGATTGCTATGCCAGGTACTCCAGCCAACAGAGCAGGACTGCTCATTACCTGATTAAGAGACGAGGTATAGTACAAAGAAGAACATAAAGAGACCCTAAATTCAAAGACACTGTTTTGTTGACAAATCTCCAACTCCTAATTGGGCCAAACCCTACCTGTTAGCTGAATCAATATAGTCTCTGCCCAAACTACCTTCCAGTTTATGAATTTACTCTTTGACTATTTCTAATTTATTATTAAATTTGCCTATTGAAGGTTTTCCCCACTAATGAGATATAATTCATATACTATAAAATTGACCCTTTTAAATTGTAAAATTCAATGGTATTTAGTTTATTCAGAGTTGTATAACCATCACTACTAATTCCAAAATATTTTTATTACCTTGAAAAGAAACACTTTACCTGTCATTAGTTGTTGCTGTTTAATCCCACCTTCCCCCTGAATCTACTTTCTGTCTCTTTGGAAAATTGCTTATTCTGGGCACATTATAAAAATGGCCCATAATATATATATTCATATATATCACATATCACCCCGTATCACATAATATACATACGACATTTGTCATTTCACATAATGTTTTCAGGGTTCATCCACATGGTAGCACTTACCAGTATTTCATCACATTTGGTTTATCCATTCATCAGTTTATGGATATTTGAAGTTCCCATTTTTTGCTGTTATGAATAATGTTGCTGTGAACATTCATGTGCAAGTTTTGAGTGGAGAAATGTTTTCATTTTTCTTGGGCATATACATGGATCATAGGGTCACTCTATCTTTAACTTTTTGAGGAAATGTCAAAGTGTTTTACAAAGTAGCTGGGCCCTTTTACAATCCCACGGGTTCCAATTTCTTGATGTCCTTGCCAAACTTTATTGTCTAACTTTTTTATTATAACTATCCTACTAGGTATGAGTGGTATCTCACTGTGGATTTAATTTACATTTCCCTACTAATTAATAATGTTGAGCATCTTTCAAAGCCTTTGTTCATTTTTAAAGTGGGTTATTTATCCTTTATTTTCTTATTGAATTGGAAGAATTCTTTATATATTCTGGGTACTAGTCCCTTATCAGATGTATAAAATTTTTCTCCTCTTTTGTGGATTGTATTTTTACTTTCTTGATAGTGTCCTTTGAAGCAGCAAAATTTTAAATTTTGATGAAATCCAATTTATCTGCTTTTCTTTTGTCATTTGAACTTTTGATGTGATATCTATAAAACCATTGCCTAATCCAAGATGTTTAAGATTTATCCTTGTTTTTTTTTCCTAATAATTTATAGTTTTAATGTCTACACTCAAGTCTTTGATTCATTTGAGTTAATTTTTATATATGTTCTGAAGTAGTGGTCCAGTTTCATTTTCTTGAATGTGCATAAACTTCATTCTCTTGCATGTGCATATCCAGTTGTCTTAGCACTATTTGTTGAAAGACAATTCTTTCTCCTTTTTAGGATAAGCTTTTCAATTTCTATGAAGGTACCAGTTGGGTTTTCATAGGAATTGTGTTTGCTTATTAAATCACTTTTGGGGGTGTCACTATCTTACATGGATGTCTGTCCATTTATGTGTCTTTTAATTTCTTTCATTGATGATTTGTAGTTCTCAGTGTGAAAGTCTCGTACTTCTTTGTTAAATTTATTCCAAAGTATTTTATTCTTTTTGGTGCTATTATAAATGGAATTGTTTTCTTTATTTTGTTTCAGATTGTTTTGGCTACTGTATGGGAATAGAATTGATTTGTTTGTGCATGTATGTATGTGTATTGTATGTGTGCATGTATTCATGTATGTATGTACATGTGTGTGAATGTATGTTTTTTCCTTTCTACCTTCCTTCACTCTGAATTTCTAGGTAGATTTTTTCTTCCCCTGCTATCTGCTATCCTTTCATTGTTTAAACACATTTTTCAAGTCTCTTTCAGACCATTCTACTGTTTTTGGCTCTTAGGTGCATATGTTGCCATTTGCATTGGCTGTCTCTTATGGTGGAACTTTTTTTTTGTTTAGTCTTAAGCTTTGACAATCATGGCCTCGTTAATGGGGGTGGTTTGCCACGGGAATCCTGTGTGACTAGGAATGTGGAAAAATAGGGCAGTTTCTCATTTGCCTCAGCCAGTGCCCCATGGATGTCATTGTTTCTGGACATTTTTATATTATTTTCTTGGCCTGGGGACCTGACACTTCATGGATGTCATGTATTTTGATGTCACAGCTCCGTGTGGGAGCAGACTTGAGATTTTTCTTTGATATTGGCAAGGTTTTTAAAAATGTACTTACTTACCTTGTTTTTTTACCTCATCCCCAAACAAAAGCTTCCTTGCAAAGCTTGGGGAGGGTGGTGGGAATGAGTATTTCCTAGACTTTGTTTTACTGAGGGGGAAACCCTTTGTGACTGCCGCATAAAGCGGCCAGCTCAGCTCTGGCTAGCCAGTTTCATGGGCCCTCTGGGGCTGCATGCCCCTTGCTTCTCTGTGGGTCACCAGAATCTCAGCACCTGGCTGGTAAGGCTGTATCATGTTCTCATCGCCTTCCGAGTCTTTGAAGCTTCAGTCCTCTTTGCTGACTTTGAGTTCTGTCTTCAGTTCTGGCCCAGGGATGTATTTCTCATGATTTTGACTTTTTCTTTGTGTTAAAAAAGTTGTTAGTTATATCTTATTCAGGTTTTCCTTGTATTTGAAATAGGCAGACTCCTTCGTTGTCTTCTTAGCTCACCATATTGACTAGAAACTTTATCACCATGGTCTGATTATAGGATTTTAAGACCTTTGAATCACCAGATTGCAAACTTCTACAGAACTTTAAACCTAAGTAAGTATTAAGTAAATATTAATTCAGGGGATGGGTGTCCTGTAGATCTTTCTACTGGTATACCTTGTACCTGAATAAGTGCAGTTTTGTGGTGTCATGAAGGACAGTCTAATCGCTAGCCACCTAATCATTTGTAGAACACCACTTTCTGTGCATGACTCAGAATTAATAAATTCAGTTCTAGATTTTTTCCATGACATGTGAACCCAAGCTGTGAAGTTGGTTATCTGAGGTCTGTCTACTGCCAATGATTTAGATACGCATACAATAGAGCTTGTTTTCATGTCCTGTAAGTAAGGTTATATCTAGTAAATAAGGTTGTATTACTGTGATGTTAATAGTAATAAATAAAGGTTGCTTCTATGCATTTATCTTTCTCTGGAGAGAGAAATTAAAGATCAACAGCCCAAATTAAAATATCTTCTTGGTAAATTTTTGCTTTTTTTTTTTAAAACCCCTCCATATCAGCTTCTTTGGAGGTGGAGATTCAAAACTGTATTTAGTTGTAATGAAAAAGTCTTCTTCATGTGGATGCTCTGGGTGTAGCACTTCCCCTCCAGTAACAAAAAGAGAGTACAGAGCTAAGAGGCCCTAAGTTCACGTGTTCAGTTGTAGGAATTGGCACCGTGGAAGGAAGCCTGCTTGGTATTGGCTTTTGTTGTGGAATGAGAATAGAAAACATGGCAGAACAGTCTTTGGAGGGCACTAAGTGTGACTTCCTTTTTCTGTAGACCAGCTTTCTTTTTTTTTTTTAATTTTTTATTAGGGTATGATTGATATACACTCCTATGAAGGTTTCACATGAAAAAACAATGTGGTTACTACATTAACCCATATTATCAAGTCCCCACCCACACCCCAATGCAGTCACTGTTCATCGGTGCAGCAAGTTGCCAGAGATCCACTATGTCCCCTCTCTGTGCTACACTGTTCTCCCCGTGATCCTCCACCATGTGTACTAAACATAATAACCCTCAGTCCCCTTCTCCCTCCCTCTCCACCAGCCCTCCCACACCCGTCCCCTTTGGTAACCACTAGTTCATTCTTGGAGTCTCTGAGTCTGCTGCCATTTTGTTCCTTCAGTTTTGCTTCATTGTTATACTCCACAAATGAGGGAAATCATTTGGCATTTGTCTTTCTCCACCTGGCTTATTTCACTGAGCATAATGTCCTCCAGCTCCATCCATGTTGTTGCAAATGGTAGGATGTTTCTTTCTTATGGCTGAATACTATTCCATTGTATATATGTACCACATCTTCTTTATCGACTCATCTACTGATGGACACTTAGGTTGCTTCCATATCTTGGCTATTGTAAATAGTGCTACGATAAACATAGGGGTGCATGTGTCTTTTTGAATCTGAGAAGTTGTATTCTTTGGGTAAATTCCAAGGAGTGGGATTCTGGGGTCAAATGGTATTTCTATTTTTAGTTTTTTGAGGAACCTCCATACTGCTTTCCACAATGGTTGAACTAGCTTACATTCCCACCAGCAGTGTAGTAGGATTCCCCTTTCTCCACATCCTCGCCAGCATTTGTTGTTCTTAGTCTTTTCGATGCTGACCATCCTTACTGGTGTGAGGTGATATCCCATTGTGGTTTTAATTTGCATTTCCCTGATGATTAATGATGTGGAGCATCTTCTCATGTGTCTGTTGGCCATCTGAATTTCTTCTTTGAAGAACTGTCTCTTCATATCCTCTGCCCATTTGTTAATTGGGTTATTTGCTTTTTGGGTGTTGAGGTGTGTAAGTTCTTTATCTGTTTTGGATATTAACCCCTTGTTGTATGTGTCATTTACAAATATATTCTCCCATACTGTAGGATGCCTTTTTGTTTTGTTGATGATGTCCTTTGCTGTACAAAAACTTTTTAGTTTGATGTAGTCCCATGAGTTCATTTTTGCTTTTGTTTCCCTTTCTCAAGGGGATGGGTTCAGGAAGAAGTTGCTCATGCTTATATTCAGGAGATGTTTGCCTATGTTGCATAGACTAGCTTTCTTATTTCAAGGAAACTTGTTTATAGAATGTGTTACTTGCAGACCACATGCCAAGCATTTTTGGGATATCAACTACAGGGACTTCCAAGGATCCTTTTCCCCATATTCCCTATTGGGTGGTAGGGATGGATTAACCCTCTGTATGTGTGGACAGGCTTTGACTCAGAGAGCTGAGAAGAACATGTTGTCCTTAGAGTGGGCTTGGTCATAGCACTTGCTGCTAAAGCAGTAGCTGGGAGGAAATGCCCCAGCCAAATTTAGGGAGCCTAAGAACCATCTCCTGGGAGCAGCCTCTGGACAGGAAAGAAAAGAAATATGCAACTTTATAAGGCAATTTTGAAACCAAAGCAAATACAGTTTTTTCCCCCAGGTTTCCTGTACAGTTGTTCATTTGTGCAAACCTGAGATTGTTCTTAGGGGATATGAACTCTGATGACCTGAATGAAAGCCACAAAAATCCTTGCAAAATGAAACTGGTAGAAGTTTGAAAGGAATGACTTGGCATACTTCAGAGTCACAAGATAGGTCAATTTCTTGTTAGCCTTTCTACCTTCTTGATCTTTCTTTTATGAGGGTATGTGTGTATGCATTTATGCATGTATATGTGTGTGTATATATAGAGATAGTGTATATGTAGAAATAGTTAATAGCAAGCATTATTGAATATTCTATAGAGAATGCTTGGTTAAAGGTTTATCTAGACTTTTTAGTTATTCTCTCTCTTTTAGTTTTTATGGAAAATATGTATATCTATGGGATTGCTTTTGTTTCTCCTTTGAATTCTTAGGAGTGTCCAATTATGGGAAAAGTTGATACCATGTTCCAGGGTACAAGAAAATTCCCCAAAGAGCCTAATTTACATATTGTTTATCTGGAACTTGATACCAATAGATTCAACATGACTTGGTTAAATCATGCATACCTACTACCATCCTATCCTTGTGACTGGGGCTTGGTTAGGGGTAAAAAGGATTTTCTGTTGTTTTTAAATGTCAGGAGATAGAAGTTTTTTTGTTTTTGAAATCACTGTTCCTCACACGGAAAGGTCCAATTTCAACAAGGCTGAAAAGAGCCTTCCCCTTCCTCTGGTTGAGGGACAGGGTGGAGTTAAGGCGAGAGAGGTGATTAGAGTCAATCAGTAGATGGGTCGATACCGGACCTGCTACTACTCAGAATGTCGTGCTGACTTCTGGGGAGGATGGAGAAGAGTTCCATATTGTCCTCAGAGAGTTTATGTTTACATTTTTAGACATGACCAAAACAGTAATTCTGTCAATTAGAATCAAACTATATGGTGTAGCAGTTTAGAAGAGAGAAAGACCAGTAATGGTATGTGTCATCCATGAAGTTCAAGGACCAAAAAACAAATTTTGAGAGCATCTTCCTCCAAAAGGACACAAAGGTCTGGGAATAGGTATGATTTAGATCACGTAGCTGTAGTTGGCAAAGCGGCTATGGGATTGCAAATGGTCTGAAGTGCACATGCAAGGGGATATCATGGGGGGGTGCTGTTGAAATGGGGTAATGTGGGGAGGATCCAGAGAAGTGCACATCCAGATGAGAACAAAGAGCACACTCATGATGATAAGCTATTTATATTATTAATGACTAACACTTACATAACCAGACACTATTCTAAACACATCATGTGTATTCTTTGAACCTTCCCAACAGCTGTGTGACAGAGGTGCTAGTGTATCTCTCAGTTACCGATGAGGACACTGAGGTACAGAGAGAAAAGTAACTTATTTACAGTAAGTGGTGTAGTTAAGATCTGAACCCAGGCTGTCTGGTTCCAGGGTCTCTGCTTTTGACCACTGTGCTGCCTGCTTTGGTAGCTGTGAGAGCAGTTGAAAGGGATTACAAGCAAGAGAGTTGCTGTGGGGAGAGGAATTCCGAGGTCAGGTCACAGTAGGGCAGGTCATGGGGATATGATGTCTATTTGGTGGCCACACTGAAGAGTTGGTAATGTAGAGGGGAGTTAGAAGTCAAGCCTGTCCTGGAAGCAGGATGGCAAAACTAACAGTGTAGAGCCCTTCCTATGTGCTGGACTCTGGGTATAGAGCAGCAAATAAGTAGGTAATGTCGCCACTCTCGTGGGACATCCATTCATTGCAGTGATGGAGACAGACAATAGGAAAGCCGTCTAACAGAGCAGGTAATTGTGGATTATGGTTCAGGCTGTGGAGGAATCATGAGTGTGACTGAGAGTAACTGGGCAGGGCCTATATCACAAAGGGTGACATGGAGAAGGTGTCCCTGAAGAAGTAAGTGATGTTTGATCTGTGATCTGAAGCATGTGGAAAGCCCAGCCACACAAAAAACTGAGGAAAGCTCATTCCAGGCTGCGAGAACAGGGACTGTTCACGGAATGGAAAGGAGGCCAGGGTGCTCAGAGCATTACGGGCATGGTGGGGCTTGGCGGGAGAGGAGAAGGGAGGAGGAGGCCAGGCCAAATCAGACTTGAGAGTTTTGGTAAGGGGGTTAGATTGTTTCCTAGAAGCAGTGGGAAGCCACTGAATATTAAGTAGGTGGGCGGCGTGAGAGCTCCAGGGTGCTAAATAGATGCACCTGTTTGATCAGGCAGGAACAGGGAGATAGATGGAAGAGGAGAGCAAATAGGGTAGAAAAGTACATTTAGGATGCTTTTCCCCTATCAGGTACCTTTAAAGTCTGAATTGTAGCCAACATTATCTTTCTACCTGGACGTGTGTGTGTGTGTGTGTGTGTGTGTGTGTGTATGTATAATGTAGAGAGAGAAACCAGAGTATAAAGATTAACCAATTTTTGTAGGTTTTTGTAGACATTGAAATTTGTAAAATAATACTTTTTATGTAGTAGATACTTTTGATATGGAGAGCAGAAAACACCCTGGAAATATTATAATTATCTCCTCTTTTTATTGGATGACTTTAGTATTCCCAAGATGGGGACTTAAAATGGAGACACAGTCAACTGCCCATCCAGGACACCCACCCATTATTGCTAACAGACCCAGCATTTAATTCAGGGTGGCATGGTGATCAGACTCAGACAGTGGTTGTGATGGTCTAAGCGAATGTAACAGACCTGACCCTGACTTCCCAGCATTCCTTGTAGCTAGTGTGGCCGTGTGGCCAGTTCTGGCCAGTGAGATCTGAGAATAAGTCTACTGGGGTGGGCTTTCTGGGAAAGCATTTATTGTCCTGACAAAACTGGACACATGAGCCTGTCACTGCCCTTACTCGATTTTCCCTACTTTCTGCTTTGAATGCTGATAAGATGTCTGCATGCACAGCAGCCCTCATGTCACCATGAGATGACGAGCTTCATATGAAAGAAAAACCAAGAATATCACTGAGGTACCCGCTCTCACATTGTTCCTATTGAACTGCCACCAAGGGTGGCCTTTCAACTACTTCTTATTTGTTGGATCCATTGTTTGTTAGGCTTTCTGATACTCACGGCTGAATGTAATGTTCACTGAAGCAGACATGAAGATACAGATGGTAGAAGATTTTTCCTGTATGCTGTGATTGCCTCATAAATGTCCCTGGATATTCAGTATGACCTTTAGCCTGTGTGAAATCTTTCTCCGAAGAGGAAATTCTAACCTGTATTAAAAGCTGTTCACAGTTGCAAGTGATGAGTTGTTGACTTAGAAATGTAATTTTCAAAATGAATGAACTCTTTTTGGTGAACTTGCTGTAGCAAGTACCATGGAGCCTTACTTCATGGCCAGTATCTTCCTTATGGCCTTTTTATGATAGTCAGTGTTCTGGTGAACTACATTGTGTTTATTTATGGCTTTATAGGAAACTATGGCAGTACTAGGGGTAATAGCATAAATAGTCTGATTTCTTAAAAATGTGAAGCTCCAATAGCCTTTATTGGATTTCAGGGTAATGGTATTATTAAATTTTCTGCTGCTTTTCAAACTTTTTATGGCTAAGTTCCACCCTGGTGATTTCAAGAAGTTTGGGGGCTGGTTCTGTACTTTTATGGAGAACAATTTATCCTGGTTGGAACAATTTATCCCTATTGCTGAAAATAGGGGTGGGGGAGTTAATCTAGATTTTCTTTTCTACTGTCTTGGACTTAATGCATTGTCTCATTCAGTGTAAATACTCAATGCGTGGTTTTCCACATGGAAGACACAAATGGCTCTGTGGTGCCCCATGCAGATAACATGAAGTATAAAATGAAAATCATCTTCTAAGCTATTTGGAAAATAGGGATTATAAATTATACGGTTATCAAATTGTAAAGAGAGAGAAATTTTAGAGAGCATCTAGTAAAACCTCACTTTTTTTCATAACCTCAGAATTTGAGACCCAGAATAATTTCATTCATTTAAAAAATAAAAACGCATGTGGTTACTCTCTGCACCCTCTTCATCTTTAATGAAAGAGTGTTCCAAAGAAACAAGGAAACATCATCTGCACAAACCCCAGTAGCCCAAGACTTTGTAAACCATCTACGCTGACTGCCTCATATTGCAGGTAGGAAACTGAGTCCCAGAGGACAAAGGTTTATTTCTTTGAGGTAGACCAGAAGGTGGCTTATTGAGCAGGTAAGGACAGGACCATAGCTCTTAACTTCTTTAACATCTTTAGTGCTAGTGTCTTCAGTGCTGTCCCCCGGAATTCCTGATGGCACTGCCTTAGGTGGGATCAGTATTCCGGCTCATCTTTGAGAGCTGGGGAGGGTTTGACAGGCAGTGATAAGAGGCAGGGCATCCCAGGCAGACCACATGGTAGAAACGCATGGGCAGGAAATTTTCAGTGGGTTTGTAAAGAATTTGGAGCCCAGACTGGTGCCCCTTTGGGAGCAGATGGTAGAGGAAGGGCTTACATGCCCACAGAGATTAAGGGCAAGTTGAGGCTAGTTCAGGCCAGTTTGTGCCAGTGCATGGAGGGTCTTGAGAGCCCATTGATGGAGTGAGGATTTTATTTGGCAGCCAGTGGGGAGCTCTTAAAATAATAATCATATTAATGATTAAGCTATCACTTACACAGGACTGTGTGCCATCCGGAGTGCTTCACACATACGCACTTGTTTAGTTCCTGTAAGCCTTTGACATAGGTACACTCTTTATCTCCGTTTCACAGTTGAGGAAACTGAGGCATAGAAGTTGGATGAGTTACCCAAAGAGACACTCATAGGAGGTAATGGAGACAGAATTCAGGCCCCAGTGGTCTGGCCCTGGAGTCCCACTTTTAATGGCCTAGAGCCATTGGTGATAAAGGTGGTGGATTCTGTTAGGAAGGTGAATCTGTAGGAGCGTGCACGAGGATGGAGCAAGGGCAGGTGGGGGTTCAGGAGGTGGGTTTCAGGCCTCTAGGAGAGTTACTAGAGCCCTGGCCCAGGAGGTGACAGTGGAAATGCAGGGAGGAGACATCAACTGTGAGTAGCTTCTGAGCATGGCTCCGTGGTGTCAGGTCCCCAGGCTGTGGGGCCGGGGAGGGACAGGGTCAGAGATGGCTGGGATATCGCTTAGATGCTTTCCTCCCAAATTAGGGAAGTTGAGAAGGAGATTGGGGGGAAGGTGATGATTTATTTTTACACAGCCCTGTTTTCTCACTGTGGCCAACTAGTGGAATGGTTCTTAACCTAGAGAGAAAAGATCCCTGTAAGCGCACCTAACAAATTCCTGAATTAATGGACCTTTCCAAGCTTATGTGTCTTACTGTGGTATTGGGCCCACAATAGGTCTAGACGGTTTTTTAAGACAGTTTGTGACCTTTACAACTGTAGGATGGCATGTCCTCTTCCAGCTTAAGAATATTGAGTGTGAGAGCAGGGGGTTGATGGGTGTGGTTCTGCATTGGGGGGCCACCTTTGTGTTTCAGCTTCCCTGGCAGTGATTTTTGCCTTCCGCTTTCCTGCCTGCCCTTGTGTTTTGACGAGGAGAGCCGATTGTGGCTAGAGATAGAGGGGCCCTTGGTGTTTCTTTGTGAATGAGCATCCTGTGTTGAGAGGAACGCCCTGTTCCTGGTGGTGGTGGCCTCAGCCTGTGGGGCCAGAACTGACTGCAATTTCTTCCCTCCTGCAGCCTTTCTGGGAAAGGTAATCTGGTTGAGTACGTCTTCTCTAAAGCCTGTAACTGCAGACCCCAGGGGAAGGGCCAAGAGGAGACAGCAAGTTTTTCCAAGATCAGTAGCTGATAACCTGGGATATAATGAGTTATAAGAAATATGTATTTGTTCATTCAGATGCATTGGGGGTATATTCAGGTATATTTGGTCTTCATCCACAGTTTCTGAAAATACTGCAGAGCCTTGAATGTGAAATGGATGTCTTGTCATGTTCATGAGAGACTTTTGGACCCCACCCAAGGGTGGGGGCTGGAGGTTGAATCAGCCAATGGCCAGTGATTAGTCAATCATGACCATGCAATGAAGCCCTCACAAAATCCTGTGAGAAGAGCATATCTGTCTCTTGCATTCTGCTTCTCTGTTAGAGAGAGCTTCCACGCTTGGGGCATCAGAAAGCTTCCACGTGCTACTGAGCCAGGCCCCAAGCTCCACGAGGATAAAAGCTCCTTATTTAGGGCCTTGCGCTACATACCTCTTCATCTGGTTGTTCACTTGTATCCTTTATTAAACTGGCAAACGGTTAACTGTTTTCCTGAGTTCTGTGAGCCGCTCTAGGAAATTAATTAAGACTAAGGGGGAGGTTGTGGGAACCTCCAACCTGTAGCTGGTAGGTCAGAAGCACGGGTAACTGCCTGGGGCTTGCAGCTGGCATCTGGAGTTGGGGGTGGAGGACAGTCTGGTAGGATGGAACCCTTAACCTGGGGAATCTGGTGCTGTCAGCACACCCTGCTAGTGTTTGAGAATTGCTTGGCATTGTGCATGGGAAGACCCCCTCCCATGCACACATGCATTGGAATCAGAAAGAAGTTACACTGCTCTATTGCTGTGTATAAAAATACGTACCCTTGTGGAAAACTACATCCTGAAGTGGATGACAGAGCATAGAGGTTACTATTTCGGATTATGTTGCTTTATCATTTCTGCAGCCTGGGAGTTTCTTCTCCCTCTCTTTTTCTTTCTTCGTTCCCTCCCTTTCTCTCCATCCCTCCTTTTTTTTTTTTTTTCCTTATCAGAGGAGTTGCTAATTGTGCATGGTCAGTAACTGTGGCAGCACCTATTTTTATCTCTGATTATAGTTTTCCATCTTGATTTCTCAAAGAAAGGTAGCACTGGCAAGGCACATAAGCAGTGGTTACATGTGGAATTTCTATAGCCATTCACCACTGTGGATATGGCTACATGGGGAAATGAAGGGACCTGGAACATTTCGCTGTCCTTGTCCTCGAGCCACACTGAAAGACCGTATGTGCAGGTTGGTTCCAGTTCCAGTTCAGGCACTAGCAGAATGTCTGGACATGAGTTCTCTGACCTTGCACCTGTGAAATGGGGATGGTGATACTTAGTTCAAAGGAGTGTTGTAACACACACATTAGACAACATGTCTGAAAGAATAGTGAGCACTTTCTTATCTCCCTGTTCTCATCTAATTAAAAATTGCTGGATCATACCTTAGAATGATCCTAGAAATACTCGAGGAGGAAGGGGGAATCTAAATATGGTGTTAAATTACTTTGTTGCTCTGGGAGTAGGGGGTTCCCCACCTGGGGCAAGTTCCCTATGAATTCAGTGAGACCGAATAAAGGCAGGGGCAAGAAGTTAAAAGGGATTCATCCCATGTTTATTCTCCTGGCAGTCACCTGGCCAAGTATAAGCTGCTGGGTCTGGCGCTGCCCCCTCCTGCTCCCCAGCTCTGGCTTAATCCTCTCCTAACACCAGGGCTCCACAACTTCCCTCTACCAGCCACCGTTCTCTGCTAGTTCTCCCTCTAGACTTCTCTTTTCCGCTTTCCAAGATCCTGCTCTCCTGGCTTACACAACCCTCTGCCCACTCTCATGGCACTCTACTTCCCCACCCCAGCACTGGGAGGAACTCTGTGGGTGGGTCTCTGGTGACTGGCAGATGCCTGACTAGTTAGGCACCAGGAATTGAGGAGAGGAGAGAATGGGTGTTTCCTCTCCACCCCGCTCTGAGCCAGTACTCCTGTGACTGACCAGCCGCTCTGTCCCTGGTGAAGATTCCACAGATGTGCCAACAGGTTGTCTTATGTATATATGTGTGCAGTGGGCTCTATTATGATCAGGCAGGAATCCTGGTCAGAAATATCCATTTTCTCCACATGCTTTATGTATGTTTATTACAACATGAAGGTAAATATTCTTTTTATTTTTGAGATGAAAGACTGAAGTTCAGAGGGGTTGAAAATAAAAGAAGCAACACTAACCTGCTAGATGTGTGACCTTGGGCAGTAATTTAGTATCTCATTGTCTGTTAACCCATCTATAAAATAGAGATAATAATAGTTATCTTTTCACAGGGTAGTTATAAGGATTGAAATGACTAATATGTAATTAGTCTTAAGGCAGTGCCTGGTAAATAGTCAATGTGATGTAAGTATTCAAAATTATTATCATTAAGAAATTGCCAAATGTCTTCTAAGTCACTATAGGGTGAAGTCAGGATTGATTCATATGCGGAATGTGTTGAAATGGGATTTAACTGTAGTTTTTGAAATGTAAAGTGGATTTGGTTTTCATGAAGAGGGATTAGGGAAGTGATATTAGAAGCAACAGGAAAAGTCCAAAGGCAGAGGAGAAAGGATTTAAAGATGGGGAGATTAGGAGCTATACAAAGATAATTGGGTAGCAGGTCAGAAGGAAAGCTCTGTGTTGCTTTTGTGATGTGGCTGAAGAGACACCGTTTCCTAGTTGTCTGGTTATGACACTCACCTTCTCTGGGAACCAATAGGTGAGGATTCGATAAAGTCTACCAATGGGATCTTTGGGGGTTCTGTTTCACCAGCCCCACCCCTCTTTTCACTTCCTGGAAGGGACAGTAGAGTTGCCTGTTAAACTAAGAATTCTGGAATCAGGAGACCAGGATTGGAGCCTGGGTCCTGGTGCTTATTAGCTGTCTGATGTATTCCAAGTTTTTCAGCCTTGCTAGAGCTCCTTGTTCTTTATAAAATGAGGAGGGTAATGGTGCCCACTTCCTACGGCTGTGAGACCTGAGAGAGATTGTGTACACTGTTTATGTCTAGCCCAGAGGAAGCTCTCAACAATAGCTACTTAATGTTACCCAGGGCCGAATATTTCCCCTGGGCCTCTGTTAGACATTCAAGCTTTGTAAGCAAGCCATACATGGTGACATTTTGGGACAGTGCCCTTTCTGGATGAATTCCAGCCAAGACCATACAAGACCCCGGGCTCCTGTCACTGTCTCAGTGGAGAGTTTGTTACAGAATCTGGAGTTGCTTATGAGGCATGCTTTATCTGCCTTTTCTTTCTGTCAAAAAAGTATCTTAGAGCCTAGAGGAGAACAGAAATGGACTTAGTCTCTTCTATTGGGTTCAAAACACCTGGACCCTCATTTCTCTTCCCCTGATTATTAATTCACAACAATACTGAGCAATGAGACATATCTAGCAATGAAGCAAAATTCCATTATAAACTAACAGTTTTGCACTTATAGTCTTTGTTACAAAGAATTTTTTCTCTCTACCAAGATAGGGTAGGGGAATGAATAGTGGGTTTCTGTAAGGAAAATTAACAGGTGGCAAAGTGAACTAGGTTCCTCAGATTCACAGATCAAGAAGTCTAGTCCCATGTATCCCGACTCCCATTTCCAGGCTTCTTTCAACAAAGCCATGTTACCCCCCAGCCTTCCTTCCTGCCTCTTGTTAATAGGGCTGCCAGGGTGTTCCACACTGTCCAGGAGGCAGTTGTCTTTGGAAAGGTTTCCTTTTCTCACGTAGGCGTTACAAATGACCTGTGTCAGCTCTGTGGGGAAACGTGAAATCCTTTCTTTAAAAACTCTTGCAATCTACTTCAGATGAAATCATTTTCCTTGGCCAATTTAACAAGATCCTTGCTCTTTCGTTTCCTTTAATTATCTTGTTTAAAAAAAAAAAAGAACGAACCAGAGAAGACCATCTGCTTTATGAGGCAGTTCATCTCTTATGTTTTCTCTAATGGATATGTGAAGGCCCAGTTAAGCAAATTAAGACTTCATCTCACTCTTGTTTGGGGTTGTTCTGTTTGGTGATTTTGTGTCACTGCCATCGGCATTTCTCAGTTGTATATTTGAGGTGTCTTGGGGTGTAGATTCTATGAAAAGATGTTGTCTTTTTTCCATGAATTGCAGGCACTGTGAGCCATTTTCCATATAGTGCCAAACTATCACAACAGGGCTCTTTGCTTTTTTAATCCCTTCCTCTCACCATGAGAAGTCCCATTAACATGTTTTCCGAGCTACAGAGTAAAATCTGTCAAATATAGCATGGAAAGCAGATGGATGGTTGTTGTCTTCCTTTACACAATCTCTAAACCTAGACCTCCTCAGTAAAGCTCAGCCGTGTCACCTTTTACCCTGAGCCTTCATCTGTGAATAGAAGACATGTGCAGTGAGGGGGCCGGGGGCACGACTTCTTCCTTCCTTCCTGATACGTAGTATGCATATGTATAGCTTCGTGTATAAATTTTAGTTCTTTAAAGTTGAAAATAACTCTTTTGTTCTGAGTATGAAAATGCTTCATACTCATTTTAGAATAACTTACACTCATCAGCAGCATATAGAAGATTAGAAGACATTTTTCTAAATTCTGCCAACCAGATATTACTGCTGTTAATGTTTTGGTGAACTTTTCTTTTCATTGCTTTATGAACTATTTATTGAATGTCACATCAATATATTCATGTAATAGGCACTAGGAATATGTGGTCCCTGCCCTCATGGAGCTTTCCAAAAAGGATAGATATTAAAATAAACTATATAAGTTATATGTATATTTTCTTCAGATGTATGTTGTTTTTCATGTCTTACATAATTTTTTAGATATCTTAATTCTTTTGAGATAGTGTACTGTGTTTTAACTATTTAATACTTATCTTTGTGGCGTATCTTTATCGTTTGTGAGGATACCAATCTGTTCCTTATCCTTTTTTAAAATAGTAAGCTTGTATGGGATTTAATCTTCCTAGTGCTCTATACTTACATGAAATTTTCTTTTTTTATAAAACTATAGAACACAAAAAAATTAAATCCCATACAAATTTACTATTAAAAGAAGAACAGAGTAATATCCTTATAAGACAATGAAAAAATGCCAAGCAGACATGCTTAGAAAGAATTAAAACTATATTATACTATTTCAAAAGAAAGTAAATAAGATTATTAAAAAATTATACAAGACATGAAAAAACATCTGTCTGATTTTGAAAAATCTGAGAGACAAGATAACAGAACTCAAGAAAGAATTATAAATTAAAAAAATAATTGAAAATAAACTCTAAATTAGATGGAACATAAAATCAAACAACACTAATAATATTGCTTTAAGAAAGAGGATGGAAAGGAGGGAAAAGTTCAAAATTAAAAGGAAATGAAGAAAGAAATCAAATTTGGGAAAGGTGACAAATATTGCAGATAGGCAAAGAAGATCATGAACAGTACAAATAATGTATTTCAAGAAATTTTCCTGAAAAAAAAAAGACTTGAAACTACATTTTTAAATAGGAAATTATGTATTGTTAGAATATTAATCTAGAATAACCAGTGCCAAAACATTCTACTACAATTACTGGATTAAAAAAGAAGAAAAGAAGTCCTTTGAACATCTAGACAAAAAAGAGATAAACAGCAATAAAAGAACTCAAGTATTCTCATACTTTTTGACAGAAACACTTTATGCCAGAAAAAAATGGAATAACATATTTAAGATACTCAAAGAAAAAAATGTGAGCCTATACCTTGTATGTCTAGTAAAATTGACTTTCAAGTATAAAGAACACCCACTGTTATTAACATGCAAGAAAGCCAGAGGAGGAAATACTGTTCCTAAGAGCTTTCCTGAGAAAACTCCTGCAGAGTGAACTTCACCTCTTACTACACTGATGGACAGTGACTGCAATGGTGTGTTGGGGGGGGGGCTTGATAATATGGGTGAATGTTATAACCACAATGTTGCTGATGTGAAACCTTCATAAGATTGTATATCAATGATATGTTAATAATAATAAAAAAAAGAAAAGAGTGAGCTTTAAACAACAAAAATAAGTGAGGAGAAAAGATGAGCCTGGAACATCTCAAGATAATAGCTAGCAAAGAAACTATCAGAGATTATTAGGGCATATGAAAATAACTCAGGAGCCAGCTTAAAGAGGCTCCTGCTAGCCAAAAATGGGACAGTTTGAGCTTCAAAAATAAGAATTACATATATGTTTAAATCTATAAGGTTTGATGATATGAAAAAAAAAATTATTGGTTACCACCTGAGGTTAGTGGAAAACCAACTCTTGAAATTAGTCAGGAAAACAATCAAGTATTTACCCTGTCTTTCTGATATGAGCTGATCACTGGATAACCAGGTAGTAGGTGATAGGAGGCACATCCAAAATTTTCCACCCAATAAATGAAAATGAAGTAAGAGAATTAGAATATCATCATTTTACAACTCGCATTGCTTTAATGGACCTGGGCATTGAGCAACAATGGCTGACATTAGAAACCAGTGAAAACCAAATATGTGCTTCCTGATGAAAGATCATGCCACCAAATGGGCAGACTCTCAATTTCTTCAAGCCTCAGAATCCAGCTGCCAATTTGCAGGGATCTGCATATGATGGAGGAACATGTTTACCTGCACCCTGAGTCCACAGTCAGCAAACTCCAGATGGTGAAGACCCCCACAGCTCAAAAGCCCA
The DNA here is from genome assembly GCF_030020395.1 of Manis pentadactyla. Lineage (NCBI taxonomy): Eukaryota > Metazoa > Chordata > Mammalia > Pholidota > Manidae > Manis > Manis pentadactyla. The sequence goes on along the minus strand of NC_080023.1, from coordinate 34,240,492 downwards.
GATTCTTTAATGAATAAATGGGAAGATAAAGAAAAGGATGAGGGGTGGGGTGGGGTATAGATTAAATGTACCTTAAAAGAGGTATGAAATTTTGAAAAATAGATAAGTATGAACTCTATTGACTGGGGTTGCATACTTGAGTAATAAAATCATAAGGAAACAGAAGGGATTACTGTAAGTTCAAGATGATTTGTTTACTTTTGGAGGAAGGGAAGAAGTTCATGGAGGGCCTTTCAGGGTAGCTAGAGAAGTGTGTTTCTTGATCTGACCGGTAGTTATAGGGTGTTTTCTCTATAATTAGGAATAAGGTATTTGTTTGTGTGATTTTTTAAATCTATGTTTTATTTTACTGTGAAAGAATTTTTAAACATTTATAAAAGGATGACACTATATGTGCTGCCTTTATTCCAACTTTTTATTAGGATAATCTTCAAACATACAGAAAAGTTGAAAGGATGGAATGTCAGTGTACTCACCACACTGTTATAGCTTGTTTTTTCATTCCATAATATTTAGTAGAGGTCTTTCTATGTAACTAAGTACAGAGAAACATACTTTAAATGACTTTTAAATGATGCATAATATTCTATTGTGTAGATGTGATACTTTATTTAATCAGTTTCCTATTGATGGACATCTAACTTGTTTCTGATTTTGTTCCAGTAGAAATAATGCTGCTTATATGTCCTTATGACAGATTCCTAAAACTTGCTATCAAAGAGTATTCTGATGTGCAGAGCATAAATGATTGTGTATTGTGAATGAACAATAATATAGTAAAGACCTATGATGCAACTTGTATTGATCAAGACAACCCTGTGTAACATAGGGAGGGTATAAATTCCAAGAAAAAACATTTCCCACAATGGGATTCTCATGTTAGGATTACACCTCCTCTGGATCTATTCAGGTTTAATCCCAGTGGGTCTTCTATGACCTCGTTTTCGTTGCTGTGGATATCATTAGTGTGTCATGTGTTTATTGCCACTATAATGCTGCATAATGAACCACCCTAAGATTCAGTGACTTAAACAATAGCGATTAGTATCTACAGGATGGCTGAGTGATTCTTGCCATCTCTGTTGAGTTCACTCCTACACATAGAGTCAGGGGCAGGCATAGTGTGCCGGTCTTTATAGTGCCCTCACACATGTTTGAGGTCAGCTGCCTTAGACTGGTCTAAGTTAGACTTAGGCTTGCCTTAGACTGGGCTAAGACTGGCCAAGAGGAACATTCTCCCAACAGGCCAGCCTGAGCATGTTCTCGTGGCAGTAGTGCAGATCGTATCTTTTTCAAGGGGCTAGAAATGAGCCATGCTGTCCTGAGCGTCTGTGTCATCCCATTTGCTAACTTCCTACTGACAAAACAAGTCACATAGCTAGGCCAGAGTCTGTGGGGAGGGACGACAGAGTTACAGAGCGGAGGGCTCGGACACAGAGAGGTTGTTGATTGAGGCCATTAATGCAGTCTGTCCTGCAAAGCTCACCCAGCAGCATATTTTAAATTGGCACATCTTACAAACATGAGGCATTCCTGTTACTTCTCAATTGCAGGTATTGTGCCTTTGAGGTATGAAAAGCATTATATCAAGAATATTTTTAAAAATCAAATTTTATATGCCATACTTCTACTCTCTTTTCTTCGAAAATACAAAATACTGAAATAAAAATTTGCATATGTGTATACTTACTAAATACTCTTCATTACGTGTGCATCATAAAATTAGACACACCTTAGTTGTTTAATGGAAACTGTGTGCATTGAACTGTATAGACAACTTAAAAGATTTTTCAAAGTGAGTTTGTTGTCAAGTTTTGCTTCATTTTCTGATTTTTAGAACCCACCCCAAATGAAAGAAGATTTCACACACTTGTTCTTAATTGTACTCCACTTTGCTCTCTTAAGCTGTCAGGAAAAAGGGTACTCAGGTTTTGTTTGCCAGTGGTTGAGAGCTCCCCTTTTTAGTTTAACTGTATATCAGGATGTTGGACATAAATCTATAAGAGAATAATATTGTGGCAAGAATTAGCTTGTAGAATTAATTAATTCAGGTGATTTGAGTCAACTTCAAGAGAAAGAGGCCTGAAAAACACAGCACAGTGGTCATGAGTCTAGTGTTAGGAGGCAAACGTGTGTGAGTCATGATACCAGCTCCATCATTTGCTTTGCTTGTGACCTTGGACATGTTATGTAATCTTACTTTGTGCCTCAGTTTCCCTATCAGTGAAATTGATATAGTAATAGTACCTCTCTCATAGGGTTGTTGGAAGTGATAAATGAAATAATCCTTATAAAATGCCCACTGAGCATAACCCTGGCACATGGTAGGTGCTCAATTAATGTCATGTAGTACTGGTATTGGAAGGAACTGTGGGTATCTGAAACAGCTGGTCCATTTTGTAGATCTGGAAATAGAGATTAAACCTTCAGAGAAAAATGTTAAAGCCTTAAAGTGAGATTGAATCAATATGAATTTGGAGATAGGTCTAATCCTGGAATGCAGTGTCTACTTTCAAAGTATTTATAAACGTACAGAACCCTGTAGATTTTCAAAAGGGTATTAACAGTGCTTGGCAGGTTATGATAGTTACTTCAGTAATGGCAAAAAGAAAGTTGTTATTCTTTTTTGCAGTTCTTAGCTCCATTCTTGGACTCAACCTATTATTTGTGAGGTTTTTCACAAAGGGCAGGATAAGGCAGGGAGAAAAGATGAAGATGTAAACCACCAATTTATTGAGTACTTTGGGTAGACGTGCAAAGATCTCCAAGACACTGCTTTTCTTCAGAAAGCTTGCAACCTCGTTGAGAGAGTAAGTCATATGTGTAAGAAAAAATAAAAACAATAATAATAGCAATTGGCATTTATTGAATGCTTAATATCTGCCAGGTACTAAGTGAAGCAAGAGAGCAAACAAGCAACCTATCCTATCTCCTTGGACCCTCATGGTGACTGTCAGATTGATGGTAACTGCAGTCTGCAGTTGCATAAGACATACTTCAGACATTAAGTATTGGTTCAAGATCATTTAGGACTTAAGTGCTGAATGCATTAAGAAGAGAAAGAACTCTGGGCTGAAGTTATAATTTTCAAGGTGTCGGGGGTGGGTGGGGATTAGAGGTGTCTAGACCATCCCTTAGGGAGTGTGGAAGGGGGCCCACTTTTTGGGCAGGGACAAGGCCTGATAAATGTCTTGCAGTACCAGCACACCCTCCATATCAGAGAATGTCTTACCCTACAAGTACCCTACCAATATTCATGTAGGTGAACACCATGTTTCTAATTATCTGAGCTGAAAGTCCTAAACATAAAGTATTTTTTATGGCATTAAGATACACTATATATTCCAGCAGTGGAAACTCCTCCTAATTGAAGGTAATTGTGTTCAATAATTTTTGGAATTTTCTTAGAGTTGTTACGCATTTTTAAATGTTATTGACAGCAGTACAAATCCTATCTGCTCCGACAACACAAGACAAGCCTGTGTCAGTCTGCACTGATCGCTGTTGCACTCACAGTCGTTCTGACCCATAGATGCGAGCATCTGATGACTGTTCAGGGGACAGCTGGCAGTCAGGCCTGAGGATTTGCTTGATGAAATGGATCTCTCCCTTTATTTTTCCTTCTCTGGAGTTTGTGTGTGGAGTGTGGATAAAGTGAAGGTTCCTGTGGCCAGTATTCTCACCTGGCCCTGGTGGGCTAGCTCACTACACACGTGTGGGCAATGCATCATTACTGACTCTGCATAAAGAGCCCTGCCCAGCACTCTGTGTGACACAGTGGCAGGGCTGCAAGGCTGCAGGAGAGCAGAGCAGAGCAGAGGCTGGAATGGTGGCAGCACCGAGGACAGAGGCCCAGAGGCAGAGACTGGCTTGCTGCATGCAGACTTGCTCTGAGTGGACGGGATTCTAGTGATTGACCCGCCACCGTGGAAATAAAGTTGGGTATAACCCTTTCACCCCAAGAACATTCTACTATCATTTCTTTGGTCACATTGAATCCATAGCAAACTTGCCGGGAGCTGAAACCCATTGGCAAGACAATTGGTGACATCAGCAGGGTTCATTGGTGACCAAGGACAAAGAATAGGCTGCCCTCATGGAGTGTTTCAGCAGGCTGCCCCTATGGACGTGTGGTACTGTGAAGGGGTGGAGGACTGGGGTCCACCCCAAGAGAAGGAAAATTTGTTGCTGACTGAAATGGTGTCACTATGAAGTGATGTGGAAACAGTAAAGGCCTGAGAGGAGGCAGCATGAGAAGGAGCAGTGGCCCGAGAAGGAGCGGCCTGAGAAGGAGCAGTGTGGGAGTGCAGGCTGCCAGGTGCCGTGGGGCCAGTGAAGGAAGAGGCCTGAGAAGGGGCGGCCCGAGGAACAGTAGCACGCAGGCTGCCAGGTGCCAAGGGGCAGGTGAAGGATATAGTGTAGCCGTCAGCCCCAGAAATGGCGGAATGGAGGTTTGAAGAACAGGTGGGGGTGGAGGCCCTGCTGGTGCTGGAGGCATCGGCCTCTCCTCAGTTGAGACCCCACCTGGTTGAGAGCTGGTGCAGAGCCAGAAGGACTCGGCAACCGCAGGTTCTTCCAGGAGAGGTGCAGCCCCCTCCTCGGGTTGTGGAGCCCCCCACGCTTTGCTTCTATCCTCAGGCTCAAGCACAAAAGGAAATATGGTCTGCTTCTTGAAGGAAAAATTTAAAGGGCCCCGTGGGGGTCACAAGGACCCAGATGTGGGTTGGTTTGAAAAGGTGGGAGTAGATGGAAAGCAATTGGATGCCTGGAGCTGTGGCAGCAGTTGGAACCAGAGCTGTGGTTCTGGCTGCTGAGGATGAAGCAGAAGGAAGAGGTAAAGTAACAGGATAGGGTTGTGTGTCTGCAAGACTTTCTGCTGGAGAGGCTGGCAAAGGTGGGTATTGTAAAGCCCACCCGTGGTCCTTTTGGTTAGCTCATTTGAGTAGAACTGGTTTGAATACAGCCATAATGACCACTTGGTAGCAATGGATCTCCTCAGGCTTGAGGGTTGTTATAATTTGTCGTAATTTTTGTTTGTGTGTTGTATTATGTTATTATGGAATTTCGTTACAATGCTCCAGATTTCTCACACAGGGACCATTGCAGAAGATTGAGGGCACATAGAACTGAGAGGTGAGATTCCTGGAAGGGTGGAGTGTGGATAAAGTGAAGGTTCCTGTGGCCAGGATTCTCACCTGGCCCTGGTTGGCTAGCTCACTGCACACGTGTGGGCAGTGCATTGCTATTGACTCTATATAAAGAGCTCCACCCAGTGCTCTGGGTGACATGGTGGCATGGCTGCAAGGCTGCAGGAGAGCAGAGCAGAGGCTGGAGTGGTGGCAGTGCTGAGGACAGAGAGTGGGGTGGCTGTGCAGGCAGAGGGGCCCAGAGGCAGAGACAGCTTGCTGCATGCAGACTGGCTCTGAGTGGACAGGATTCTAGTGATTGACTGCCACTGTGGAAATAAAGTTGCGTATAACCCTTTCACCCCAAGAATGTTCCACTGTAATTTCTTTAGTAACGTTGAATCCATAGCAAACTTGCCTGGAGCTGAAACCCATTGGCAAGACAGGGTAAGTTATATGTCTATGCATTTCACTTCATGATAGTGAAGGGAACATTGTTAAATAGTTGTTACAGCAAGAGAGTGTGGGATCTGGTAGGAGTGCACTGGGTTAGTTTTAGGAAAGTAGCTCTTGGAAAGTGATGAAGGATTTGAGTAAATGAGAGGGTCTAGATCAATGGGTATTAGATTGTCAATGACTGAGAGAACTTATTCTCCTTGGGGCACTCCTCCGTGGTCCTGTTGGACACTTAGTTCCAGTAGCATCATCACAGGGCATATAAACATTATGGATTTTCATTAAAGGGACCCTGGAAAATGCCACTGGAGGGAAACTGTTGTCGCTCAGTTGTTTAAGTTACATAGCTTTATGCTTTAAAAATGCCAACTGTTGTCTTATTGTGGAGCTTGTGGTGGCCTACCCTGAGTCAGGGCTTTCTGTGAACTCAGTGTGTGATTTAATGGGAACTAAGGCACCTGCTTTGAACACTGGCTTTACCTTCTCTAGCTTTACAGCTGAGGTAGCAGTTCTGCCTGGCTTTGCTTTATGGGAAAGGTAGATAATATTTTGAGTAGTGTAAAGTTGCGGAATCTCTCTGCCTTTCCTAGATCAGTGCTTCTCCAACAGAAATATAATATAAATGAATTTATAAAGAGCCACATATGTAATTTACATTTTTTAGTACCCAGATTAAAAAAAGAAAAAAGTAATGAGTGAAATTGATTTTAGTAAGTTTTATTTAACTGGCTGTATCCAAAATGTTATCATTTCCACATGTAATCAATATTAAAAAATTTTTAATGAAATATTTTATATTTTTTTCATGCTCCGACTTCAGGCTCAGGGTATTTTTTACACCTATACCTCTCAACTTGAGTGCAGGATTTTCACTGGAAATATTGAACTTTATATAGATTCATAAAATTTATGGTTTAAAAAAGTACATCCACCTACCCAACAAGTTCCAAACATACTGAAGTGTTTCCTAAGAAGAGTCAAATATCTGCTTATAAATTTATGTTTAAATTAAATTTAATTAAATGAAATTAAAAATTCAGTGCCTTGGTTGCCCTAGTCACCTTGCAAGTGTTAGTGGCTCCATGTTGCTCCTGGTGGCTACCATTTTGGACACAGCTATAGATTATTCTTAAAACCATACTTAAGAGCTTCTATATTTTCTCAGGTAATTCATGTGGAATTAGTCCATGCCACAAGGTCCTCAGAAACTGCTTTACTAGATTACTTTTCTTCATCCAAGTTATAAGTGCCTAGGGAAAAATAGCTCTGCATATCGCCAGGCATGAAGCCCCCTCCTTGCAGATAGTAGGTATTTAATAAATGTTGTACCAAGCTGAATTGTTTTTAATCCTCAAATTGTAACTTATATTAAATTTCTCAGGGAAGTGTTTACTGACTCTCCAGTCTATCATATGTTCACCCATTACGTTTTCTCATATAACTTGCTTATTTGCTCCAGAACATATATACTTGCACACTGTCTTGAGTAATTTTGTGGTTAGTATCCATCTCACCAACTAGTCTCTAATTTCTACTAGAGAGAGAACTGGGTTTTGTTCACTAAAGTATCCCTTGCTCCTAGCATAATGCATGGTATGTGTGCAATATTGGCTAGATAACAATAGCACAGGGCCATTTAAAATATGAAGTGATCAGCAAAGTGTCCAATTCTTAACTTTATGGAAGGTGGAGTTTGTTTTGTGTTGAGGAAGAAGGAATATTTTAAGAAGTATACACTCTAAAAAGTATGCAGTTTCTTAGTTTTTGTTTGGTCTTTTCAAGATACTCCTTTTGTATGTATGCCTTTTCTTAGCTTGCTTTCTACTTACTCATATTCATTTTCTGGAAATAGATATCGCCTCACATCTGTCTTTGCTTATAACTTAATACATACTAAAAATAAACACTAAAAATTGGAAAACTGCATTGTGAAATACTTTTTTAAAAATTTTATTTTGGTATCATTAATCTACAATTACAGAAAGAACATTATGTTTACTAGGTTCCCCCCTTCACCAAGTCCCCCCCACATACCCCTTCATTGTGAAATACTTTTAAGGAGCTAAGAAAGGTAGAGAGCAAAAGCAAAAGTGCATAGAGAAAGCATCTCTTGCTGTTTCAGGATGGTTTGAAATAAGCCCACCCTTTTAATTATAGCAGAGTAATGAGCCTTACCCACAATATGTGAAAATATAATTAAAAATGTATTGTGGGCCAGTAAACCAGGTTGTCAGGTCATTATCTGAATCACAAATTTGGAAGTAATGTATATTAAAGGTTACTAGTTTGGAAAGGTTAGATTAGAATTGAATCTTTGCAAATCAAAAGTTTCTCAATTTGAATAATGCTTTAGAAAACTGCTAGCATTTAATTTTTTATAAAAAAACTTCATGGAAGCATAATAAACATGCAGAAATGTGCATTATAGGGTATAGCCTGATGCATTTTCACATCCAGATCAAGAAATAGTACATTACCATCCCAACATCCCAGAGGCTGCGTTCTTGCTTCTCCCCCTTTCCTGCCCTCCAGGGTAAACCACTATCCTGATGTAGATAAGTTTTTCCTGTTTTTGTACTTTATATAAGTGGAATCATGCAGTATCTGCATTTGAATTCATATAATAGATTATTATTCTAAGTGACATTCCTGATAGCTCATTGAAAACAAGGTCTGTTTTCAGTTTTCCTTATTATGGATCTAATTTGGTAAACTGGCTAGTTTCCCATGTATCTAGTTCTTTATTATTCCTTTAATTAAATGTTCTATGTAAATGAAGAATGTGTGTGTGTGCGTGTGCATACATGCATGTCTTTACACACATATATGTGGTTTTAGGATTTTTGCTTAAGTTCAGTCTTGTGCTACGCATATTATTCACTGCTTAGTACTAGGGCTCAAATCTCTTTTTGTATCAGTTCATGTAATCTGCTTCTTTTTTTCTAATGTGTATGGATGCACCCTAATTTAATGAACCAGCTGTCCACTGAAGAACAGTTAGGTTGTTACTGATCTTTGCTTTTAGAATAATAGAGTCCATGTAAATTTATCTGTAAAATAAATTATTAGAAATGGAATGGTTAAGCAGTGGGGTCCATGCATTTTCAATTTGCTCAGGTATTTTGAAATGGCCCTCCAAAGGGTTTTGCCAATTTTTCTCCCTCCAGCAAGGTTTGAAAATTCCTATTTGCAGTGTTCTTGCCTTAGATTATGTGTTGTCAAGCCTGCTAATCTTTGCAGTCTGATACAGGAAAAACAGTAAGTCATTGTTATTTAAATTTGCATTTTCCTTAGTTTTGAATGAGGTTATTTTATGTTTATTGGACATTTATGTTTGGTTTGGGAGTTTTTCGTTTCCTTTTGCTCATTTTCCTATAAGCCTGTTCATATTTTCCTTAATAATTTCAAGGAGCTCTTTCTATATAAAGGCAATTAACCCTTTCATGTTATCTATGTTAATTTCTTTTTTCAGTTTGTTTTTTGTCTTTACAATGTTTATAGCCATTATTTTCCTAAACAGAAGGCTTACATTTTTATAATGTATCAGATTTTTCCTTGTTGGTTTCTGAATTGTGTATTTTTAATGAGAAAAAGCATTGAAAATTTGAAGTAAATAGATAATTCAAGATGACATAGAAAAAAAAGTCTCAAGAAGGGTCTGTGGGAATTGTTTAAGCAGGATTTTGAATTTCAGGCAAAAGTGTTTTGGCCAACTATGAATAAACACAAATTTGGTCATTATCTGCCAAAATTTGTTTAACATTTTCAACAGCTTTTGGAAGAATTTTCAATGCTATGCTTTTTTTTTTAAATATTGTTATTTGGGGTTTTAATTTCTCAAATAATCCCTCTTTTCAGATTTCAAATTATAACCTATTTCCTGCACTCCTGCTGACGTCCAGTGATCCATGTCAGAAGTACTTCCAGGTCAGAAATACTTTCATATGTTTCAATGTAGAGCAATTGAGTATTAAAACTGTAAAGAATGTGTGTGATAATTGTTTTGATGTTAAACTTAGGATTTGCTGAAGTAACATGTTTTTGCTTTTCATTACTCTTCACTAATGTAATAGAAGAGTAGATCTTTATAGAAGAATCCATTGAATTTAACTGTATTCATGTAATTGCATGATTCTATTAATATATTGAAAATATTAGTAGACTATAACAGGAAATTAAAACTGTCAAATTTTGCTGTCTAGCATTGCACATTATAGTCTGAGAACTGTTAAATATGAAAAAGAGGGTGCTGGTGGTGAGTCCCCATAAACAGCAACTTAGCCATTATGGGGTTTGTCTAGAATAGAGCTCCACAATTCAGTATTCTCTCTGGATTTAGTGCTGATTGATTTTGGAACTTAAGAAAACCACCTTAACTTTACTGTATGTACTTTTTTTTGTCATGATGGTTGCTGGTCTGCACACAGCGTGGTATGGGATTTAATTCTTAGCCTCACAGTAATATAATAAGGGAAAAGCAATTGTTATGTATATATATAACATTTTGAGTTAAACATAGTATGGAACTGTAAGAAGCCGATATAGATCTGGGTAGAATCCCTATTTGTTAGAACACACGGCACTCAGCACATTTTCAGTTTTTAAATAAGTACATTTTAACCATGGACAAATAGACATTAATGTCTCTATATTCTAAAATTAAATTCATTAAATATATCCAAGACTTTTTCTCCATTATATAACACTGCATGTTACATTTCAACAGATAACTAAAATAAAACATCATAAAATAAACACTAAGTGTAGTAGAGGTATCTGAATGACAGAAAATATCCTTTTCATTTAAAACAGCCAAAAACAATGTGTCAAAACTAAATTCACATAGGAAAACTAGAAACTTAGAGGAGATTCTTAGAGGTCATCTAATCATACTGTGATAATTTGCATCAGAGAGTAGATTTTCTTTGTAAATATGTATTTGAACAGGTATATTAATTTTGGGAAATCAAGGCAAATACATGTGTCCTTTTAAAAAAATACATTTTAAATGATGAGAATAATTCTTTTTAGGACTTGTTAGCACTTAAAATCTTCCATTATATTACAAGATAGACTCAGTATGGAAACTTTATAATAGCAAAGCCGGCAAATATGCAAAGTGATGTGTTTTTCTGTAAATGAGCTAATCAAATAACTTCAAGAAATTTCTTTTTGTCACCATATTTTGTTATGCTCATGTATTCATCCTTTCTATTGGTATTCACATTTATATGTTTAGATAAAATAAGAGATAATGAAACTCTTATCTAGCATGGTTTTTTAATAACATCAACTACCACCAGGCATTGCTATAAGTGTAGCACATTTTACAAGGAAAGTGGTATTCTTTTTTCAGCAGAGTGTCATGTTCTAGTCGCTTTTTTACTTGGAAGTTCAAGTGGCAGCTAGTGAGGGAGAGTCTGGACCAATAACCGGGATAAGGTATATTTTCAGTCCTGTTCTCCAACTCTCAGGAGCTGTGAATACAGGGAGCCTTTTAAACACAAACATACCAAACTCTATATACCATTATCTGCCTGGAAAATTCCTGTTGAGTCTTCACAACTCAACCCAGGAGACCCCCCCAGTAGGTCTTACCCTGTGACGCAGTCAAGTAATTACCCCATTTCAAGGATTCTGTCATTGTTTAATACTTTTTCCCTTTTGGAATTAACTTGAGGCCCCACTTGTCAGTTACTCAAGAAAATCCATGTCATTATCTAGAGTTCACCCACTTTTTTTTCACTCAAACTAGTGTTTTTCATCTCGATTGTTGACCGTATTCATCAGATGTGACCATAAATGTCTAGAGCTATATTTATGAAATCCATTCATCTCCAGGAGATGTTCAGGCTCTTCTAAATAATGGAAACAGCTTAAAATTGAGCAGAGAAAATACCTTTGGGCATATAATATCTCAAGGTGACTACTTGGAAAATCTTCATTCTTATTTTGAGTACATAAGTTCTAATTGGTGTTTCCTAAATAACTGATCTCCGCATCTGCCAGGGGTGGTGTTGGAATGCCAGATTTCCTCCATCTGGAGTACCTTTCTTGTCCTTGTCCACTGATTACTCTGTTCAAGATTCAGCTCCCCTGTTCTTTTTGTGGGAAGCCTCCTCTGAACCTCTTTCCTCATCCTTAATGCCTTCTTTTAAGACATTCTGCTTACTCGCACCATTGTGAGTTTGTAGAATAACCTTTCATCTCATTGCCAATTTCAAATTCCTTAAAGAAAAATATCAGGCATGTCTCAGCTCCACTTGAGATGTTGGACAAAATGAACCCTCAGGCAGTTAAGGTGAATGGGAACGGGAAATCCTTAGGTCACACCTCAGCTGTTGAAATCACCCTTTTGTCTTTGAGCCTGGGGAAGTCCCCTGTGAATCGGCTGTGTGAAGTTGCTCTCCCAGCTCTAGAAATTTCCAAGGTTCTAATCCTGTGACCTTTCTGACTCAGGGACTGAAGTTGCCTCCTAATACCCTTTGCCTTTTGTTCAGAGAGAAGTTCTTATCATTTTTGTCACATTGAGAGTTTACTTTCATGAGTAATTTCAGGAAACCGGCTTCATTTTGCCTCTCCTTCCTAAAAGAGAAAAAAAGAATTGGAGTTTATTTCATTTCCTTAAACTTTGAGGTCTCATTCAAAAGACAGCATTCCTCAGGATAGAAATTTTGCTGTTAACTCCTTGGTGAAAATAGAATTGTGTAGCAGAAAAATAAATCTGGAGAAAATGTGAAGTTTCATTCAAGAGTGGGACGAACATTGGGCTTCCCTGGCCCATTTTGTCAATTCCCAATTTTTGAAGCCTGTTAGTGGGGCAGAGGGCGAGCAGCAGGTCATCGCAGAGAGAAGTGCCGTGTCATTACTGACAAGCTTTCCCTTTGACAGAAGGTTGGAGGTCTGAGAAAAGAGAGGCACGGGGGCGGGCTTAACTGCAGGCTGCGGCATAGGTTTATATCAGGATGTCATCTGAGTTACGGGGTTACGTCTCAGCACCGGGACCTTTGTGACTCTGGCATTGAGGAAAGCTTTGTCAGTGGTGGAATTGAAGTGACCCTGGCTTACCTCATTTTGTTCAGGCCTCATAAAAGGTGCTCTGTGTATTAACTTAAAGTTTCTAAAAGGAGAAAGTCAGTTTAAAGTGGTTTAAGAAAAAAAAAGAAAAAAAAAAGCTATTGGCTTCAGTAATCAAGAAGCCTGGGCTCTCACGGCTCAGGCATGTCTTGCTTCGGGGGCTCCAGCCAGTGTCCTTGGAGTTCACTCCTTTCTCTCCCTCTCACGGCTCAGTCGCTTGTTAGGTTCATGCTTACTCAGGTTGTCTCTTTATGGTGGTCCCTTAAAGCTCTAGTTCAAGAAAATGAGAGAAGAGAGCATCCCTCTTCTGATCATTCTGGCAAAAGTCTTAGGATTGACTCTGTGCGGGCCACAGAGTTGTGACTGGTTTAGGAGAGTTGTGCTACAGTTATATCCTACTCTGGTGGCATCTGAGCCTTGTGTCCCGTGAAGTAAGGGGTAGAATCATCTGGGCCTAAAACATATAGGCTGGCCTCTATAACATAAGCTTTGTGAGAATGCTATTTTTATTCTGTCAGGTTTGTTCATTGCTGTATCCTCAGCAGTTAAAACTGTATTTGTTGCATAGCAGTACACAAAAAAATAACTGTTGAGTGAATGAGTGAGCATACAGAAAGGCTGATTCCTCAAGAAAAATTGTGGGCCTTTACCAGTAAAGGAAGAAATACGTGCTGAGCTATAACAGATGTTTCTCCAGAAGAGTGACAGCAGAGATAATATTAGCTGTTGTCACACTCTTCACTCTGAACTTACATCTAGGTCTGGAGTAGGAATTGATCCTCTTGAATTGATGTTGGACCTTCATAAGTCACACTCAGAGCAGCATGATGAATAGATGTGGAGGAGAAGCAAAATCTTTGGACCCCATCCACCCACTAGAAATCCAGGCACAGAACCACCTCTGTACCAAAGACGTACCCCCAGTGTTACTAGCGTTTGCTTACTCATTCCTCATTCATGTTGCTTATTTTGTGTACTCTTGTATTCTTTGCCTGGAGAAGAGCAATTAGCCCACAGAAATTCTTGATAATTATTTATTAATGAGTGAGTGAATGGATTAATGATTGAGACATTTATTGAGTGCTTTTACATGCTGAGCTTTGTAAAAGGAACTGGAAATTCTGTGAATATAAAAGAGAAAGGGAAATGAAAATCAAAGCCACAATGAGATGCCATTTCACACCCACTTAGCAATAATAAAAAAGACAAGAACAAGTGCAAGGATGGAGAAATCAGGACCTTCATACACTGCTGGTATTTACATATAAAATAGTAAAGCATTTTTATGTTCAACTGCTTTGTAAAACAGTTGGCAGTTCCTGAAAAGGATGGAGATATATGTAATATACCAAAAGACTTATAATCATTTTTACTCCTGGGTATACATCCAAGAGCATGGAAAATATGTGCACAGAAACACTTGTATGAATGTTCCCAGCAGCATTATTCATAATAGCTAAAAAGTGGAAACAACCCACATGTCCGTTAACTAATGAACAGATCAACAAAATGAGATCTGTCCATACAGTGGAATAGGATTTGGTCATAAAAAGAAATAATATACTGATATGTACTGCACACTACACTTGGATCACATGGATGAACCTTGAAGATCAATACCTAATGAAGGAAACCAGTCACAAAAGACCACACGTGTATGATTCTGTTTATATGAAATGTCCAGAATGGGCAAGTCCGTAAAGGCAAAGTGGATTAGTGGTTGCCAGGGGATTGGGGGAGGCAGGAAAGCGACTGCTAATTTCTTTTTGGGTAGTAAACATGTTCTGCATTTAGATTGTAGTGATGGGTGTGTTCCTCTGAATATGTTAAGCACCACTGGGTTGTACTTTAAACAGTGAACTTTATGATATTTTATATGAATTATATTTTTATATTTATGGAAATTATATTTTAATAAAACTCATAAAAAATGAACAGAACATTTTTTTGAAAATACAACAAAGACAACTCTTCCTAAAAATGAACAGAACAGTCACTACCCTCAAGGAGTTTGCTGTTTAGAAGGGAGATGCATGTCTCCTTTGGAATTTATAGTGTAGTACAGAAGGACTGAGATGGGTAGCATGTTGCATAGTTTGCCTAGAGGAGAGGCAATCTCACTGTGTACAGGAATCAGAGAAGGCCTAGAGAAGCTGGGTTTTGAAGGATTCATAGGGTTTGTCAGGCAGGAAGTAGGGTGGCATAGGAGAGATGAGGGAAAAGGACATTCCTGGGCAGAGGAAACAAAAACTTTATAGAGAGACAAAGAGCTGCAAAGGGCTTGGCATCCTCAGGGAAGGGCTGTAGTATGGACAAGACGCCCAGTGACAGGAGATGTGACTGATAGGGTGGACTGAGGTTAACCGAGGAGAATTTGAAGTGCCTTGTGTCCTGAGCTGAATTTGGACAACAGCAAGCCAGTCAGTGTTCTTAAGCAAGAGAGCTACACGATCAGGTTGTTTTTAGAATGAAAAAGGGCAAAATGTGTCAGTCTACACTGGAGTTTAGAGAGCATTGTGCTTGGGTGATCTAGAAGGAAACTTGTAAGTGATGACCTGACGGCAGGCATGGAAGAGGTAGGAAGGGGGAACTCAATTTATTGGAGAAACATTTTCAAGTAAAACTGACAGAATGTGGTAGTATGAGAAACTCCTGAAGGGCTATTCCAGGATTTCTAGCTTCGGAAACTGCAACAGTGGCAGTGCCACAAATTCTTACTTAGGGTCCAGTCCGTGTGCCCATGGATTTAATTCCTCCTCCCCCAGTTTATAGGGAGCAGTAAACCAAGGGGCCTTTGATCCAGGATCCAGAGTGAAATCACATGAGGCAAAGATAAATGGACTGGCTTAAATGCACCAAGTTGGGCATCTCAGTATAGCTTTAGTATTGGGGAAAGCAGGCTAAAATATGTCTTATGTGCAGATGAGAGAAATCAAAGGGTGGAGGGAGGCAGCAGAGGAAGATACTCATTTTTTTATCCATAGAGCATTCCATTTTCTCCATAATTTTTTACATTTATATTATTGTTTTGTTTCTGTTTCCTATTCTCCTTAATTCTCCTCTGTTCATTGTTGTAATGATGCAGGTGGTAAATATATGAGGAAGCAAGGACCAGAGGAAGGCCTGGAGTAGGGGGCTGGGGTCAACAGCGACTGGAGCAAACGTGCCATGTACACCTAAG
This sequence comes from Manis pentadactyla, assembly GCF_030020395.1. Lineage (NCBI taxonomy): Eukaryota > Metazoa > Chordata > Mammalia > Pholidota > Manidae > Manis > Manis pentadactyla. Next base: position 34,224,652 of record NC_080023.1, on the reverse strand, counting down.
CGTTCGCTGGGCCTCTAGGGCTGTTCAGATCAAAGCAGGGAATCGCTGAGCTGATAGGATTACAGCTGATGAGAAATCACATTTGCCAGAGAAGTACACCTGTCTGCTTTGGTCACAAATGACCTGTGACTCCGAATAGTTTTTTCTTCTTTAGGTAGGGAGTGATGGGTAGAATTGAGCAAGAATCTTTTCTTGAACTGAGACTGAGTAGTAAAATAAATTGGTCTACACAATATATTGAAGGAATTTATTTTTGATCTTGCTCAGATGCTACATGGTATAAAAACTGAGATAGTTGACCCTAGATCACCCTTTCCCTTTCTGATATCAATAGCATTTTCAAAGAAAGGAAAAAATGCATTTATTGTTGACTTAACCAATTTGATCAATCATGGTGGTTTGCTTTCAATCTTTAATGAGATTGAAATTCTTAATTTCAAAAAGTTCTACCTAAACTTTTGATGTAAATATTTCTTGAGATGTGAATGAAATACTTGTCTTTTTCATTTAAGTCAGTGATTTATTCTAGAAACATTTACTGAGCACCTTATGTGTGCTAGGCTGCTAAGCGGGTTGGGATCATAATCTGGGAGGAAACTCAAGCAGGTTAAAAATAATAATATGAATGAGGCTGTCATAGAAACATGTTTATGAAGGTTGGGGAAGAAGGAACTCTGGAGTCTGCCTGGAGAGGCAAGAAAAGATGACAGGTACCCTAAATCAGGAAGGAGAAGTAGGAATCTGCCAGACGGGAGAGAAGGATGCTGAGAATGTGTGCAAGACAAGGGACATGACCTGTGTGATCAGAGCATTCCAGGTGCCTCTGAAATCATTCACTCAGATATACTTATCATCTTATTCTTCCAAATCTCTCACTTCCTTATTCCAGTGGTTTTCAGTCTTGGCCACGCATTAGAATCACCCAAAGAATATCTCCTATCCTGACTGGACCCAGCCCCAGGCTAATTAAATCATAATCTTTCAGGGTGCCTTTAGGGCTGGGGCCTAGGCTTCTGTGCATTTTAAAAGTTCCCCAAGAGATGCATGCAGTAGGGTTGAGAACATTTCCTTCTTCCTCTCTTACCTGTTCCCTGACCTTTCAGAGACCTCTGAACCCTTGGCCTTTTCCTTTTCTCCTGGCTCTTCACCCCCCTCCCACCTCCATTCCCTGCTCTTTCCAGGCCAGAGCCCAGAATGCATTCCTCTCCTGTTCACTTCCCCACACCTGACACCTTAATCCTGTCACCCTCTCTCACTATATGTATTTTTTTCTCCTATTCCATAGGTTGCCTTTTCATTTTGTTGATGGTGTCTTTTGCTGTGCAAAAGCTTTTTAGTTTGATATAGTCCCACTTGTTTATTTTTGCTTTTGTTGCCAAATCCAAAAATTCATTGCCAAGATCCATGTCAAGGAGTTTATCACTTGTGTTTTCTTCTAGGAGGTTTATGGTTTCAGGTCTTAACATCTTTAACCCATTTTGAGTTAATTTTTGTGTGTGGCATAAGACAGTGATGCAGTTGCTTTCTTTTCCATGTACCTGTCAAGTTTCCCAGCACCATTTATTGCAGAGACTGTCCTTTCCCCAGGGTATGTCCTTGACTCCTTTGTCATAAGTTAATTGACCACACATGTGGGGGGTTATTTCCAGGCTCCCTATTCCACCGATCTGTGTGTCTATTTTCTGTGCTATCAAACTTAAGAAAATTTTTTATGAGTCGCTAATTTTGTGTTTCCCCCTTGTGACTGTTTCTAAACTTTGTCCCTCTCCTCACGTGCACCTAGACTGCTTCCCGTCATGGGGAGACTTCATAGAGAAAATTGAGGCTGTCACTTTTGCTTTTCTTTGGCTTTGTGTCACTGCAGCGACATGTGCCTGTCCCCATCCCTGCTCCCTTTCCCTTCTGTGTGAAGTGGTGTCCTTTGTCGTGGGCAAGACTCACTCCTCCACATCTGCTGTGGTCCCTCTTCTCTTCCCACTTGGATTCTGCCTCGCTGGTTTGTCCCTCTTTTGTGTTTCCTCTTTCCCCCTCTCTACTGGCTTCTGCTTTTGCAGCCTGCAAACAATACAAAATGGCTAAGAGTTTCCTCCTTAAAAAAAATATTCCTCTCCCGAATGCCAGCTCATCCTCCAGCTGCCCTTCTCTCACTCTCTGCTTTGTTCATAGTGAGGCTCCTTAAAGGTCACTCTCTGCCATCTGCCATTCTCCGGAAGCTGATACAACCACAGCCTCCGGGGTCCTTGTGGTTGCTCAGTGCACCCAGCTCTTTTCAGTCCTTACCTCTGCATCCAGGTGGCTGGTGAAGACCCCAGCCTCATGCCCTGGGCAGAGATGTGTGGGCTGGGCTGGCACTGAGGTGGCGAGAGACACGCTTTCCCCCATCTGTGAGCCTCCTCTGCCCACCTTCTCCTCTCCCTGCCGTCCTGATTGTGCTGGCCTTTGGCTGGGCTCCGTGCTTTTGTCTCTGTTCGGTAAATGGCAGAGTCAGGCTTTAGCACCTGCCTAAGACGGGGCCACTTGCCTCTTTGGTGAGAGAGAACTCTTTGCCTCATTGTGCTCTTTCCCTGATGACCCCTGGTGTTTTAACTGCCCAATTTGCATGCTTCTTTAGTGCCTTTGCATCAGAATCATCACCTTCTTGGAGAATATGCTGGAAGAAACATGCAGTTTCTACTCACCACATAAAGGAATACCTCTCTCTCTCTCTCTCTCTCTCTCTCCCCCCCCCTCCCCCACCCCCCAGCCTCAGATTCGTTTTCATGCTGCCGTTGAAGTGCTTGATCTTCTCTGCCCCTGGGTCAAGTCCACATTCTTGGATCATGCGGTGCAGGATTCTCTGCCTGACCCCTCCTCCCTCTTTACTGCCTCTTCTCTCATTCTTGGTTTGCTCAGGCTCCCCAGATGGTAATCCATCTTCTTTTACCTTCAGAGCCGCTCCAACCTGAGGTGGCAAGACCACTTACTCCTTTGTACCTCCCCTTACTCCCACCCTAGTCAGTTTCTATCACTTTATTGTGTGTGTTTCTTCCGGAAGGCTGAAAGCACTTACCAGGTGGAACCTTGTAAGTCTTGGTTTCCCCCTTCCTAGCACAGTGCCTGGCAGAAAGAAAGTGCTCCATAAATGGTGGCTGGGTGACATTGCAGACTCTTCTGGTTATGCCGGGGTAACACCTGGGGGGGGCATTCCTTGTTGAATATTGTCCATGCCCTTGATGCCTGCGATATCACCTTGCTTATAGATTTGTGTCTGTATGGCCAAAAGAACAACTCCATGCTTTCTAAAAGGCCTAGAGAATATATAATGGGTACCTCTGTGGTGGGCAGAGACCAAAGTGTATGGGAAAAGAGGAAGCTGTAAGGGTAATAATTGCATTATGCTCTTACAGTATGCCAGGCATTAGGTTAAACGCTCAGTATCAGTAGATACTATTATTATCCCGGTTTTACAACAAAGAAATGGGGTGTTTAGGTAACTTGTCTGTTATGTCAGGGAGTTTGGACTTACTATTAGGCTTTTTTAATCTAAGGAAAACAGAAATATTAGAAGGTTTAAATAGACATTAAAACATTTCTTTAAAAAAGAAACACAACCCTTCCTCTTAAACCTGAGGAATGTGTTTTTGTTTTGTTTTGTTTTGTTTTCATAATTAAACTATTCTAGACCCAACTTCTTTATCCCTTCTTGTTAGTCTGTTTACTTTCTGTGTGTCTCCCCAACAAGACCATTTATATTGCTCAGACCAAATAGGGTGATACATTTGGGCCTTAACAGGCAGTCTAGTGTGGTGCTCTGTCCCTTGGATAAAAAGGGGTGAGGGTTGCTGACATTATTGTTATGTACTATGCTAACCTCTCTGCGGGCCTTTCTCATTTTAATCCTCACAACAACCAGGTCCTCTTACTATTCCCACTTTTCCGACAAGGAAACTGAAGGTCTGGTGTCCCCAATCACTCAGCTAGTAAGTAGCCTGGACAGGACTTGAGCCTTGTCTCTGACCCTGAGGTCTGTGCTCTTATTTATCCTCAAGGGTACTACCTCCCACCTTCGGGAGCCTATCTTCCCACAGCTTTGGTCTCTCTAGGAATTCGCTAACCTCTAACTATTTCATAACCCTTTTGTGTCCAAATGACTGCCTACCTGATACATTAACTCCTGGAGAGAACTGTATGCTTCATAGGATTAACTTGGTTGCCTTGGTTTATGCTTCCGGATGACACCATCCCTTAATATTTGACACACTCAAACTTTGTTCATTCTTTGAGCTGTAAAAACAGATCTGTTTTGTAAGGGCTGGTCCTATTATCCCAACTTAACCCTCCCAACCCTCTTCTTTATGATTTGATAGTTCTAGCAAAAGTCATAGGGGGACAGTGGGACCCCAAAAGCTGATGAGAACATGGCTGAAGTTAATATAAAATTACTTAAGTACTAGATCACCTAGAATTTTGATGGTATTCTTTCTGAAAATGTTTATGGTTATTTATAAACAAAGTAAATAAAAACTTCTCCCTCGTAACATTGCTAGAATATAATGTCTAACGTCACAAAATAGCCTCATATAAATTTTTTTGCTCTTCCTTTTAAAAAGCCAGCAAGTTTCTAGCTTTCTTGTAATAATGTCACTGAAAATACCCTAGAGTTTAAATATAATTTTCTCTCACGTGCCTATGTTATAGATATTTGTCTCTGGGAAAACTTCATATGGGTTCAAGGTGGGCCCTTCTCATGTCACATGCTACTCCTGAGTGAGGTTGAATTATAAATTGAAACATATTTTCTATAAAATGGTAGTAGTAGCCAAAACACTCTATAGTTTTTAATAAATTTTGTCCTCAAAGCATTGTTTATAAAGGAGATAAACATACTAGATTCTGCCTATAGAGTGAAGCTCAAGTGCTGAGCTCAGTCGAGCAGGAATCCTTATAAATAGTAATTCTAAAGCATGGGGCCCAAGGTCTAACCACTTAGCCAGCTCTGTGGGCCACATGGTTATGCTGTTATAAATGTGGACACAGCCTTGAGTGTATAGACATTACCTAGTGCCTAGAAGCACACACACTCCAAGATGAATGGTAGCTTTTTTTCTAAAATAGATAAGCCTGAGTATTTGGTGATAGAAAGAGATACCTCAAAGCCCTCGAACAGAAAATTCTTGCCTTCCTCTCCTGTGGAGTTCCCTGTTTGCCTGTGGGAGGCAGAGGGAGTTGTCAGAATACAATTCTAAGAATGTTAGGAGCTGTGCTTTGGTTCACCTGCTACTGGTATAGAAATCCCTGAGGTCCTTGTGGAGTGCAAAGGATCAGATAAGAAAGAAGTCATTCTTCATAGGTTGAGAAATGTGAAACCTTAGGAATTCTTGCAGATGAATATTATTCCCTTCTAGTCTGAGAAACCTTTCTTCCTAGCAAGAGACACATGGAATAAATCACTGATGGTGTGAACAATATCTGAGATAAATTGTGACTGTCAGATAGTTTCTTAGGAGTTCTGCAAGGGCACATGGAGACTGCAGCAGCTGAGTGTGTATTTTAATTCAGTGGAATATATTCAGACTCCATGTTTGTAGCCAAGAGTTCAATGCTACATTATAGGCAATAGTTTTATGTGCATATGTCTACTCTTTAGCAATTAAACCATTTGTCCAAAATTTCTGTTAAGTAGAAGCACTAAGCCCAGGTAAAAAATGTTCTCAGACACATTAACAAACTCTAACGGACATTTGATTTTTCTGGGCACTTCCACCACTTCTGTGGCTGAGAAAAATTACATTGGATGTACGGTGCATCACTGAACAGTGACCTTTCAGGTTAATTAAGGAAGTTGGAGCCCCAGAAGATTATTGAGCAACTTTTTTGTTGCCTGAAGGAACCACAGAACAGAAATGTGGTGTAAATGTTTAGAAAGGAGATGATTTTCAAGGCTGTAAAAGATGAGATGAGGACGAGCTGCCAGAAGAAAATGCTTTCATGTAAATTCTAAAAAGAGATACTTTTTTATTCTAAGTAAAATGTGTCCCCTCAGACCTGTTAGTTTTTCTAAAACTTGGCTTTTCTATATTTACATTAAGCCTTTTATTTGCTTCTACTTAATATATGAGCAAACAGTGAAAATAAAGAGGAACATGGGTTAATTCTACAAGAATGTGTACAGTGGATGCATTAACATTTTCAATATTCTGTATAAAAATGTTTGCTCACTCTATATGCTAAGTAGTTTAATCATGCCAGGCACCTAATGACCAGTTTTCTTGTTTTCCAGCGGACTCAGGTGTAGACACTTTGGCAGTGTTTATGGCCAGCAGCGGAACTACACACGTCACGAATCGAAACAGCCCGGCCACGCCACCAAATACCCTTAATCTCCGTTCCTCCCACAATGAACTGTTGAATGCTGAAATAAAACACACAGAAACGAAGAACAGCACCCCCCCCAAATGCAGGAAAAAATATGCACTAACTAACATCCAGGCAGCAATGGGCCTCTCAGATCCAGCTGCACAGCCCTTGCTGGGAAATGGCTCTGCCAACAGTAAGCTGGTGAAAAATGGGGAGAACCAGCTCCGGAAGGCTGCAGAACAAGGGCAGCAGGATCCCAACAAAAACGTCAGCCCCACTGCAGTCATCAACATAACTTCTGAGAAGTTAGAGGGTAAAGAGCCCCACCCACGGGATTCCCCGGGCTGTGAAATTTTACCCTCCCAGCCCAGGAGAACCAAGAGTTTCCTTAATTACTATGCAGACCTGGAAACCTCAGCCAGAGAACTAGAGCAGAACTTAGGCCACCAGCATGGGGTTGTGGAAGAGAAGTCTCAGCCGGGCCCGGCCCCCACCACCATCGGAAATGGCGAGTTGCTGGTGCAGAAACCTAACAAGCCCCAGTGCAGCCCTGAAGATGGCCAGGTGGCCACAGTATCATCCAGCCCAGAGACCAAGAAGGATCATCCTAAAACAGGGGCCAAAACTGATTGCGCACTCCACCGGATCCAGAACCTGGCTCCGAGCGACGAGGAGTCCAGCTGGACCACACTGTCCCAAGACAGCGCCTCACCCAGCTCCCCAGACGAAGCAGGTACCCCTGGGAAAGGTGTAGACTAAGGTGGCACTGCTTCTTTCAGTTATTGGTGGAATTAATCTCTAGACTTAGCAGAAAAATCCATTTGCAGGCATAGAAGAACATGAGCCTTTTGGGTTAGAATTAGGCAATTTGCATGGAAATGAGATTCCTCAGTGGTTTCATTTTGGTTCACTCTGGTAAGCATTTTTGTAAAAGAATTAGATTGTTGGTGTTAAGTACAGTAAAATACCATCCATTTGGAAATTATACTGCCAGTGCTTAGGTTAACTATTTCTATATACTGTCTAGGAATATTGGGTTTTGCTAAGCAAAAACTGAAAGAAATAGCGTGGCCAGGGGACAGGCTACAACTCGGTTAAGAGAAGCAACTATTTTAAAGTTCTCGGAAGAACTTATTTATGCTCAAACTCATGAAAAGCTAAAAGTTTAAAAAGTTTAAAGTCTGTTCATTAAAGCCATTTCCCTTTTGACCTTTCCTGGGGAACATTCTATTAGGTTGTTCAGTGATGTTTGAAAGTGAGAAAGTACTGTTTCTTTTTAAATATATTGAGATGTTCAGGATTTGAACTAGTTTGATTGAGACTTGTGTGTGTAGTATCTGTAACATCTTGGGGTCAGTCGAGTCAAAATTGTGAAAGAAATGAATATGGTCCTAAAGTCAGCTATTTTTAAACTCAACTTCTGGTAGCCTCCCATTATGCTGTTCAGAAGATTAAAAGATGTGGAGAACTTTGCTGTATCTGAATTCAGTATAAATAAGCACTCACAAAGCTCGCTCCCTCTGCCCCCCCCTTTTTTCAATTGTAACCCTGGAACTGCCCTGGTGAGTAACAGGTCTATGTCAGTGTGATACAGATGTAACAGATGGAGCCACCAGGGAAGGAAATAACATTTTCCTAACCTATAAGACAGAGAAATTACAAGGACTACAGATAAGGAAAAAGGAAGGAGAAAGTTAAGGCATTAACTTGTTTTAAAAAAGTGTTTTTGAAGTGCCCTCTGAAAATGCAGCTCTTTACATGACAGATCTCATCAGCTTGCTGTGGCTAGATATGGTAGGAGGGCTGTTGAGATGGGTCCATGTCATCTTATAAACGTCTGGACCTGCACATTATTGGAACCATTAAATGTCTGGACTGCACATTATTGGAACCATAATTATGTTTAGTAATGTCACTGAATTTACAGCTCTGTTAATTTGTCCCCATTGAGAGAATTCCTATCCTGAATTGATGGACCCTGTCACCTTCTAGTGTTTGAATCAACATGAAGGACTCCCTGAATATCTTACATCCAAACTCTACCTCCTGTTTTCACAACTCCCCATGAAGTCCTCACTGGCTTCTTTCTATTGTGGCAGCCTTTTGGGTGCTTTTCCAGGCATGACACTTTCTATTCTAGTTACATTTTAAATTTTACTGTAAAGTGTTAAATGAACAGTAAAGTGTCCCCTGCTCCTAACTTTAGCCACCTTTCCCGATGCTGACATGAGCATAGTCCCATGTTTATAATAAATTTAAATTTTTATCCCAATTTTATGATAATGATATTTTTTAAGAGTCTTTACCTTTTAGAGATAAATACTAATACTTCATAGTATATAACTAATACATCATATGCATAATATAATATATACTAATATCAATAATATTGTGTATGGAATTTTCTCCAAACTAATTTGGGGGGTGAGGGTAGGTGATAAAAAAAAAATTGCCCATAAGCTGATAATTGTTCCTGGTAGGTACATAAGGGTTCATTATTCTGTTCTTTCTGATTTTGTATGTTTAAATTTTTCCACATTAAAAAGCAAAAACAAGAAAAATTTGCTCACGTTAGATTGTTTAATGAATGTTTTGCTTTTTCCTCTTAAATATGTATTTTGTCAAGCAGCCAGATCAGGCAGGGCATACCATTTTTCCAACTCAGGCTTTTAAAGTATTAGGGGTGCTATTCCACCTTACTCCAACTCCATGGCTTGTTTAACAACCCCCTCCCCGCTGAGAATCCAGATTATTTCTCCCCACAGCTGCTTCACTGAGTGCTGGTGTCAGCGAGGGGCATGGAGAGCAGGAATATATTCAGCTGAGCAAGGGTGCTGAGCTCCGTCTATGGGGCCTCTCGCCAGGAGACCTTTCCGGGGGCGCCCCTCTGCTCACCACCGCTTTGCCCAGGAGCTTGGCATTCCCTTCTGTTGGTTTCTCATCCATTACAGTGCTCAATACCCAACGTGAACTGGATTAGTGTTTTCTGACATGTTGAGAGGTTGCGTTCATTTTTCTCTCTTAAAGTCAGGTTTGAAGACCTTTTAATGTTAAAGTATGACAGTGTGGTGGTAGTTTAAGGGTCGCTAGGGCAGACATTTTAAATGAAAGCTGCCTGAAAAAAAAATGCGTTAGCTATGGCGCTAAAGCAGCGCGACAGGGTTCTTAAAAAACATACTAGAAGCCAAACCTGTGCTGTTCCTCAAAATGGTCGTGTTGGGATCTCTGGGCCTAGTTCAGCATGCTGCAGTGTCTCAAGATATTACCTTGAATACTATTTGGAAATTCATTTGGAATTTCCTCGTAGCCAGTTGTGAACTCCTACTGAAAAGAAACCTTTTTACTTCATGATCACACTTCAGAGTTGCAGGTAGTGACCACTACATAAATTAGTAAAATAAACAGTTATTCAGCACTGTTATTTCTTTGGATTTCATCTTCCCAGTGAGACATACTGTTAGTGTTTACAATGATCCCAATCAGTTTAAATTAACCATGGTGTGTTTCACTTCTAATGTTAAAACAAGTGTTTATTATATGTTTTACATAGTATACACATGTTTATATATATAATAAACACAAATACAAACTGTTGAAATAAAAAAGCAAATATTTTGTAAGATACTAGTATGCAATGCCATAGTATATATATATAAAAAGTGTATGTATTTCTTTGCTTATTTGCTGCGTGTAAAGTAAATACTCATCACAGACGTGTGTGTTTTATGACTAAATCATGACACAGTTATCTTTGGATTGTAGAGTGCTTTGGGAAGCCTAGAAAAATAGATTCATTTCTACCTTAGGGGCTTCCTTTCCAAGATAGAATGCTATTTATAAAATAAAATGCACTGCCTAACCCAGAGATTGACTACTTTCTATTTCCCTTTCTTTCTGAATTGCCATCTCCCGCATTTTAGTAGTCTTTTTTTTTTGCAAAAATCAATGATGTATACAATATGTTGCTCCTCTTTTCCTCCTATGTAGTCTGTCCTTTGAGGGAGCTCAAAGAGGCTATTGGGAAAAAAAAAGCATCTGTGAAATTCCTGGGTTTCATAGGAATTTAGAAAAGTTCAAAAGAATGCCTTGTCCCAATTCTCAAAGAAAGGGTCTCATAGTTTTAGTACTTGAAAGTAAGAATGTTTAACCTATTAGGGTGTTTCCAGAGATACAGTTCCGTGGGCTTCCCCAGTGAGCACAGTGGGTCAGAGAAATACAGGTTGGCCGGACTGTGTGTCATCTCTCTGTCATCACCTGTTGTTTTATGTTTGCTTCATGAAAACTCTTGAAAGACACAACTTCTTGGTGCTACTGGGTATAGGTTTAATTTGGGGCTAAACAAAATTGAAGTTACAGAGTATAAAACTGGGTAGATCTTATAGAATAGTCATTTCAAAATTAGGTTCGTTGCTGAAGTGTCAAAAGGACATACACAGAGAAATCCAGATGTAGGTGGTACGGCAGTGGGCCTAATGCTTCACTCACTTATCCCTGAGAATGCGGGTCCTGAGTTCAAATGTCAGCTTTGTGACATGTAGACAGATCACATAGCATCACATCTATAAGATGGGGGTGACAGGGTTTGGCGTAGGCCTGGCATGAGGATTAAATGAGAGCATCTTTGAAATGCTCTTAGAACAGTGTCTGGCATGTAGCAAGAGCTTTATAAATATGAATGCTTATTATTAGTGATCATCATTAGCAGTACAGTGGTGGAATAAAAAAGTTCACTTCTCTTTTAATCATGAATTACCTATATTTTGGACTTCAATTTTTCTTAGGATTTTCTGCACCCTAAGGGCAGGGATGTCTTCATTTTTGTATTATCGGTGCCTGACATATAGTAGGTAGACTTAGTAAATAAGTAATGATTTATTGAATAAAAATGGAGGTCATCTACCTATTCCAAAATGACCCAGGTGTATTAAGTAAGTCATGTGATGGCATATCCTAATCCATGTTTGATTTTGATATTGGGTATGTATTTTATAACTTAATTGATGACATTGCCTTATACTAGATGGGGCCGAATAACCACTTACTGGGGAAGGCACAGTGGAATTCTGCAGGCCTACTCTGCCAGATGTTCATGCTACTTCTCATACTCAGGTGGTCATGCTGGGACTTGAACCAAGGTGTTCAGACACAGCATCCAGTGCTTTCCCACTGTGCCATAGTCTTGAAATGTGGGCATGGGGCCCCCAGAGGCTGACTGCATCAGACTTCAGACTTTATCCACTTCAACTAGTTATCTTGAGTCTCTGGAAAATGGAAAATTATGTATATATATATATATTTTTTTTTATTTTTTATTAAGGTATTATTGATATATACTCTTATGAAGGTTTCACATGAAAAAACAATGTGGTTACTACATTCACCCATATTATCATGTCCCCCCCACATACCGCATTGCAGTCACTGTCCATCAGTGTAGTAAGATGCCACAGAGTCACTGTTTGTCTTCTCTGTGCTACACTCTTTGGAAAATTATACTTTAAAGGATCTTTCCATTCCTGTAAGCAGCTGAGATTTAGCTCAAGTATCATGTCCTCTGAGAAACCTTTCTAGTCCCTCTGAGCTGTTGAAAGTGCTTTCTCTGTACCCCAAAGACGTATTTCCAAGTCTCTGTTACCATGTTCCTCTCAGCAGGTTGTAACCTTATTTGAAAGTTTCCATTTAGATACCCAGCTCCATGGAAGCAGGAGCCAAGTCTCCATTATGTGTGGATATGAACCTTTTTACACAGTGTGTAACACATAGTAAGAGGCTCCATAAATGTTACCTGTTTGCTGGTTGAATAGATGGAGCTGGGTGACAAGCATGGGTGCTCACTGGGGGCTGCTGTATCAGTCCTCCTATAGACACAGAGAAGGTAAGCTCAGCTTGTACAAAACATCTTCTACAAACATTCCTTGTATTTGAGTCTCTAGGTCTGCAAGTCAGACAGGCCAGTGCCAAGGGAAAGGGCCCTTGCAGTGTCATTTGCCTTCCTAATCTGCCTTGTGTTCCAAGTGGATCCATGTTGTTAGAGAGTTCAGACTCTTTGATGTCAGAAATCGATTGGTTTCCAGTCTTCAGCCAGCAACGCGGACCCCTTCTGCAAGCCGGATGGCTGGTGAGGTGAAAGCCAAGGCCCAGGCCTGACTGTGTTGTAGTGACTCACAGCCCTTCTTTCTGGCCTTTGCTAGCTTAGGTGTGTTAGAGCTTCAGATAAGTTTGTATTATTAACACTTTTAGAAACTTATTCTAAATATTCCTTTTATGTCAAGTGGTTTCTGGTAATTTTAACCATAACTAATTTTTAAATTGCTTTCAAAGAGCCCCTATCCCCTTAAAAAAAAAAGCCAGGATATTGGAAAGGTCCAATTTTCAGCTGTCTTGCCCTGCTGAATTAATTTTAATCTTTTAAACACCCTTTAGTGATTCACTAGCCTTCCTATCTTGTCTTCTCTGTTGAGAGTTCCGTGATGTGACAGAAGGAATTCAAGAAGACAGATGTGAGAAGTTTCTAAAATAGCTCGGACGTACTGTGTTCTGGGGTAGATGGTGTGATTTCCGAACTAGATTTTAGTACCTCGGGGGTAAGCTGTATAAAAATATTTTCTATCTCACTCCATGAACTTAAGGAAGAAAAAGATTTTGCTCAGTTGAGTATGCTTGGAAAGTTCTAGAAAAAAAATATACTCAGTTGATTGTTCAAGATAGTTTTTGGTTGCTCCTCTATTATAAAGTATTATACTAAGTACTTCAGGAAACAAAAAAGGTAACTACAGCTGACCTTTGAACAATGCAGGGGTTAGGTATACTGACCTCTATGCAATCAAAAATCTGCATATAACTTTTGACTCTCCCAAAACTTAGAACTACTAATACCCTTCTATTGACCAACAGCTTTACAGATAATATGAACAATTAACACATATTTTGTATGTTACATGCATTATATACTGTATTCTTACAATAAAGTAAGGTAGAAGAAGAAAATGTTTTCCAATTGTTGCAAATCTCCAAAAAATATTCCAACATATTTACTGAAAAGAATCCATGTATAGTGGACCCTCGCAGTTCAAACCCGTGTTCAAGGGTCAGTTGTACAATGAAATGAGTGACATCAAAAGTCTAACCGTCTGATAGCACAAGACAGTTGATATATTCAAGACGACACCAGCAGGTGGCTGTGAGAGGCTAGAGTGTGGTAGAGTTGCTCAGAGGAAGAAACTCCAATTGATTGGGACGCATTTGAAATTACCTGTCTGTAGATGGAATAGTCTTTCATTGGATAGAGATCTGGAGAGATCATTACCTGTTAGATAAGCTGTTAAAAATTAAAGAATTGTTCTTCTCTTTTCTTTTCTATTAATCACTTAAGAAGTTTATTAATTCATAACTTTTTTCCCACTCTTTTCTCTGCATGTATAGCAAGTTTTTGGCTTCCGGGGTAGGGTAGAATGGACAGAGAGAGGCTGCTTAGGAAGTGATGGGGTGGAATCCTCTAGTAGTTGTATATGAGGTGCTCCCAGAACTGCCAGGTGATGCCCTTGTGTCCTTGGATGGCGTGTAATCACCAAGACTGTGACTCAGTAGGACCACCAAGACAAAAACACTACTGGCCATTTTCAGAAATGTTCTTTTCAAATTTCATTGTGAACTATCTGCCCAGATTCAGTATCCTCACAAAAGTAAGTAAAATTAATAAATACATAGAAAGATTTATGGCTTTAAATAAATCTTAAAATCCAAGAGGCCATAGAAACATCCATATAGTCAGCATGCTTGAACTTACCTACATCCGTGGGGAATTGGAGTGGATCTATAACTTTGCCATGATTTTCACTGAACAGTATTATCCCTCTAAGTTAACAGTACTTCAGGAGTCTGTGAATTTGCTCATCATAACTTTGTTCAATTAATTCATCTATTCTTTCTTTAATTTGTTAGTTGATTAGCATGTGAATGTACAAATGCTTTTTCAATGATCTATTCTGTGTACTGTGCTAGGTGCCTGATACATAGAACCAGTCTGTGACCTCAGACAGCTTGCATACAGTTTCCTGTCTCCATGGACGAAACCTCCACTGTGTGTAGATTGCCTTCTAAAATGTTTCTTTGTTTCATCTTGCTCATGTCATAGCTAAGTATGAAGAGATAAAGCCCACCCTAGACCCTGGCACCCTAATTAAGCAAAGAAGAGAAGATGTTTAGATGTTTTATTAGTTTCCCAGGGCTGCTGTAACAAATTATCACACTCTTGGTGGCTTAAAACAGCAGAAATCTATTCTCTCACAGTTCTAGAAGTCTGAAATTAAAGTGTCACCTGGGTCAAGCTCCTTCTGAAGGCTCCTTCTGAAGGTTCCCTCCTTGCCTCCACCAAGCTTCTGGTGGCCTCTGTGACTTGTAGCTGCATCACTGCAATCTCAGTCTCTGTCTTCCCATGGCCCTCTTAGGGCACTAGTCCTCGGATTTAGGGCCCACCCTAAATCCAGTATGACTTCACCTTAACCTAACTGGTTATATCTGTGAAGATTCTTTCCAAATGAGGTCACATTCTGATGGACGTACATTTGGGAATAATATTACTCAAGCCAGTACAGATACCTTCATAGATAATGCCTTAGTATATGTGACACAGGAGAGGAGAGAGAGTATTTGTGGGGATTATTCAAAATTTTCAAGAAGGAAAGCTAACACTTGGAGGTATTAAGAATTGATAAGTGAATAGAGTGTGCTTCAGGGGACCTCTACTTTTGGGGTACCATCATCCAAATTCTTTGTTGTAAAGGTGAAACTTAAGTGTGCACCTGATACTGGTGAATCTGAAACCACAAATCCAACTGAGACAGAACAAAACTGTGGAAGGGCAAGAAAACATGATAAAGACACAGTAAGCTTAACATTTAGCAGTATGGTGCAGTTTTGCAGGGTGGGGTAGTTCAGGAATACTTAGCTTATAAGAATGGGGTCATTCTCTCTGATCAAAGCTTAAGAGCAGACAGACAGGGATATCAATAATAGCCATGTTTTTCTTACCTTGTTTTAAGAGGCATGGCTTACCAAACATGCAGAATTTTCTTAGGAGCTATGCAGAGTATAAAAGAAAAAGATATGACCATAAACTTTAGGGCAATGCAAAGGCAACATAATGCCAGGACAGCTTAAGAGATCACAAATGGGCAGTGCTGGGGAGTGTGCAGATGATGCACAGACAGGTTTTGTCCCATCAATGATGTTTCAGAAAACTTGGAATTAGATACCAGTCTTAGAAATTGGGTGCTTTTATATTAAAATATGTGTTTCTCATTTCTCATGCAAATCCAGAAATCTCACAACACTGGGCTCAAATGCCAGAGACAACAGGCTGTGGCAGCTCTTCCTTCTCAGCTCACGGCACTGGGCTTGTGGATCTGGCTCTTAGTGTCAGTGGACTTGGCTGAGTCCGTGAATACACGAAACTCTTACAGTAGAAAGAACTAGGCCAGTGCTGGTCTTGCCTTTTACAAGTGTGTACGAATGTAATGCTGTAGTAGCAATGTCCTTGCATCTAAAGATTTCTTTTAATCATAGTCGCCCTGGTGTCAGTCCAGTGCCTTCTGGTAGAATTATAATGTGTGACATGAACTATTAAGCAAAACATGCTTGAAATTTCCAAAGGCATCTTCAGATGACTTCTCAGAGCTCCCCATCTGTTAATCTAGTTAGAGGAAATAAAACATTAGCTTTTCAAAAGCTAGGATGTGGGTGGTTCACAAATTTTGTGCCTCAAGTCTGACTCAGTTAATATAATCAATTTGCTTTCATAAATGTAAAGGTAGTTTACAATTACCCTTATAATTTACGTAATGCATTTCCCTGTTAGGACCTTTGGATACAAAAGAGTGAAATAAAGGCTTCATATTCAAGCAGATTTCACTGGAAAAATTGAATAATTTAATGACTAAAAATTCATATGTGGGTGGCATTCCATGTGGAATCATCAGAAAGTGAGACGACAGGATGACCCCAACTTCATAATGGTACCCAAGAGGGGAGATGATGTTTATTGTGTGTGAGCTTTCTTTTTTTTTTCTTTAGCTTTCCATTGATTTCCTCTTGAATATGACTGCATTTAATCCTTGCAAGGATTCTTCCTTAATATCATTAGAGACAATGTTAGTTGATTATTTTTCTCCCACAGTAGTTATTTGAAGAAGTCTTCTTATAGAAGTGAATTGGTACATTTAGGATATTCTAAAGGTAGAGCTCTAGCTATAAATGGCTTGTTTGGGAAGCTGGTTTTGGTCTTTTGTTTCTTTGTCCCCAGGACACTTTTTCTCATACAAATGATATTATATGTGAAGGTTATACAAGTATAGAAAGTGGCTGGCCCATGAAAGGCGATATAATCTCAGTAGACATGTAGAGCAGTATTAATAGAACCATAGAAACTTTTCCGAGGTCATTCTAAAGGAAAATGTGGTCTGACATTCCATGTGGAGTTGTCAGCAAGTGAGAAAGGAGATGATGCCACCAAATCACTGGGAAGCGTCTGGTGGGAAGTGTGAGAAGGGAAGTTCAGGGGCTGAGGCGGTGAGGCAGCTCCAGGTGTGTGTCCGGTGGGGGACCCTTGACAGGCACTTCCTTTCTTCCCCTGTTCACCATGGACAAGGGAGCCATTCCGTGACCCGCTGCCCTTTCTTCAGCTTCTGTCAGGGTTTCCAAGTGGTTTTCACCTTTAGTTGATGTCTTCTTGTCCGTCTGTCTCCTGATGATTCTTCCTCTTCTGTGCTGTGGAACAAGAGCCCTGAGACAGAGAAGGGACTCTGTGTTCTTCTCAGGCCCATTTTATCTTTAGTGGAGTTAAGGACTATTAGAGTGGTAGAATCTAGTCTGTTTATTTTTAGGATGCCTTTAGTAAGGATGATAGGCTAACCTTAATCCATTCACATACTTTCAATCAATGAATGTCTGCTGAATTCCTAATATGTGCAAGGAACTGAGTTAGTGCTTTGGGTGATTCCAAGACTGAGGCACAATCTTTCCCTCAAGGGACTGACTCCCAGCCTCCTTGTCAAGATTCTTTTAAATCCCTTTTTCTCTTATGGCACTTAGCACTTCCTGGATTTTAGAGTCAGACATCCTGACTCTTCTCAGCTCCATTCATCTTTTTCTTAACCTCTGGGCTCCAAGTTTCTTTATCCCTATAGTGGGAAAAATAATAGTACCTATCTTAAAAGATTGTTACATAAAGCCCTTGGCACAATACCTGAACCACAGAAAGCATTTTTTGAAGTGTTAGCTATTATAACTACTGTCTTATCTTCACTATGAGATGGAAAGTTTCTTCAGGATATAGGGTGTTTTGCCTTTGTTATTTTTGATCCCCAGAAATGAAATCCTATACAATGATTGCTCATATCTGAGTGAGTGATTTGCATAAAACTAAACTGTATTATTTGTACCAGGAGTACAACAAATTAAAGATAATAATTTACCTCCAAGAAGTTCACAGTAATTAGGGAGATGCATAAATCCTCTGCTTCTTGAATGTGAATGTGCAGGATGGTCTCCTGAGGATCTTGTTAAAATGCAGCATCTGATTTAGTAGGCCTGGTCTGGGACCTGAGATTCTGCATTAAAAATTAAAAAAAATTTTTTTGATTGTGGGGATTCTGCATTTTTAATAAGGGCTCTCAGGTAATATCGGTGCTTACTCCTGCTGTTTAGCCACATGTTGAGTCGTTACACTGCGCTGTAAGCTGCAGGAGGAAGGGGTCCAGTCTCTTTTTGTTCACTGCTGTATCCTGAGCACATAGAATAACAGTGCCCAGGACATGCTTGTGTTAGAAAAAAATAATGTGGAGTGAATACATTTACCTCAAAACATAAATAGTGGTATCAGGTAGATTTTTGCCAAGTATGTAGAACAGGTAAGGGTCATAAAGTCCAAGATAAAGCATTTCTTGACCTGGTGACTCAAGTGCTGCATGACACAAGAGAGGACACAACTGAAAGAGAAATGGGGTTTAGAGAAGTAAAGAAATAGGGGGCTGTCACCTCGGAAGGGGATTTAAGCTCTGGTCAAGATCACTCTGGATTCAGTAAGACTGAATGATCACAATGGAATATTAGCGGTAAAAGGGTTTATACCAAGCTTTATTCTCACAATGGGAGGGCGAGCACTAGAATCCAATCTGCATCCAGCAAAAGTCTTCATTCCATCTCTGTGTCTGTCTCTTCCTCTGGGCAGAGCTCTTTATATAGCAACACAGACAGTAATGGCTCATTGCCAACAGGTGTGTAAGCATGTGCCTATGCAGTAGGCCAGTTACATCATTGCACGTGTACAGTGGACAAGTAGATTAGGGTCACGTGAGGATCCTGGCCATGGGAACTTCATTTTCCCTATGGGGCACACAGAAAATAGAAATTTGAAGAAAGCAAAAGCAGAGATTGCTCTAAGACAATATTCTCAAACCTTTTGATTTTAGGAACCTTTTACATCTTCAAAAATTATTGAGAGCCCCAAAGATCTTTTATTTATGTGGGTTATATCTATCAGTATTTATTGTATTAAAATTTTAAATGAGCTATTTTAAGTTATTCATTTGGAACAAAAGAATAAGCAACCCACTGATATAATAAAATAGACATGTTTTATGAAACATGACCATTTTTTTCAAAGCCAACAATAGTTTAGTGAGAAAAGTGATGTTTTATTTATTTGAAAAGCTCTTTAATGTATGTCTTAATTGAAGGCAGCTGGATTGTCTTTTCTGCTTCTACCTTTAATGTGTCTCAATAAATTGTTTGGGTTGAAGGAGATAAAGAAAATCCTGCTGGACTCATACAGATATGTAGGTAGAAGAGACAAGAGATATTAATAGCCCTTTCAGGCAATGATGGAAATTCTCTTTTGAAAAAGTAAACTTGATCATTGGTGGTTTCTTGAAGGTTAGTTATAAAGTGGAATCTGAAACCACAGTAGTAATTTTTTTTATGCTCTGTTATATTAAAGTCCATTGTTCTGTCATACATTTTGAATGGATGTTTTGCCCATGTATAATTTTGTAACATCATGCATTGGTGATTTGGAAAATGTTGGTTCAGTGAGTTGTAAAGCTTTTCCAAATGTTGACACATTTTATTATATAATACGGAAACATTACATTCATTAATCTCACCACCCATCTCATCAGAAAAGTCATTAATTATTGGGGAGCTGTCAAGCTCTTTGTAGCAGATACCAGTTTCCCAAAATTCTAATTTTTGTTTGAAGCTCAAATTCTATCATTGACTACAGATACTGTTGTTTTCCTTAAAGTGAAAGGCTCACCTCATTCGTTTTAGAGAAAGTGTCTGCCTAGTACCCAAATTTGAATAACTATAGTTTGGTCTGTCCTTTTTTTTTTCAAGGAAAAAGGGTGTTTCATGGGCTTTTCTTTGAAATAACCATCCTTTGTATGCAGCAGAAATGCTTTATGCATACTTACATTAAAAAGGTGTATACTTAGGGAATGTAAACAGGTTCAATGGTTGTAGAAAGCAATATGGAAGTTCCTCAAAAAACTAAAACTAAAAATACCATTTGACCCAGTAATTCCACTCCTAGAAATTTACCCAAAGGAAACAAGATCCCTGATTCAAAAAGACATACAAACCCCTATGTTTATTTCTTCACTATTTACAATAGCCAAGATATGTAAGCAACCTAAGTGTCCATCAGTAGATGAATGGATAAAGAAGATGTGATACGTATACATGGTGGAATATTATTCAGCCATAAGAAGAAAACAAATCCTACCATTTGCAAGAATATGGATGGATCTAGAGGGTATTATGCTCAGTGAAATAATCCAGGCAGAGAAAGACAAATACCAAATGACATCACTCATTTGTGGAGTATAAAAACAAAGCAAAACTGAAGGAACAAAATAGCAGCAGACTCACAGACACCAAGAAGGGACAGGTGGTTACCAAAGGGGAGGGTAAGGGAAGGTGAATGGGGAGGGAGGAGGGGATTAAGGGGCACTATAATTCACAATCACAATATAGTTAGGTCATGGGGAAGACAGTATAGCACGGGGAAGACAAGTAATGACTCTATAGCATCTTACTACGCTGGTAGACAGTGACCACAATAGAGGGGGCGAGGGCTTGATAATATGGGTGAATGTTGAAACCACAGTGTTGTGTACGTGAAACCATCATAAGATTGTATATCAATGATACTTTAATAGAAAAAATTTTTAAAGGGTGTATACTTAGAAACTGAGATTTCATAAAATTCATTTTTACTGCTTCAACAAGAACATTCATAAGTGAAGCTGGCATTGTTTTCAGTGGGCGTATAAACATTGGAAAATGATAATTGCTAGTGTAGTTTGTGCCATTGTCTTGTTTTGTGCTGAGATGCCAGTAATCTTATCTATTATTTTTTGCACCCTGTCAGTTAAATGTCAACACAGTGAACAAGGCTGTAAATAAATCCTAGTATTATGGAAATAATTTCCACCTCAGAGACTTCTGAAATTCCCTTTGGGAACTTTTGCTCTTGGTGTGAGGATCAGTGCTTCTAGAAATTTGGCTGGAGAGGAGAGTCTGTGAAAGATAATGGTGAGACATCAAGTAGCTAGGTGGAGAGACCACATTGGGGGATGCTAGTGGTTAACAATTTCTTTGTTAGTGAAAATAAAGGGAGGAGTGCCATTTTTAAGGTGGGGTTTGAGGAAGGTATATGTGACATTGCTGCCTAGAATATGTTGGAGGGGCAAGGGGAACAAGCAGGGGGGTGTCACAGTAATCCTTTTGAGGTAATGAGGACTCAAGAAGACTCCTAGCTTCAAAAATAGAAGTGGCAGAAAGGAATCTCTAGGATTTAGTGACTGACTGGATATGGGGGCCAGGGGAAGAGTAGAATAAAAAATGTCAGATTTTCGATTTGAAGACTAATAAAATGCTGGTTTTCAGAAATAGTGAAGTTGGGACGAGGAACTAGTTCTTTGAGAAGGATTTTTTTTTTTTTTTAATGTGTGAGTTTGAGATCATGTGAGACTAGCCATGGGGTAACACCCTGAAGTTAGAGTTGCAGCTCTGCTTGGACACCAAATTCTTCCATGGTCTGGGACTTTTTCACGTTCCCGTAGTATGTCGTTGCTGTACCCATACTTACATTTAGAATAACGATTAGGATAAGGATGGAATAGGAACACGGGTAGCTTAGCCAGGTTGGGTGGTATTAGAGGACTGGCAAGAAGACTAATGAAATAGCTATGATAGTTTGAACCAGTCAGCAGTTTTTTCCCCATTTTAAATGTTAAACTTGATTTAGCATTACTTCTAGAATAATGGCTAGGTATCTCATTTACTGATGACTGAGCTGTTAAATACAGGGATAACATATTCTATTTCTCTTATCTTTATTTCTCTATATTAAAGTAAAAGGGCCACATGTAGAAAAATAAACATTCTTCTACTCACAAGTTGACTGACTTCTGCTTAACTCTGTCAAGTAAGACACCCAACAAACTTTATCAGGTAATATTTGTGGTTGTGGGTCTACCTGACAGTCTCCAAACCAACCTCTAAAAGCAGATTTCTCTCTTAGGGATGGACTCATTAATCAAGTTCATGAAACCAAAATAATACTGCAGACAATATACCAATTTGTTAACTTGTAATGAAATAATCACTCTCTCAGGTATTGGATTTCTTGACACTATGCAGTCAGTACATACTCTCAGTGCTGGTGTTTTACTTCCCAACCAGAAATCATTGTTACATGTCCTGATTTGCCCCAAACTGCATGAGTAGGCATTCTCTCTGTCTAGACAACCACATGGGAAACCTAGGCATAAGCAGGTTACTTGAGGAACATGGTCTTAGCCGAAAGGGAGAGAAATCAAATGTCTGAATGTCATCAAGCTGGATTGCCTGATTCATGCTGTGCTTCCTCCCCTTCACACGATGCTACCAGGGACCTAGAATCCCCAAAGGGCATTGGTTAAGATTCCCTCTTCTTTGAAATATGAGTTTATCATCTGCTTTTTCTAAGCTACCTAGGTTTCTGGTTGACACAGTCTTTCTTAAGATATAATATTTTCTACTTAGTTTAATATAATTCATTCCTACCACTATGATCTGTGTTTTTGCCAACACAGAACACCAACACAGACCATGGAAGAATTTGGTGTCCAAGCAGAGCTGCAACTCTAACTTCAGGGTGTTACCCCATGGCTAGTCTCACATGATCTCAAACTCACACATAAATGACCTCAAATGTGTGGGTATATCACACCAAGCAATTCTCCAGTTCTTTGCTGACACCAACTGGTCGTCGTATAATTTACTTCAGTTCTGAGACTGACTACCCAGAGTTAGCACAGGCCCCACAGGTTAAGGGCTCAGTCCCGTAAGACTGCGCCTGACTTCAGACAACCAACCACAAGTAGTAGGTTACCGTTACCCACAGTTCTGTACAACTTGGCCACAAATGAAATGTTTATAGGACCCTCTCTTCAAAATGATAATGGCTCACAGAACTCAGGGAAATGCTTAACTTACATTTACCAGTTTATTATAAAGCCTTTTATAAACAATACAAATGGACAGTCAGAAGAAGAGGTACATAGGGTGAGAGGTGGCAGAGTCATGAGGGTAGGAGTTTCTGTCCCTGTGGAGTTGGGGTGTGCCACCCTCTTGGCATGTGGATTTGTTCATCAACCGGAAACTCCAAACCCCTTTGCTTAGGGTTCTTATGGAAGTTTCACTACACAGGTATGATTGATGAAATCACTGGCCATTGATGATTCGCTTAATCTACAGCCCCTTTTACCTTCTTAGAGGATAAGACTGAAAATTCCAACCTTCTGATTTTCTTCTTCTCTGGCAACCAGCTCACATCCTGAAACTACCTGGAGTCCCGTCTAGAGACGTCTGATTAATATAAACTCAGCTGTGCTTGACAGTGGCTTATTATGAATAACAAAAGAGAGTCTCTGACTCTTATCCCTCGGAAAACTGCCAGGGTTTTAGGTACTCTCCAGGAACCATGATGAAGACCACATACATTTTTCTTATTATATCACAAAGTCACAGTCACACTATGTTTGAGAGCCATCCTATCTCGTTCTTACCCCATTTCTTGGCTTAGATCCATCAGCTGATTCAAGTGCTGTGCAGTAACTCTAAGAACAATGTTATTTCCTTTATTTTTTAGTCTTGGAGGAAATCTCATTGCCACTATGAAGTCACTGTTTTCTCCAGGTTTGGCCTTGGTCTACCTGTATCAGAATCTCCTGGTCATGTCTTACAGCATAGATCCCCATGGCCCTGCCGAGCCTTACAGAGCCGGATCCAGTAGTGGGGCCTCTGGCACCTGCATTGCAGCTAGCTCTTCAGAGGATCCCTTTACACACCAAGCCTGAGAAGCATGGCTCCAGTTCGGACACCAGATCTGCTTTAGTCAGGGCTTTCAGAGGTGTTTAAAGAGTTGTGTTCCCATTAGTGTCAATACTGATTTGGCCAAAATTTAACAAGAATTATAATCCTAATGAAGAACATGCAATATGTTAATTTCCTTTTAAAAAAGAGTGTTTTATTGCAAAACAGAATAGCAGTGGACTTAGAGTCACTGAGAAGAGACTTGTGGTTGCCAAAGGGGAAGGGTTGGGGAGGGAGAAGGGGATTAAGGGGCACTTTAATTCATAATCACAATATAGGTAGGTCACAGGGAAGACAGTATAGCACAGAGAAGACAAGTAATGACTCTCTAGCATCTTACTACATTGATAACAATGACTGCAAATGGAGGGGGTGAGGAGTTGATAGTATGGGTGAAAGTTGAACCACTATGTTGTGTATTTAAAACCATCATAAGATTGTATATCAATGACACTTTAATAAAAAAACTAGTGCTTTGTTTTTTCTTGGTAGGGGCAAGAAGAGTTCTTAATTGCTTTAGGATCCAGAAATTAAACACTGGAAGTCTTTTCTCTGATTGGTCCAAAATGGGATCTGTGACCTAAGCTTCAATACAGCACAAAAACTGAATATTTAAAATCCCAACACTAACATTGCTAAGTGGATGGTTGTGGCTGAGTCGCTTATCTTACATCTCCCCCACTATAAAATAGGGCTAGTAGGGGTCCGCACCTCACAGGGTGGTCATGAGGATGAAACAAAGTATGGCCCATGGAGCACTTGGCATAGTGCTGGGCATTCCGTGAGGGCTGAGCGCAAGTATGATTTACAGATATTCCCATATGGAAAATGAGCTCTTCCACAAAAGGAAAGACACAGAAAGAGAGTAAAAGAGGGACTATCACTGTACACGAACAGAAAATACTTTCAGATAAGCAGCAGGATGGACTAGAATGTGCAGATAAGGAGCCAGTTCATAATGGAGTAGAGGTGTTGCAAGAAGGCTGGCCTGCTTTCCAGCAAGCCCCGTAGAGTTTGGTTTGTAGGTCATTGCTCATGGGGATCAGCCTTACTTGAAAGGGTGCAGCCTGAGGGTGGTGCATCCCTCTGGGTCTGGACATTAGGAGGTCTGGGTTCTGCCCTTAACACATGCACTTGGAGCATGCCAGGGTGACTTGCATGGGGCCCCGGTGCTTCCGTCCAGCCACCCCACACTCCTGATGGAACAATTTTCTAACTGTCAGTTTGTTCTCTTCCCCATTACATATTTATGAGGCATCCAAGAACATGTCCAGGACATACCTAAAATTAAGTTTAATTTTATCGGAAGATGAATCTATCTATAGCCGTTAAAGTGACCCAGAAAGATGTGCTGATCACCAGTCAGGTGAGCATCATAGTTTCAGTCTCAGAAAGTTATCCTGAGTGTTAACTGAAGAAATGTGTTAGCAAAAATACTTTTCTCCCTAGTATATTTAGCCTTAATTGGTAGTTTTCACTCCATTACTCCCAATATGAGTCTGTGGTATGTGTGCATGTGTGAGATACAGAGAGCAAGATAGAGAGACAGGATAGCAATGAATGTCTACTGAGGATAGAGTGCATCCATCACTGGTAGGATTTTTCTAGCTTCCTGGTTTCAGACCAATGTTCAGGTCTTAGGAGAAGCTGCAGCTCACCTTCTGAAAGGGTAGGATGAGTACCCTCAGCTAAAATACCCTCTGATGTGTTGGCAGATTTTAAAAGAAACCTAGAAAACTGATGGATAAACTGAGTTAGGGAAGGAGAATTTCCAAAGCTATAAAATAAGAAGTGTGCCTGTTTTGGGAATAAGGGTTAAAAAGTCTAGAACTTATCTGTAGTTTTTGGCTGCTTGGTTCATTTGCCAAAAACAAAAACAAAACCACCTCACTTCAAACTCAGGAGCAAGAAGCAGGGGGAGATTGCCATGCTCAGAACTCCGTGTATACTGTTTCCTGGGTTCTTTGCATATGTCTTTAAAAAATGAACAGCACTTGATGATGGGGGAGTCTAGTAACCATAATGTAGCACATGTAATTGTAGATTAATGATCCCCCCCTCCCCAAAAAAAAAGATAATCCCTAAAGAGCAAAAAAAAAAAATGAACAGAGTCACTTAATGTTTCTCACTCTCCCCCACCATAATTTCCCCTAAAGTGTTTTGAATATCAGTAGGGGCATGAAAGTTTCAAAATGTGTGACATTCTCCACTTGACTTTCTGTAAATACCAGGAAGCAAAATAAGACATTTCAAAATCAAACCCCAACTCAAAATGACCAGAAGTCTGTGTAGTCAACAAGTGTTTCACCCTCCCCTCACTGTTGAGGGTTCTCGCTTCTTCTCTTTTCCTCTATTTGCCTCCCTAGAACACGTGAATCCAATTTACACCTTCGTGAGCTGAGTCCCAGAGTCTTTGCTTTTCTTGGCAGAAGTGGAAGAGAAGATGCCCTATACAGTTTGGGGTAACATAGATTTAAAATGAAGGATGGAGTTTGGGATAAAATAACTCACTATGTAATCTGTATTGCTTTGCCCGTATGGGTCCACTTGGACCCACCATGCATTTCCTGCTTGATGTCATATTTGGGCTGGATTCCATCGAGGTGAAGCAGTTCCCCCAGGAACTCACCATGGTCTATCAAGAGCCTTCTGGACGTCTGAAAGGTTTGGATGGTATGCTAATGAATGAAATGCTAAGCTGTTTTTGCTGAGTTTCTTTTTTTTTGATATGACAAGTGGTTATAGCATGAGTGTTTTCATGAGAAATGATCAGCTTTGGAATCTCACCACTTGTTTTTGGCACTTTTGTAAAAAGAACACTTTTTCTCAGGCTAGACACCCAATAAAGATAAATGTTCCCAGGATGCTGGGCAGCAAACCAGGCCTAGTCTGTCAGTTTTAGGTTAAGTAATATTTTATGAAACACTTTTTACAGTTGGATAAATACATGTGTATTTGCTGGATCATGATTAAGAAAATGTATTCTTACACTCACCACATTCCAGTGATATAGTGGAAAGGGTGATATTCAGAGTCAGAGATACCTAGGTTTCAAATCCAGATCTGTATCATTGCTCTGTGTCCTTGACCAAGTTACTGAGTGTCTCTGAGCCTTGGTTTCTTTGTTTAGAAAATGGGCTCATAACACCTTCCTCTTAAAATTCCTGTGATGATGGAATGAGCTAATCATATAGGGAAAGTATATGTGAAAATATGTGCAAAATGTATATATGCATGTATGTGCATATGTAAAGTGTATTTCTGGCACATGGCAGGAGTCAATAAATAGCCTTTCCTTTTGTACTTTGATTTTATCTAGTTTCTTAAAAAATTTAGTGATGCTTGTTGGTGATTCCTTTGATTTGGTGTTAACGTTGACCTAAGTTATTATTTTAGAGCCAACAGAATGGAACTTACAGTAAAAAGGGTATTATGGATCCAGACCCTCGTGCTTGCTCTGCCAAATGAATGTCTTATGTTGGGCAAGCTGCCTGTGTGCCGGCTGTGTGCTCCTCCTTCCCCTGCTGGCCCTCCTCTGTCCCAGTCTGTAAACTGCTTTGTTTAATGATGACATATGTTTCAGGCCCATCCTTCTAACATGGCATTAGAATCCACATTTCCTTTAAAGAAATCTAGTATTTTGCAAACTTTTTTCATTGTTCATTCTGGTATTTGAGTATACATCCTGACCATATGTACATTTGTTTATAAATCATACACATTTGCAGGAAGCTGTTTTGTATATAGATAACAACATACAAAAAATAGAAATAAATGGATAAGATAACACATATAAATAGGATATATACTTTCTTCCTAATCTCAATGGACCATCTTGCACTGCTCCCATTTTTTAAAGAATTGTGGTAAAATACACATAACACAAAATTTACCATCTTAATCATTTTTAAGTATATAGTTTAGTTATATTAAGTATTTTCATATTGTTCTGCAACAATATTCCTATTGTTCTGTCAGCTCACATTGTCATCATTACCACCCATCCTTAGAACTCCTTTCGTCTCGTAGAACTGAAACTCTGTACCCATTAAACAATAACTCCCTAATCTCACCTCCCCACAGCCCCTGGAAGCCACTATTCTGTTCTCTGTCTCTCTGAGTTTGACTACTCCAGGTACCTCATGAAAGAGGAATTTACGTGTCTTTTTATGACTGTCTTTCTATTTGTCTTTGTATTTGACTGTATTTGTATTTGCCTTTTTATGACTGGCTTGTTTCCCTTAGAATAACGTCTTTAAGGTTCATCCACATTCTAACATGTGTCAGAATTTCCTTCCTTTTTCAGGCTGAATAATGTTCCATTGTATGTATTGCCATGTTTTGCTTTTCCATTCATCGTTGGATTGCAACTTGGGTTGCTTCCACATTGCACCACTCCCACTTTTGAGACTTACTGGTGTAGCTGGTGAGCCAAAGATTTATGGTAGATAAGCATATGATGGGTCATAAGAAAACATGCAGGCTTGTCCTTGGCTAAGGATTCAATCCTGTGGTTCTCACTCTGGTTATACATTAGAATCTCCTGGAGAGCTTTAAAAAATTATGCTGGTGTATTCCCACCATGAACTCTGACTTGACTGTTCTGTGGTGGGAACAGTATTTATTTGAGGCTCTGGGATGAGTATTTTTTAAAGCTCTTCAGATTATTCCATTGTGCAGCCAAATTAATAATCCTTGATTAACCTTCAGAAATTGACTCTATTTGTAAAATACCACTGATAATCTCACTTTATCGGAGTGATAATTGCCCCCGTTTATTGAATGTCTCCTGTGTGTAAGGCTCTGTCTAAGCATGAGGGAATTTAATTTTTGCCATTATCCTACAGGATGCCATTTTCTTTCTTCCTCCCTCCCTCCCTGCCTCTGTCTCTTGGGTACACCCTTGGGTATACACACCTTCTTTTCTTGAGATAAATTTGCTGAGGCTCACAGAACCCAAGAATGGACTAACAGTTACCAGAGGGAAAGGGACTGGGGAGGATGGGTGGGAAGGGAGGGATAAGGGGGAAAGGGGGTATTATGATTGGCACACATGATGTAGGGGGGAGCCCGGGAAGGCCGTAAAGCACAGAGAAGACAAATAGTGACTCTATAGCATTTCACTATGCGGATGGACAGTGACTCTAATGGGGTATGTGGGGGGGACTTGATAATGGGGGGAGTATAGTAACCATAATGTTGCTCATGTAATTGTACATTAATGATGCCCAAAAAAAAAGAATTTGCTGAGGCTCAGATAGCAGTAGGAATCATGGCTAAAGTTACATAGCTAAGCAACTCAAATCATCAGGATTCACACCCAGGTCTGTCTCAATTCAGAGTCCATGTCTCTACCCACCCCCCCAACTTTTTTTTCAATTCTCTAAATGTGAATGAAAGTCATATGTACGCAAATGGAACAATTAAGGGGAAAGGAGTCTGATTCCAGAGCATTAAATAAGATTCTCAAGTCTATCTTTTGGACCTCTTCTTTGATGACATAGTTTTATTATTTTGTATGTGTTCTTTCATTTTCTCCTTTTCTTTCCCACTTGAACAGACAGTCCACTGAAAATCGCTTTGAGGCTAGGATTTGTTCTTCCTGAATACCCAGTTATTGTTATCTTTGTTGCCATTGGATTAGAAAGTCTGGTGGAGTGATACTTAATCTACGAATGTGGAGTCTGTGACACCGTCTCCTAGAGCAAACACATCCCCCTTTGGATGAAGGTCTTTTGACACAGTGATCACTCTAAAGCTTAGCATAACAGTGGCAGGATTCAGGAGAAGATTTTGTAATAGTCAGTGTGATGTATGTACTTCTGTAAGTCACTATAAATTATTTATTAGAGTAATTAGAGAATAAACAAACAAGCAAATTAACAAAGTAAATATGTAGCTGGTTTGAAAAACTGACACATTTGGGATGGCTTTGGAAAAAATGTACTTTCTAGTCTACTCAAGGGAAATTAAAAACTCTTGTGTTTTATTGATTTCCACTAAGCTCATATGCACATTGTTTTTATAAAAGCTAAGTGATACAAGAAACGCCATAATTTTTGGAAGTATAGATTTTAGATAGATTTTGGTTTTGCCTCCAGGAAGTAAGCCCTTTCTGCAGAGAAAGGTCCTCCTCTGGAAGGCATTTTTTGTGTCCATTCTGGTGTGCGTCAGTGCTAAGTTGAGGGGAGAAAGGCATCCCGTCTGAGCCGAGCTTGGCTTTCCTTCCGTCTCTGGCCCCTGAGAAGTGCAGGAAGAGGCAAGGCATCATGGGATGGCTGCCTCCTTTGAGAGTCCATGCAAGTAATAATGACCATCTGACTGTTAATCCTGGACATCTATTAATGAGGCAGAAAAGGAGGCTCCATTATCAACCTCCTCTCTCTTCTCTACTTCACTGAAAAACCATTTGTTTCTCACCCACTGTATGAATATTGAAAAATCTAGAAAAAGACATTGGACAGCAGAATAAAACTTCATTTCTTTAGTGTTCATTACAGTAATAGTAATTGTACATGTACCATGCCTCCTGGCATTTTAAAACAAAAGGGTGAGTCGTTGAGAAGAATTTAGCTTGAATCATTCGCATATGAGTGTAGTGTATATCAAAATAAGGGCATCAGCACACATTGCAGTGGTAATAACACATCTTGTACCATGTTTGCTTCTGCAGCTGTTGGGATTGTCATACCTGTGGACCTGTAATATGGCTTTGCAATTCTAGTGTCAGAATTGGCTTTGAATCATCCCTGGAGCAGTAACTTAGTCACAGTGACCATTTATTATTTCTCACCTGCTATATGAACAGTCTCTTGACGTCCATTATCTCATTCAGTTCACAGAATACCCTTGTTAATAATTATTCCCATTTTTCAGACATGGAAACTGAGGTTTTAGAGATTATTCTGTCTAAATGCTGATGTTTGAATGTAAAATATAATTTTAACATAGTGGAATAACACAGAATCCTGGAATTTGTAGGGCCCTTAGATTTTTATCTACTACAATTCTCACCTAATTCCCTTCTCTTCCATCCTAGAGAGATGGTCATTCAGCACATGCCTAGGATGAAGCCACTAGTTTCTTAGTGAGATGCATGGAGATGCTCATTGAATCGTTCTTGGTAGAGAGTTCTAGAAGCAGGGGCAGCGATGAACATGGTGATGCGCACCTTCTTCTCAAAGTTCTTCACCTTCCACTTTGTGATCAACAACCAGAAGCATCCTAGGAATTTTCATGCCCTAGTTACAAATTATACACACAGAGACTATGTTCAGCCCTTCATTTTGAGTAAGAATGACTATCTAATTTTAAATATATTTCAAAGAATTAGTAATTTGGATTGAAATGTCAGATCTAAAAAAAAAAAGTTCTATGAAATATTAAATAGACCTTTTTAGTCCCTAGTGTACAAGTCAAACCTAAAGAGAACAAGGCACATTAAAATAAAGAATTGCTTCAGTATAATTTGTAATCAAAGCTTCCTGCTGATTATTTTGTAACTTTAGATTAAGAAATTTGCTGAACTGCAGAAGAAAACAGCTTTTTACAATTATACCCAAGTTCTGAAGTATGTTTTGTGCCTGTCAAGTTTCAAATCCAACTTTTAAACTTTATAGTAAATCAAATGTCTAAGTAATAAAAGGGACAAATTTATTCCTCTTCCGATGAATGCACTTGGTATCATATTATTTACCATTGAGCTGTTCTTTTCAAGTGAGTATATTGGCAAGGTGTGAAAAAGAGTTAATAAAGTTACCTAATAATTCTCTTAAGAGTAGTAATTTGTTAACATACACTAATTTAGTTTTACTCTTAGACTGTGCCCCAAAAAAGTTTCTTCATTTTGGCTGATGTGATTTTTGGCTTTGCTTTAAATTATTAATTCTGTTAAAAAGGGGAGGGACTTTCTGATGAGAACAGCACTCTATTTAATAGCCTTTTACAAAAATCAATTTCTACCATTCCTGCTGTGCTCCTGTGGAGTATCAAAGGTTAAGAACCTTGGGAAGAATCGTGTCTCCTAAATTTTTCTTTATAATTTTTCATTATTTACCCTTTTCTCCCTTCTATGTATATCCAAACCACTTGCAATAAAGATCTTGTCAGATGTTTTCTTTTGTGCTTGAAATAGGTTTGTGTAAATGAGGGGTTTTTGCTGTTTAGGTAGGTGCTTAGCATCAGTCATGGGTGATGGATTAATACAATAGATTCATGGCCCAAATGCCCTGTTTCCTGGTTTTGTCTCTTGAATAAGTCAGATCATGCATCAGTGTCTTTCAAACTGGAAGCCATTCAGTAGCGAACCCACCTTTCCTAGCTGCCTTGTTCAGCTCATCAGGACAAGGAGGCATTGGTGCTATTTGCACGTGAAACTTTAGCAGTGTGATATGATATCCAGGCAGATGTGGACAGGAGAGGGGTTTTTATTCTCTCGGATAAAGTCTGACTTTACTTGGACTAATTAACTAAATTCTTGTTTACACATAAAACTGTTTGCCTTGCTTCAAATGGGGAGCTGATTTGGAGGCATATGAAGGAAGGTAGAAAACTACTGAGAAATGTAGCTCAAAAATACAGGATGCTGGTAGCAGGTCAGCTGGGAGTGGATTGCACTGTCATGGCGAGAGATTGCAAGTAACCTCTTATCAGGTACTGTATTTCATTGGTTATAGCTTGCTTCTGGATTGCTTTGAAACTTTCTCGTTTACCTTATTTTTTGTAAGGCTGGCAGAGAAACCATAGAAAGAGGAAATGAGTAATTTCAAATTGATGGAGTAGCTTGAAAAGACTTGTCTCAAACCAAAGTTCTTGGCTTTCCTGTGGTACAAGTGGTGGAGATTGGAAATGGTAATCCATGGAGCTTGAAAGTTTTCAAACAGAACTGGAATTCATTACAAAATTTCTCTTTTCTCCTTCTGTGTGTCAATTATTTCTTCTCTGGGATAACATATTCAGTTTTTCAAGTAGAAAAAGCCTATTCTCAGGATAATATGGGTCAGTAAGTTCATTCTAACCAAATGCTTTAGTGCAAGGCAGAGTAACTTTTTACTATAATGAAACATAAATTGATTCTGAAGTCTTGTAATTATTAGCAGGGATGCTTTGCTAACACAGTTTGGCTTATATTTAGAAATGCTGCTTTGCTCAACTTTCCAGAAATTACAGATGTTCCTCTTTTACCCAGCTTCACTCTAACTTAAATTAATTAATCTTGGGGCATTATCTTTTTATTATCTTAATATTTAGAGATTTAATGTGGTCAAACAGCAACAGAATGAAAAAAATATTACTTTAATTTCAATATTTCTGGTAAGAAATCTGCCTTTAAAAAGTGACTAAAATTGTCATGATTTTTATCTTCTCCTTTATTACAGTTGCGAATTAGTCAATATATTGAATATTAAATCCAATATAAATAAAGTGGATTTTCCAAGATAATGAAATCCATACTAACCTGAAAAGGCCCGTATTGGTCATAGTGACCTCACACAATCAACACTGTACTGCCTGGCAAGTGTATACTTAGCTTCTCCAATCCTTTATGTAGCCTCTTGAACAGTTCTACTTAATCTCCTAAGGTTAACCTTGCTGAAATGGACCTTAGTTAACTCAGTTAGACATAGCTTCCACTTCTGGGTTGTTTAATTTTTTTTAAGTAATTAACTTAATCAGGTAGTTTGACATTTTATTCATTTATTAGCTGCCTAAATCAAGGCATGTTCATTGAAGACAAGGTTAGGCAAGATAGGCATAAATAAACAATTTAAAATCTTCTCTAACTCTACTACCCAAAGATACGAACTGTTCTGTATTTTATAAATATCCCTTCAGACTTTGTTCTTTGGCCCTCTTACCTCTTCATATGTTTATATATCTTTTTTCTTTTTAATAAAAATAAAATTGCTGAGCATTTACTTGGTAACTTGCCCTGTTTGCTTATTATTACATAACTATTAGATATATTGATACATTTTCACGTCAGCAAATATGCTTTTATTATATGATTTTCAATGGCTGTCCAGTAACTAGAATGTGGAATACCATAATTTTTTTAAAGTAGTTCCATCACTGGACAATTAGGTTGGTTTTTTTCTTCAACAAATTCGTTTGACAAATGTTAATGGATTTTCTAGCATGGGCCAGCGATAGAATATACAAAGCACTTATGGTTTCTGTCTCATGGAGCAGGTAAATCCACAGAGGAGAGTTAATTACCAGTTGTGGAAAGTGGTAGGAGGAGTAAGTTCTGGTAGCTCTGAGAGTTTATAGCCAAGAGAAGGGAAGATCTTGGGGTCCCAGGAGGATCTTCCTGAGGTGGTGATGTTTATAGGACCATCTGAAGATTAGAAAAGTGGATGCTGTGTTGGCTTGTGAAGGTCAGCATGTGTGGGCAGAAGAGAGCATGAGCAGAGTCCCTGGGCCAGGCAGACAGTGGCAAGCTTGAGTTCCTGAAAGGTGGCTGGTGTAACTGTGACTTAGGGAACAAGGGGTCGGATGGTACCAGATGAGGCCAGAAAGGTGGGCAAAGGCCAGATTATTGAGTGCTTTGGTCTTTATTAGCAAGACAGTGGGAAGCCATGTGAAGGTGACATTAGCCATAGGAAGGTGACATCAGATTTATGTTTTGAGAAAATAACTGAGATTGTGGTGTGAAAAGTCAGCTAAGCAGGAGTTCTTGACCTGTATTATTACCACTGACCTCCTTGGCTGTCTGATGAAGTTCAAGGACACCTTCTAAGAATAATGTTTTAAAACCTATAAAATAAAACACATAGGATCATAAAGGAGACCAGTTATATCGAAATATAGTTGTCAAAATTAAACATATGCAAGTGATACAATGGTATATGTGCTCCTTTATTAACACTTTAAATAATAACATTTAGTGGGAAACCTAATAGCTACTGTGATTTCAAACTATGGTGACAGTAAACATTATATCTGACAACTGTCATGTGTTATGAAAATACTTTTCTCTTGGTGGCAAAATCACAGCAGTGTTGGGAATACTGGTACTCTCCTAATACTAGCATCCTTTATTGCTAACATTCATGATTGAGGGAAATGCTAAATTTTAGTTTGAGATTAATGATACAATATTTTCTCTCTTCCAAATTCATGGGCTACTGGAGTTCTATCCACAGACTCCTTGGGAGTCAATGGATCCTAGGTTAAGAACCTCTGAGAGGAAGACCAGAGTACAAGCTGGTAGCCAGCTGAGAGGTAATTGCAGTATCCCAGGTGAGAGACTGTGTGTGCCTGAAGAAGGCAGCAGTAGAGATGGAGGCAAGGAAGGAGATGGATGTGGGAAGGCACAATAATGGGCTATCCTAGGGTCAGACCTAGGGGTGCGGAGAAGGGGGATTTCTTAGGAGGAGCCCTAAGTTTGTAACTGGGTAGATGAGGCCAGGAATGATTGAAGCAGAAGGACCAGGCCCTGACATGGTCATTTTAAAGTACCCAAATGATGATGCCAAGTGGGCAGTTGATGCCAGGAGCTCAGAGGAAGGATCCGGAGTGGGTGTAAGTGTGAGAGGAGAGCTCCTAGAGATTGTGACTAGGGCCCTGGGCCCTGTTGAGATTGCCTGGAAGTTGAATCAGGTGAGCAGAAAAGGGCCCAGGAAGCAGCCTTCAACACTGAAGGTGCAGGGCGGGAATAAAATAGTCAAGGAGACTGAGCAGAGTGAGAGAGGGAAAGAATAGCCAGTAGGTGTGCTGTCCTGGAAACCATTTTTTAGAAAGTGTTGTCAGTTGTGTTAAAAAACATTAAAGGGTTATGACAATTGAAATGGCAATTGAAAGATGTATTTTGAATTTACCATCAAGAGGTTATTAATGACTAGAGGAGAGTAGTTTTGTAGATGTGGCATGAGTGGAATGCAGTTCGATGGAGCATTAGCAGTGAGCAGGAAGGAAGAACTTGACAGCCAGTGCAGATAGGCAGGTTCTCAAAGATTCAGGTGGTGAAGGATAGGATTTTTAAATCAAAATTCCCTCTCCACCCACTCCGCATTCCACCTTCTCTCTTGCCCAGAGAGAAACTGTGTGTGTGTGTGTGTGTGTGTGTGTGTGTGTGTGTGTGTGTGTGTGTGTGTGTGTGTGTGTGTGTGTGAGAGAGAGAGAGAGAGAGAGAGAGAGAGAGAGAGGGAGGGAGAGAGGTGGAGTCAGGGAGGTAGGATGGGAGGAGGGAGGGAGGGAAAGAAATGTAGTTGTGGTTTGCTGAACTTACTGTGTAAATTCTACATGTATTTTGCTCCCTTTCCCCCACCTACACACACAGAAGATATCTACTGGTAATAATAATAGTAACAGGTAACATTTATATGGCCCTTACTCCATGCCATGTAGTGTTCTCAGCACTTCACTTACAAACCTCACAGGAGCCTTCTAAGAAGACTACTATTATTATCTGCATTTTACAGTATCAGGAATTTGTGTCCCAGAAAGGTTACAGTTTCCTAAGGTCATACAGCCAGACTTTTAAACAGGAAAACAGTGATCCATGAACTACTGTTTGTCAAAGCCTTGTTTGTAGTGGGAGACCTTGGAAGAGGCATCTGTCAACTGTGTGTTGGAGCTGCAATTAGAATCCAGGAAGTCTAGCTCAGGAGTCCAGGTTCAGTACAGAGACCTCCTCATTCTGCTGGGTAATAATTACAATAAGTAGATTATATTTATTTTATTGTTCCTTATTGCTGGGCCTTTAGGTTGTTTCTTTCTTAACAAACTAGTCTTCCATGAACATTATACATCTCATGAATATGTAGAAGTATTTTTCTATAGAGGTTGTCTAGGTAGAGCATTTTTGACAGGTACCTCTGCCAAGAAAGTTCAGCACTGTAAACAAATGGGTGACAAACTGGGCTCATGAATTTCTGTTTCCTTGTGCAAGGGTTTCAGTAAGAATATTAAATCTAATATTCATCAAAAGAGTATTGTTTTTCTGAAAAGCCTCGTCAAGTGTTTTTTATTATTCTATAAGCTCCTTATAATATGAGTACTGAAATATGTCAATGTCTTTATTGTAAACTATTCTTTATTCCCAACCTCCATAAGCAAAAAAACAAAAACCCACCAGATACCCACACACACACTGAATTCCCAGCTCTCTCTGGGCAGATTTTTCTCTGCCTCTTTGCTTCTTGTTAGCTATTGTTCCACCTCTTGGGATCACAGAGGCCTGGATGGAATTAGAAGAACACATCACTCCACAGTGAACCAGATGACTATTTCTAGCCTGGACTGTTTTCACAGAGCAGGGTGCCTCCTGAGTGGGTAATATAAGGGAACACAGCCCATTGCTCAGCCCTTGGCTTCCTTAGTTGTAAAGTTCATTTGGCCAGCTACCATACACCATCTTCCAAAAACCCCAAAACGCATGCTTGTTTTACCTAGCCACCTTTGTCCTTCATTTTCTCAGAAATTAACTCCTTTAAGTCCTTTAAGAAAAGAAGACAGCTCTGAACTCACTCAAAGACAACCAATTCTATGCTCGGTTGCATGAACTTTAATAAGACAGCACAAATGCTGGAGATCTTGAGACTGGCCAGCATCCCAGGAGGTCAGCTGCCTTTGGGTTTCATGCATGACTACTCCCAGTCCAACTGAAAAAGGTTCCTGTGTCCGGTCCATGCAGAGTGATGAGCCATCAGTTTCTCAGCCTCACGCAGCGATCCCTTGCCCTGGTGGTTGTGCACCGCTGCCTTCTTTCGCCTCTGAGGATCAAGACTGAACTTGAAGTCACAGTCCACCCCCAGCATTTTAAGCAGATGGTTGCTGATCCAGGGCTTTCTCTGGATCCTTTCATTAACCAGTGAACTCACAGCAGGGTTGCATTAAGAATGTACTTTTTTCTTCTCCCCCAAGAGACTTCATGATTCAGGGATCAAAATCCTAGTAAACAGGACCCTGGAATTAGGGATTTGGACTGGCTGTGACATTGTACTAAGTCAGCTTTAGCTGTTTTGTCCATTACTGAGAGAAATAATATTTACCTACTCCCTAGAATGGTAGAGAAAAGACTATAAAAAGTTTGCTAATTTCCAGTATTTAACATTTGAATTAGAGAAATACATGTTCCATTCTGTTTTTCCAAAAACAGTGCTCTTCAGGACATGGGTGGGAGAGCAGATTACTGAAACTATGCTTTTTAAATCATCTCTGCTTTAGACAGTAACCACACTAGTGGGGGTGAGGATTTAATAATGTGTGTAACTGTTGAACCACTGAATTGTGTACTTGAAACCAATATAATATTGTGTATCAACTATACTTCAATTTTTAAAAATCATCTCTGCTGTAGTATCAGTTTTTAGGGGACAGCAAATGTGTGATGGTTAAGAGCAGTCCGTGGAACACAAACTGCCTTGGTTTGGACCATTTATTAGCTATATAACCTTAGGCAAACCACTTAACTTCCCTGTTTCTCATTTTCCTCATCTGTGAAATGAGGCATTTTGAGAACTAAATGAATAATATTCAAAAAGTGCTTAGAACAGTGTCTGGCTTGTGGTAAGTGCTCAATAAATGTCAGATACTATTGCTGTTTTTGCAACACCCAAATGTGTGTGATGTGTCTCCCTTGCATGCTTCCACCCATGTCCTCTGTCAGCCTGGGTAGTGGTCAGGCTAGAAAGGCATGCAAAGGACAGTTCCAGCTCCTAGAGAGGACAAAGCATATAAAGCCCAGGTGCATGTCAGGGATCTGTTACCTGTCGCTTCCAGGAGGCCAGTCTGCTACTTTTCTACTTGCTGCATCTGAAGAAGTGGAAGGACTTTCAGAACTTGGCTGTTTCATCTCTGGGAGGGAGGAGGACATCCCTGCCGGTCTGTGTCCTGGGGAAGGCCAGGCAGGAAGGAAGCCTGCCTACACAGTTTGGCTCCAGTCTTTGTGTTTGTTTATGTGGGTTATTGAAGTTCATTCTTGGGGAGGAGGAGAGTGATTTTGCTTTCTTCTCCATTGACTAGATCACCTGTATGTATTTGGGTTTGTTAAAAGTTAAGATTTATTTTTAAGTGATGAGAAAAAGTGATCATTATGCCTTATTTTTGTTGACTCTTTGTTACTTCATAAACAAAGAAAAAAAGCTTATATTTGAACACTTGCAGGGAAAATATGGGGCGTTTCTAATTCATTGAACAAATGTTCTCTAATGTTGAAAAAAAAGTGGGGGTTGTTATAATCAGAAAACAGATCAGCATTGTCTGAAGAGAAGGATGACTAGAGGGCAATCTCAAATGGGCAGTTTATTAGCTGTAGCTATCATGCCAGGGACTTTCTAGTGAGTGCAAGTTGTTACTGTTGTGGGGCAATCCAATCTGGGGTGATCTCCCTGCGTGAGACCTCAACCTGGGAAAGGGTTCTTGGCTCTGATGGAGAAAGAATTCATAAGCAGGTCTAGCAGGTACAAGCGAAGAGTGTTTAGTAAAGCAAAACTACACACTCAAGGCGGGAGTGCGGGCATGCTCCAGAGATGGGCAGCCTGGTGGCGTTCCGGTGGGGTGGTCTTCAGCTGGATTTTAAGCAGGAGGTGGAATATTTGTCAGGATAGGTGGGGTTTTCTGGGAATAGGGAAGGCATTTCCAGGAAATAGGGGGATACCCTCTTTTTGTCCTTAGATGGTCTGTCTTGGAACTGTCATGACACCAAAGGGTGTGACTGTCAGTATGCTGATGAGCATACAATGCATTTGAGGGAAGTCAGGCTCAGCTTCTCCTTCATGTTGGAACCATTCCGTTTAGGCAGTTCTGTTATCTATACCCTCACTCCCCACATCCCGCGAGAATAGTTCACATGGAATGTTTAGAATATAAACAAGCATCTAACAGAATGCAAACCTGGGCCAAAGCCCCCAAGCCCCTCCCTGCTCATGTCTGGCTGTCTACCTACTATAGCATTACCTTAGGTAGGTGCATGCATCTGCTAGGGCTGCCGTAACAGAATACCAAAGGCTGGGTGACTTCAACATCAGAAATTTATTTTCTTTCAGTTCTAGAGGTTGAAGTTCAAGATCCAGGTGCCGGTAGGGTTGGTTTCCATGGAGGCGTCTCCTTGGTGTGGAGTCAACTGTCCTCTCGCAGGTTTTCCCCTGGGCGCACATTCTGGGGATGTGCTTTCTCTTCTTATGGGGACATCAGATTAGGTGGATTAGGGCCCACGCTAGTGGCCTCATGTAGCCTTCCTTCCCTCCTAAAGGCCCTGTCTCCATATTGCAGTCATATTCCAAGGAACTGGGGGCTAGGATTTCAGCATATGAAGGGACACATTTTAGTCTACAATAGGTGTTTGTTAGAAATGAAGTGAAATTGGTATTTTTAAGGCAGATCCTACTTTACAGCCGGTGAGAGAAGCACTGTCCCCAGTAAGAATGTGATGGCTGCAGTGGAAGAATTACAGGGGCAGCAACTGTATGGCCAGGCTCCATGCATCCCTGTGGTAGCCTGGGTGTCTGCAGGGAGCAGAGACCATGCCTGCAGCCAGAATGGACACTCATTGTTTGGAGCTGAGGTGGTTGGGAAGGGATGTTCAACAAAGAACCTTCCTCACAAGCCATCCCAGTGATAACTTAGTGTACTGTCAAATTTTGCACAAACCATAAAATGCTAACTAATCACAGACCTTGGCAAAATGGAATAATTTTCCTAATGTGTTTACATATTCCTGTCACTATAAAGTCATTTTATCTTCAATGCTTAATTGTCTATACTAATGGGGGAGAATATTAGCGTGGAAAACACAAAGACACTGATTCATTTCCAGCTTCCTGGTCTATGTCAGGTTTTACATTCTGGATTCTAATCTTAGCTCTCCTCCTTGCTAACCATGTCTCTGTGAACAAGTTGGTTAGCCTCATGTTCCTCACCTATAAAATGACCCATTCTAACCTGTCCATGTTAGATTATTGTTTTGCAAATTTAGTGTGCAAATTACTCAATGTTCTGAAAAGTGCGCATTCCATGGGCCCCTCCCCATAGAGATTCTGATTCACTGGAGCTTAGGTGGGACTCAGGGATCTCCATTGTTAGCAAGCATCCCCTAAGTGTGTGTGACACCCGGTGGTCCTTCCATTTCACTTTGAGAAGCTGCTCTGAGATTTCTCCTAGTCGTGAAAAGCAATTGAGACCTAGAATAGACTTGGAAAAAAGCTTGAGTTTGAGAAATGGTTAAGTGTTGGGTCCTTTTTAGTGTCTTTCTTGGTCCTCGTCCCCAGAGCTACACAATTTAAATTTTATTTTGTGCCAATATGCAGCAATCAAGCTATGAGACTGTAAGAAGAGCAGCCTTTACTAGAATCACACAAAATGGAGAGCGTTCTTCTACCTTTAGGGCTGTGATTTCTATTGTTTCTGATACTGTCCTAAACTTTCCCCTTCACAGTGTTAAATGTCTTTGATTTGACTGGCTACCTTTACTGGATATTCATTGGCTCTGCTGTGTCTCTTCACAGACCATAAGTGCACATTCTTTTATCTCATGCTCACAGGAGAATGGCTACTGCTCTTTCAGGCCAGGGTTGTAAAAGAGTAAGCAAATCCCAAATGGGTGCCGAAGAAAAAATTCATAAGGAAGCAGAGTGTGCTTTCCAGGAAACTGTGGACTGAAGAAGACTGAGAAAGGTCCAACAGGTGGTGAAATGGGGAAAGAGCCCCTGGTTTTGCTCCAAAAAATCTCAGTGTCCTATATTAGTTTTCTGTTGCTGAATAAAAAATTACCACAAATGGAGAGGTTTAAAACAGCATCCATAGTTTCTGTGGGTCTGGATTCTGAGTATAGATTAGCTGGGTCCGCTGCTAAGAGCCTCACAGGCTGGTGGCAAGGTATCAGCCAGGGTGGCAGCCTTATCTGAGGCTCAGGGTCCTCTTCCAAACTCACTGGTGGTTGGCAGGGTTTGTTTCCTTGTAGTTGTGTGACCGATGTCCTCATTTTCTTGCCAGCTCTTGGCCGGGACCACTCTCAGTTCTAGAGGCTGTCTGTGGGTCCTTGCCCTATCCTTCTTCATATGGCAGCTTAATTCTTCAAGGCTGTCATCTGCTGCTGCTTATCTCCTTTAAGGGGTCACCTGAGTAGGTATAGCCCATCCAAGATAATTTCCCTTTTAAGTAACCCCAAAGTTAATTGATTAGGGACCTTAATCATATCAGCAGAATCCTTTCACCTTATACTGTGACATAAACACAGGAGTAATAGTCCGTCATATACCTACATCTGGCCCTTACGCAGAGAATTTTTGGAGCATGAATATCAGGAGTCAGGAATCTTGGGACCATCTTAGAATTCTGCCTATCATGTGTCCAAACATCGTTCACTGTATGTTAGGCACCAAATCTTGACTATTATTTGGTTAGAAACTCTATAAAAATGTTAACATTAATTTCTAGGGCTCTTTAATCATATAGATTCTAAGCTGCAGCTTTTTTGAGAAATATTGTTAAGCAGAATAAAGTATCTAGCCTTTTTTTCCCAGAATTTGAAACACAGAAAGGTAGAGAACCCCAGAGCTCATCCAGTTACCCACACTCCTTGTGCAAATGCAGTCTCAATGGGAAAGACTTTGAAGGTCAGGAGCACAGAAAGGCTGGGAGTCTGCTGGCCCTTTCTGTCATTTCTATTCCTGTGTCTCTTTCCTAAAAGATGAGCTCCAAGTACTCGTATTAATTTAAAGTGCATTGAATTTAGTGAACAGTTTTGTTTCCATTATTGTCTTGAATTAGAGCATTTTTCTTCTAATGTGTTTATAAATTACCAAGTGGAGTGGGATCTTGGGTAAAATTAGCTTTTGGTTGTTTATTTGTGTTTGTATAATTTTTGTAATTTTCATGATGACTCATACAGTCAAGTAACTGTAGGGCTGAGGGTGGGGATAGGAATCAGAAAGCTTTTTATAATCCAACTGCCTTACAAAAAAACCACTTTTTTTGTGATTGACAATTATTCATTTAATAATTTTCCACTCTTTTGTTCCACATGAAATAATACTTGGTAGTTTTTTAAAAAATACCTATTTAAGTATAAATATGTTTGAACATTTTTCCATTTCCTCTTGTGCAGTAGCATCTTACTGTGGACAAGACAGTGATTTTATATAGCAGTATGTATTCAAGCTTCCTCTCTAGGCTGCCCTCTGATGAATGACTGCACAGGACAGACTCACTCTTAGCTTGAAAAGTGACTGCTACCAAATAAGAAGTAGTTATTGTCCCAGTGTGGAGACCATGGATACTTCAAATAGGAATAGAATGTCCTTAGCTAGTATGTGTGGCTCAAATAATGTGTGACTTAGCCCAGCCTCAGGCCTCCCTGATCTGGGGCGAAGCAATGGACTGCTTGCCAACTTGAGTCAAGGCACACATCTTGGCAGTTGTCAAGGTATGGTTGTGGGCTAAATCCCCCAAATTGAGAAAATAGTGCAGCCACAGGCTATTTCTAAGTCCCACCTCTTGCAGCTTCTCATGTATTAGTTCTTGGTTACAGGTACATCAAGGACATCTCAACATTCACCTGAGAATGGCTGAACGAACCATTTAGCTACTGCTTCTGCTATGAAGCTTCTTTTTCTCTAATTTTTTTATTAAGGTATCATTGATACACACTCTTATGAAGGTTTCACATGAAAATCAATGTGGTTACTACATTCACCCATATTATTGAGTCCCCCCATACCCCATTGCATTCACTATCCATCAGTGTATTAAGATGCCACAGAGTCACTACTTGTCTTCTCTGTGCTACACTGTCTTCCCCATGATCCCCCCTACACCATGGGTACTAATCATAATACCCCTCAATCTTCCTCCTTCCCCACCAGCCCTCCCCCACCCCTCCCCTTTGGTAACCACTAGTCCCTTCTTGGAGTCTGTGAATCTGTTTATGAAGCTTCTTATTATTTGCCAAACTACTGTATTACTCTCCCAGGCCTTGGAGCATGGGTTTGTGTTTCATACTCTATCTTATACGAAGCTCATTTGTACTTCTGCTTGGAGATTTGTTAAATCTTCATTAGAACTAGTTTCTTGAGGTAGAGATAGCATCTCCAGTGTGTTTCTGTAGGTCACCTTTATATTGTATCTATCACATAGTGTATTAAGTAATTCCTAGTTTGTGGACCTCAGACCTCTGGGAACAAGAAGATATTTCAGTATGTGTGTCTGTATGTGCCCTCAGTGTTTTATATGTGTGTGACTTTTTTTTCAAATGTATTTAGATGCTCTTGAGATGAACAAAACACAAGTTTCTGTGTAAGTGCACTGGCTTCATTATAATTTGGGTCTTAATCAGTACTCAACAGGATGCCCTCGTGCTTACGTGCTGAGAGCTACTGTCTGTCAGCATCTAGCAAGGTACTTTGCATTCTGAGCTTTTGGGGCTGTTACCTGATCTCAAACCTCCTGGTCCCAGGTTTCTTCTGTGGGATATGGAGGAAAGCCAACAGTGCTTCCCTTGGTAGCACCACAACCCATTTCAGTTCTTTAATTCTTGGAATGAATATCTAATTCATGTTCATGTCTCCCCTAGACTGGAAGCTCCCAATCCCCAGCACTGTGTCTATCTATGACCCACTGTCTAACAGAATGACAGTCTGTAGCAGGTTAAATATATACATTCATAGTCACAGCTGGAGGTGTTAGGAACCACTCTTTAATACATAGACACTTTCTTGCTTTTTAGAAGTTGGCAATGCCTATAATGAGAAAAGGAATGTGCTCTCCAAAGGTCTCTAGTTTCTGATTCAAAGGATTTAGATGAATATCATCACTAATTCCAATGTTAAAGCAAAATGTCTGCCACCTGGTGTCAGATTAAGACTTAGCATCTTGGCTAATTCCCATACTGAGTCCTATTACTTCTACTCTTGTTGTAACAGTTAAGTTATACATTTCACATAAAATTAAAATAAGCCCTATTCTTAAATTAGTCCTGACTTGCTCCTATGAACCTGGGATTTGGGAGGTGTGTCCGACATTTTTGTTTTTTTCCAGGTCTAAAAAATAATTGGAATTAAAGTCTAATTTTGGTAAATTTTCTATATACTTTAACTCTGAAGCACTGAATTTTATGGAGGACAGAAATAATAATTTTTCTGTGAAACAAAAATAGCCTTAAACATAATTAATGTTTTACAAGTTTGTATTTTACCTTATTACTGCTGATAGTTTTCCTAATGATTTTAGCCAGAACGGAAGATAAACATTCATTTTTTAAGCAGCCTTTGAGTAATTTAA
This sequence comes from Manis pentadactyla, assembly GCF_030020395.1. Classification (NCBI taxonomy): domain Eukaryota; kingdom Metazoa; phylum Chordata; class Mammalia; order Pholidota; family Manidae; genus Manis; species Manis pentadactyla. Next base: position 34,179,676 of record NC_080023.1, on the reverse strand, counting down.
ATTTACTGGTTTGGATTCATTGAGAATGCAGGTATTCATGAGGTTCCCTAGAATGAGAGTCAACCCAAGCCCTGGGTTAAGAAATAAGAATGTGTCTTTCTGTTTTGTAAAGAACGAGACTTATGTAGGGGCAAGTTTCTTTTCTTACTGCATTCATACCCCCTTAGTTACCTGAAAGCTGTTTATATCCACTGTACATGACTTCCTCCCTTCTGGGTCAACCACAAGATTATATGAGATCAAGCGTACAGTGCCTGGAGCAGTAAGGAGTCAGAAATGTTAGAAGATGCATATATTTATTAACAATGTATAGCACATACCAGGGATTGTACAAGATGCTAAGGATCTGCAGTTATACCCATGCACTCTGGAGCCTCAAGGTGCTGAAATTCTAATGCAGGAGTCAGGTGATAATTAAGCATATAATTAGACAAAATCAGTTGTGATCACCTACTGCTCCACATGAAAAACAACCCTGGTGTGGGAGGGGTAGGGGAACACTAGGTCAGTGATGAGAAGCTGCAATAAGGGCAGAAGCCTTTGGAGAAGCCAAAAATAGCTCGTCCCTGTACTGCACCGCATTCACCTCATTATGGAAGATCCTCCAGGTCCTCACTCCAAGCCTTCTTACTCTAATTTAGATGCTTCTGACATGGCTGCACAGAGGACAAGGGACTAGATTTAGTGGGTTAGGAGGGAGCTGGGTGGTGGAAGGGAAGATCAGGAGGAAAAAGGAGCTGATAGAGCCAAGTCTTCGGTATTAGCAAGCATGGGGGCAGGGGGCCCGGGCAAGGGGCGCAGACCAAGTGTTAAGTGCTCAGAGAACCTGTCAGTTAGCAGTGGCAGATGTAAAGAGCTTGAAGCTGCTGATGTTTGAAGTAATGAGTCACCAAGAAGGGGTAAAATTAATGCTTTGGGCACTTTAATAAAGCAGAGAAATGAGCAGTGGGTACAAAAGCCCTTAGCATTTGTATGTAAGGTGTTGGCTCTACTGGAATGTGATGTCCCTGAAGACAGTGGCTGTATTTTATTTGCATCCTCAGAATTTATCTCAGAGTTCAGCCCAAAGCAGTGGGTTGTTTAGTATTTATTCTCTGTATTCCATCACAGAGGAGTACTTCTCCAGATAAATCTTCATAGAGACACTGGAATTAGCTACGCCTGCAGCTAGATATACAGCTATATCTGAATGCTGAGCATTCACCTTACAGTCTGTGATGGAGAAGAAGTGGTTAGGCAGCTTTAATTCTTTTAGTCTCTACGGACACAATTTTTGAAACTGTAATAAAACTAATCCAAATCTTTTTTTTCTTTTTAATAGCTGTGTGTGTCATTCATTTACTGATTTATGGATTTATTGGGTCTGTTTGAGCACACATTTATTGTACCTGCTGTGTGCTTGGCCCTGGGCTAGACCCTGTGGCTACAGACAGATTGGTGAAGATATTTTCCCTACCCTCAACTAATTCTGCATGTAGAAGATATCTATTAATATGTTAATTATTGTTATTCAGGTGTGTCCTTCAGAAAGACATGTTGAAGTCCTACCTCCCCCCTGGTACCTGGTGTGGGACCTTACTTGGGGGTAGAGTCCTTGCAGATATGATCGAGTTAATGTGAGGCCATTAGTGTGGGCCCTAATCCAATTTGACTGGTGCCCTTATAAGAAGAGGGCAGTTTGGACACAGACAGGCATGGAGACCACCATGTGAAGACAGAGAAGGAAGGAGACCATGCGAGGATGGAGGCAGAGATCGGAGTCACGCTGCTGCAGACCGAGGCATGCCCAGGGCTGCCAGAAGCTGGACAGGCAGGGATCCTCCCCAGCATGCCTCCACCAGCATCTCGTTTTTTGATTTCTAGGCTCCAGTACTATGTGACAATAAGTATCTGTTGTTGTAAGCCATCCAGTATGTGGTACTTCATTACTGCAGCCCTAGGAAAGAAATCCAAGTATAAGACATTTCTGTATGAGTCAGGGTTCTAGAAAGAAATACAGGATCACTTCAGTAGGGTAACTGAGGGAAGTTTAAAGGAGGCATTGTTTACAGAGGTGTGGGCAAGATTAAGAACCTTTAAGGGATGGGGAAGCTTTCTGGAGTTGGCAGCAGCAGGTTCCTATTGTCGCGTCCAGGCCTAAAGGGCCAAGGAGAGGGAGGAGCTAGATTTGGATCTGGGAGTGTAGGAGATGGAGGGGTGGCTAGTCTGCAACCCCAGCCAACCTGTGCTCTTGCAGAGAGCACGCTGGGGCATTCCTACTCTGACTTTTTTTTTCCTCTTGCTAATCTGTTTTACAAATTTGCATGCCCTGATGACTGAACCTGAAAGAATAGAGGAAAAGTTTCTCCTTCTGCGCTCCTGTCATCTGCCGAGCCTCTCATTGGTGGTACCTGCCAAGGGTTTAGCCTCTCAGCATCTAGGTAGAGGGGAAAGGGCAGAGAGTAGATCTGGAAGGGGAACTGGAGAATATCCCACACATTTGGGATAAGGGATATATGTCATTCAGAGGTATCTGTTCTCCATGAGGAGGAAAGAATCTAATGTCTGAGATAGTATTATACATACTCCTGGTTCTCAACAAATACTTTGATTGCTTATATAGGCTACCCAAGAACTGTTTGTGTTGGAGTTCAAGATTCAAGGTGGTGGGATGCATTCAGAAAATTCCTATTAAGCACCTACTTTAGTGCCACTTACGAGTCAGCCCTAGGGATAAGCCCTGAGCAAGACAGACTCTCTAGTAGGCACCAACTATATTAACAAGGGTTAACGCTCCGTAAGATTCTACTTTCCCTTTATACTCAGTGTAATTTGAAATTACTCACTCGGTGCTGCTTTTCCCCTGTGGACTACAAACTTTGCGAGGCTAGTGATTGTCTCTCACGTTTACTTCCAGGTTCCTATACCTCACCCAGCACCTGACTCCTGGCAGGTGTTCACTGAATTAATTGATGAATGATAGAGTGCCTTGTATTTGCCAGAGAGGAAAAACTTTTCCTCTATTCTTTCAGGTTCAGTCATCAGGGCATGCAAATTTGTAAAACAGATTAGCAAGAGGAAAAAAAAAGCCAGATTTAATTATGTACTTGCACATAAGAGTTCCCAAAGAAACGTGACTTCAGGAGACTTAGTATTCAGGGCTTGTATATCATCTTAATAGTGGATGGTGGTGGTGGTGGTGGTGGTACAGAGGCACTTCTGAGAGAATAAATGATTTTTTAGAAGTGAGGGAGAAAGGACACTATGGAAAAACCAATGATTATTTGAAAAAATAAGTGGGTTCTTAGGAGAACAGGTTGGAGATGTGATACTTTGATGACTGGCTGTGGGTTATGGACTTCTCTCCCAGGAGAGGTTAGGGTTGTTCCTGGGGATGGGATTTATGACAGTTGAATTCTTTTTGGGAGGCTCTGTGTTTAGGCAGATAAGGAATTTCAGGAACTCAAATATCTTCAACACAAAATAGTTTCTCTGCCACAGTGGCGATTTCTAGACCCTTTCATTTTACTATTTAGGGGTTTCTGAAAATTAGTGGGTAGTTGAAAATATATAAAATTATATTTTATATATTTTAGGATTATAAATAATCCTAACTAGGATAGTAACTATTTTAGGACTAATAATATTATTAATAATATTAACTAAGAATACCTTCAAAGTAGCTATTTGAAAGGATTATTTGAATGACTCCTCTACCAGGGGAGCATGCTGAAACAAAATAGTCTGTAATTTATCTATTTTATAACTATAGGTTTAATTTGTGGAAGTTTTGGGTTTTGTTGGAAGTACTTCTGTTCAACTTCAGAGACGGAAACCGAGTACTGTCTGTTTTTCCCTTGCTCACTGTTTTCATAAACTGATTGATCCATAAGAATATGCACTGATGTGAAATGAAAATTTGAAATGTGCATATGTAAGTATTTGCTAGGCACAATAGCCTTTTGACATCTAAGGCAGTGGTTTAAATCTAGACCAAGAATTTGGGGCAATACCTTTGTTAATTTCAATGTGAAAGCAAAACATTTGCCACGTGGTGTCAGAACAAGACCCCCAAAGGCATGAAATGGAATGACTGTGTGATAGACTTGGCTTGCCTGCTCTTAGAACATCTCCTGGTGTTAAATGAGGGGTGTTCACTGCTTTAGGCCCTCTAAGTACCATTACTAAGCCAATGTTGAGACACCAGTGTGCCTCCTTTGGTGACCATATAAGGAAAACATTGCTAGGAAAGAAATTGCAGAGTCCATAAGCAGCTCGGCTGTCTGCTAACCTCAGGATGGGGAATCTTAGAGAATGACAAGCAGATGGCTTAACTGTTCTCCACAAAAAGCCTCTACTATTTCTGATAAAGATGTATAACGTGATCCTTAGAGATCTTACTCCCCTTATTGCATCCTTGATTTGAGTAAGTATTGAATCTAGTTAATGCTTGTCAGTAGTATAAAATGCCTTCTCAACTTAAGAGTGATTGAGGAAATTACTTGTAAAAAAATTAATGAAGGAAATAAAAGAAGAGAGAAGGTAGGTTCAGAAAGTCATTAGTCTGTTTCTCAATATGCAATTTGAATTTTAGGATTACAGTGTTTCCTTCCTCATAGATTTTGAGTCTCACGAGGAAGAATTATGTTGGTAGCCCCCATTGTTAGGTTTTGCTGGAGTCTCTAGGTTGATAGAAGTATGCTGAACAGTAAGAAGACATTTCATAGCCATGATGCTGGAATTACTCTCACAAAAGCTGGATTGAGAGTTTACCTGTGCTAGGAACTTCTAAGGTTACAAATATATATGGAGAAAATTGCTTTCCCTCTGAGATATGAACTGTAAATAAATGGTGCAGTCGGAAGGGCCTGGTGAGTTAGGGAACAATGGAGAATTCTTAGAAGACAGAGGAGCAAATGTGCATTTAGTCCATGAGAGAGTAACTCTCCAGTGTTTGGCAGGAGCAGTCCTTCATTTGTATGAGACTTAAGGTGACAGTTTGCCTGGGACTTTCAGTGCTCAAAACAGGGGAGTCCCAGGAAAACAAGGATGCCTCAGGATCCTAACCAGACTGCCCTGCGCCTTGCAGGTCAGCATCCCTGGTTCCTCCTCGTCAGTGATGCCCTCTAGCCATCATGAAACCCTAAGCACCCCCAGACCTTTCTAAATGCCCCAGAGAGTTGGAACTGTCCCTGTTGAGAACCACTCATGAGTCTAGGCATGGTGGCAAAGCCCACTGTCCCATTGGCAAGACTATTACTGAAGTAAGGTTGATGCAAGAAGCTATCTTCAGTCTTCAAACAAAAACCCATGCAATTAATTTAATGCCTTTGGAACAAAAAAGAGGAGTGGGGAGAGGTGGCAATGTTAATTGAAATTGAATGGGAAAAAAATGAGAAAATTGATCCTGTTTAAGAACTTTCAAGTTTTCATCCGTTTCTTTTATTCACAAATAATTACTGGTTCTCACAGAATTTTCAAATTTATACTCATGCAAGATGTTCAACATATAGATAATTTATAAGGGTAAGAGCTATAATGGACCTCTATTCCACTCCCCCATCCTGTCCCTGGTATCATAGAATCAGTTCTTAATGAGAGTATATCCTTCAGAAGGGGTGAAACAGAAGAAAGATGGGTGGCCTCTGCCTCAGAAGATTTAGGATAATATTCAGTAAGTGTAAGGACAGAATACGTTTTGAAAAACCCCTCAATAATTAAGAGAATGGTATGATTTTATTATATGTCGAGTATAAGTGCTAAAGCACAGTTTTATTGATCAAAAAAGCCCAGCCTGATTCTGTTAGTAAAGGGAATTTAAAGAGATTATATTGGATAACCTTGGGTTGAAACACGTTTTCTTTAATTCCAAAATTGGTCAGTGTATTCTTTATTTAACCTGATTGGTCCAGGTCCTTTCCCTTTAAACATAAGCTTGTTCGCAGAGTTACAGCTGGAAGTCATGTTGGCATGACAACAGTTACACACTGGGAAGGAGGACTCTTTCAAATGGCCAGTGGCTGGGTTTTTAATCACTGATTTTATTACTAGCAAAATGAAATAGGGATGTTGAATGTGTAATAATGTTATTTTGGCTTGATATTTTCACTAATATTACATGTAATTTCTGACTATGCATTGGGATACATAATTTTTATGTTATTGCATGCAATTCCATTTCATCTGTTTTCTATCTTGTTAATAATAATATTCTCAAAATATATGGAGTTCCTGCTCAAAGTTTTGATGACATCTTGTTGCATGCATAATAAGTTCTGAACTTAGGAGTGTAGTTGTGTGGGGGGCCCTGTGAAAAGAAGCTTCCACCTCCCATTCAACTTTTTCTCTCAACAGCATCTATTATGAATCCCTCATGTACATTCCATGTCTCCAGTCTGTAGGGGCTGAGGAAGATAGGTGTCTTACACTGGAAATTAAAATATTAAGTGGAGGGAGGGGCGGAAGATGGCGACGTGAGTAGAGCAGCGGAAATCTCCTCCCAAAACAACATATATCTATGAAAATATAACAAAGACAACCCTTCCTAGAACAAAGACCAGAGGACACAGGACAATATCCAGATCACATCCGCACCTGCGAGAACCCAGCGCCTCGCGAAGGGGGTAAGATACAAGCCCCGGCCCCGCGGGAGCCGAGCGCCCCTCCCCCCAGCTCCCGGCGGGAGAAGAGCAGGCAGAGCGGGAGGGAGACGGAGCCCAGGACTGCCGAACACCCAGCCCCAGCCATCCGGGCCAGAGTGCAGGGCGCTCGATACTAGGAAAACAGGGCAGCAAGAACAGTGAGCAGGCACTGGAGGCTGGGTGTCGGAGGACATAAGAAAAGCGCGCGACCATTTTTTTTTTGCTTTTTTGCTGTTTTGTTTTGGCGAGCGCTTTTTGGAAGTCTTAAAGGGATAGGGACCCCAATATTAGGGAAACAGGGCAGAAAGACGGGTGAGCAGAGGCCTGAGGCTGGCACCGGAGAATAAAGAAAAACGAACGACCACCTTTTTTTTTTTTTAATTAAAAACTTTTTTTTTTTTTTTTAATTTAAAAATTTTTTTCTTTTTTTTTTTTTGGAGGTCGTTGTTTTGTTTTGGCAGGTGCTTTTTGGAAGTCTTAAAGGGGCAGGGCGGGACACTTAATCCAGAGGTAGGGAATCCGGGATCTCTGGGCACCCTAACCCCTGGGCTGCAGGGAGCAGGGAGGCCCCTTACGGAGATAAATAGCCTCCCAGCAGCTCCTGCTCCAACGCGACTCCACCATTTTGGAGTAGCTGCCGGAGCCAGGCCACGCCCACAGCAACAGCGGAGATTAACTCCATAGCAACCGGGCAGGAAGCAGAAACCCTGTCTGCGCACAGCTGCGCAGCACAAGCCACTAGAGGTCGCTGTTCTCCCAGGAGAGGAGGGCCACAAACCAACAAGAAAGGAAGTCCTTCCAGCCGTCACTCGTCCCAGTTTTGCAGACTATTCCTATTACCATGAAAAGGCAAAGCTACAGGCAGACAAAGATCACAGAGACAACACCAGAGAAGGAGACAGACCTAACCAGTCTTCCTGAAAAAGAATTCAAAATAAGAATCATAAACATGCTGACAGAGATGCAGAGAAATACGCAAGAGAAATGGGATGAAGTCCGGAGGGAGATCACAGATGCCAGAAAGGAGATCACAGAAATGAAACAAACTCTGGAAGGGTTTATAAGCAGAATGGATAGGATGCAAGAGGCCATTGATGGAATCGAAACCAGAGAACAGGAACGCATAGAAGCTGACAGAGAGAGAGACAAAAGGATCTCCAGGAATGAAACAATATTAAGAGAACTGTGTGACCAATCCAAAAGGAACAATATCCGTATTATAGGGGTCCCAGAAGAAGAAGAGAGAGGAAAAGAGATGGAAAGTATCTTAGAAGAAATAATTGCTGAAAACTTCCCCACACTGGGGGAGGAAGTAATCGAACAGACCACGGAAATACACAGAACCCCCAACAGAAAGGATCCAAGAAGGGCAACACCAAGACACATAATAATTAAAATGGCAAAGATCAAGGACAAGGAAAGAGTGTTAAAGGCAGCTAGAGAGAAAAAGGTCACCTATAAAGGGAAACCCATCAGGCTAACGTCAGATTTCTCAACAGAAACCCTACAGGCCAGAAGAGAATGGCATGATATATTTAATGCAATGAAACAGAAGGGCCTTGAACCAACGATACTGTATCCAGCATGACTATCATTCAAATATGATGGTGGGATTAAACAATTCCCAGACAAACAAAAGCTGAGGGAATTTGCTTTCCACAAACCACCTCTACAGAACATCTTACAGGGACTGCTCTAGATGGGAGCACTCCTAGAAAGAGCACAGCACAAAACACCCAACATATGAAGAATCGAGGAGGAGGAACAAGAAGGGAGAGAAGAAAAGAATCTCCAGACAGTGTATATAACAGCTCAATAAGCGAGCTAAGTTAGGCAGTAAGATACTAAAGAGGCTAACCTTGAACCTTTGGTAACCACGAATTTAAAGCCTGCAATGGCAATAAGTACATATCTTTCAATAGTCACCCTAAATGTTAATGGATTGAATGCACCAATCAAAAGACACAGAGTAACAGAATGGATAAAAAAGCAAGACCCATCTATATGCTGCTTACAAGAAACTCACCTCAAACCCAAAGACATGTACAGACTAAAAGTCAAGGGATGGAAAAACATATTTCAAGCAAACAACAGTGAGAAGAAAGCAGGGGTGGCAGTACTAATATCAGACAAAACAGACTTCAAAACAAAGAAAGTAACAAGAGATAAAGAAGGACACTACATAATGATAAAGGGCTCAGTCCAACAAGAGGATATAACCATTCTAAATATATATGCACCCAACACAGGAGCACCAGCATATGTGAAACAAATACTAACAGAACTAAAGGGGGATATAGACTGCAATGCATTCATTCTAGGAGACTTCAACACACCACTCACCCCAAAGGATAGATCCACTGGGAAGAAAACAAGTAAGGACACAGAGGCACTGAACAACACACTAGAACAGATGGACCTAATAGACATCTACAGAACTCTATATCCAAAAGCAACAGGATATACATTCTTCTCAAGTGCACATGGAACATTCTCCAGAATAGACCACATACTAGGCCACAAAAAGAGCCTCAGAAAATTCCAAAAGATTGAAATCCTACCAACCAACTTTTCAGACCACAAAGGCATAAAACTAGAAATAAACTGTACAAAGAAAGCAAAGAGGCTAACAAACACATTGAGGCTTAACAACACTCTCCTAAATAATCAATGAATCAATGACCAAATCAAATGGAGATCCAGCAATATATGGAAACAAATGACAACAACAACACTAAGCCCCAACTTCTGTGGGACACAGCAAAAGCAGTCTTAAGAGGAAAGTATATAGCAATCCAAGCACATTTAAAAAAGGAAGAGCAATCCCAAATGAATGGTCTAATGTCACAATTATCGAAATTGGAAAAAGAAGAACAGATGAGGCCTAAGGTCAGCAGAAGGAGGGACATAATAAAGATCAGAGAAGAAATAAATAAAATTGAGAAGAATAAAACAATAGCAAAAATCAATGAAACCAAGAGCTGGTTCTTCGAGAAAATAAACAAAATAGATAAGCCTCTAGCCAGACTTATTAAGAAGAAAAGAGAGTCAACACAAATCAACAGTATCAGAAACGAGAAAGGAAAAATCACGACGGACCCCACGGAAATGCAAAGAATTATTGGAGAATACTATGAAAACCTATATGCTAACAAGCTGGGAAACCTAGGAGAAATGGACAACTTCCTAGAAAAATACAACCTTCCAAGATTGACCCAGGAAGAAACAGAAAATCTAAACAGACCAATTACCAGCAACAAAATTGAAGCAGTAATCAAAAAACTACCAAAGAACAAAACCCCCGGGCCAGATGGATTTACCTCGGAATTTTATCAGACATACAGGGAAGACATAATACCCATTCTCCTTAAAGTTTTCCAAAAAATAGAGGAGGAGGGGATACTCCCAAACTCATTCTATGAAGCTAACATCACCCTAATACCAAAACCAGGCAAAGACCCCACCAAAAAAGAAAACTACAGACCAATATCCCTGATGAACGTAGATGCAAAAATACTCAACAAAATATTAGCAAACCGAATTCAAAAATACATCAAAAGGATCATACACCATGACCAAGTGGGATTCATCCCAGGGATGCAAGGATGGTACAACATTCGAAAGTCCATCAACATCATCCACCACATCAACAAAAAGAAAGACAAAAACCACATGATCATCTCCATAGATGCTGAAAAAGCATTTGACAAAGTTCAACATCCATTCATGTTAAAAACTCTCAGCAAAGTGGGAATAGAGGGCAAGTACCTCAACATAATAAAGGCCATCTATGATAAACCCACAGCCAACATTATATTGAACAGCGAGAAGCTGAAAGCATTTGCTCTGAGATCGGGAACTAGACAGGGATGCCCACTCTCTCCACTGTTATTTAACATAGTACTGGAGGTCCTAGCCACGGCAATCAGACAAAACAAAGAAATACAAGGAATCCAGATTGGTAAAGAAGAAGTTAAACTGTCACTATTTGCAGATGACATGATACTGTACATAAAAAACCCTAAAGACTCCACCCCAAAACTACTAGAACTGATATCGGAATACAGCAAAGTTGCAGGATACAAAATCAACACACAGAAATCTGTGGCTTTCCTATATACTAAAAATGAACCAACAGAAAGATAAATCAGGAAAACAACTCCATTCACAATTGCACCAAAAAAAATAAAATACCTAGGAATAAACCTAACCAAAGAAGTGAAAGACTTATACTCTGAAAACTACAAGTCACTCTTAAGAGAAATTAAAGGGGACACTAACAGATGGAAACTCATCCCATGCTCGTGGCTAGGAAGAATTAATATCGTCAAAATGGCCATCCTGCCCAAAGCAATATACATATTTGATGCAATCCCTATGAAACTACCAGCAACATTCTTCAATGAACTGGAACAAATAATTCAAAAATTCATATGGAAACACCAAAGACCCCGAATAGCCAAAGCAATCCTGAGAAAGAAGAATAAAGTAGGGGGGATCTCACTCCCCAACTTCAAGCTCTACTATAAAGCCATAGTAATCAAGACAATTTGGTACTGGCACAAGAGCAGAGCCACAGACCAGTGGAACAGACTAGAGAATCCAGACATTAACCCAGACATATATGGTGAATTAATATTTGATAAAGGAGCCATGGACATACAATGGCAAAATGACAGTCTCTTCAACAGGTGGTGCTGGCAAAACTGGACAGCTACATGTAGGAGAATGAAACTGGACCATTGTGTAACCCCATATACAAAAGTAAACTCAAAATGGATCAAAGACCTGAATGTAAGCCATGAAACCATTAAACTCTTGGAAGAAAACATAGGCAAAAACCTCTTAGACATAAACATGAGTGACCTCTTCTTGAACATATCTCCTCGGGCAAGGAAAACAACAGCAAAAATGAGTAAGTGGGACTATATTAAGCTGAAAAGCTTCTGTACAGCAAAAGACACCATCAATAGAACAAAAAGGATCCCTACAGTATGGGAGAATATATTTGAAAATGACACATCCGATAAAGGCTTGACGTCCAGAATATATAAAGAGCTCACACGCCTCAACAAACAAAAAACAAATAACCCAATTAAAAAATGGGCAGAGGAACTGAACAGACAGTTCTCCAAAAAAGAAATACAGATGGCCAACAGACACATGAAAAGATGCTCCACATCGCTAATTATCAGAGAAATGCAAATTAAAACTACAATGAGGTATCACCTCACACCAGTAAGGATGGCTGCCATCCAAAAGACAAACAACAACAAATGTTGGCGAGGCTGTGGAGAAAGGGGAACCCTCCTACACTGCTGGTGGGAATGTAAACTAGTTCAACCATTGTGGAAAGCAGTATGGAGGTATATCAAAATGCTCAAAACAGACTTACCATTTGACCCAGGAATTGCACTCCTAGGACTTTACCCTAAGAACGCAGCAATCAAGTTTGAGAAAGACAGATGCACCCCTATGTTTATTGCAGCACTATTTACAATAGCCAAGAATTGGAAGCAACCTAAATGTCCATCGATAGATGAATGGATAAAGAAGATGTGGTACATATACACAATGGAATACTACTCAGCCATAAGAAAAGGGCAAATCCAACCATTTGCAGCAACATGGATGGAGCTGGAGGGCATTATGCTCAGTGAAACAAGCCAAGCGGAGAAAGAGAAATACCAAATGATTTCTCTTATCTGTGGAATATAAGAACAAAGGAAAAACTGAAGGAACAAAACAGCAGCAGAATCACAGAACTCAAGAATGGACTAACAGGTACCAAAGGGAAAGGGACTGGGGAGGATGGGTGAGTAGGGAGGGATAAGGGGGGGAGAAGTAGGGGCGTATTAAGATTAGCATGTATGGGGGTGTAGGAGAAAAGGGAGGGCTGTACAACACAGAGAAGGCAAGTAGTGATTCTACAACATTTTGCTATGCTGATGGACAGTGACTGTAAAGGGGTTTATAGGGGAGACCTGGTATAGGGGAGAGCCTAGTAAACATAATATTCGTCATGTAAGTGTAGATTAGTGATACCAAAAAAAAAAAAGGGCAGTTCCTGTGTGGTAACCTCCAACGAGTTCTACACAAGGGTATAAAGGGCATATAAAAGTGTAGGCAAAGGTTCTGTTTGTGTTTATACAGAGAATCAAAGCCTAATTTGGCTTCCCTGAAAATGAACTAAGATACGATATGAAAAAGAACTTCCAACATCAGCACTCTCTGGAAGACTCATGCCAGAAGATGATCATCAAAAAACCCCAACAAAGATCCACGCACTGCTACAGCTGTAGATGCACTCATCCCACCAGCTCCTGGACTTGCCATGGGAATGAGGAAGGAGATATCTAAGCTGGCCTGTGCATACAGTAAAACAACAAATTTGACTGGATCTATACTGTTGGAACTCAACCAAGAATTAGGAGAAGTGCAAATTGTAGCGCTCCAAAATCTTACAACTACAGACTATTTACTGTTAAAAGAACATAAGGGATGTGAACATTCCCCAGGAATGGGTTGTTTTAATTTGTCTGATTTCTCTCAGACTGTTCAAGTTCAGTTGGACAATATCCACCATATCATAGATAAGTTTTCACAAATGCCTAAGGTGCCTAACTGGTTCTCTTGGTTTCACTGGAGATGGCTGGTAATTACAGGTATGCTTTGGTTATGTAACTATACTCCTATTATGTTAATGTGTGTGCGCAATTTAAGTAGTAGTTTAAAACCTATACATGCTGAAGTTACTCTACAAGAAGATATGTCAAAGAAATAATCAATCTTCCCATGTTTTCTTCCGCCTGCTACTTCTATAGCTTTTCTTCTTCCTTCCTAATTACAACCCTTAAATAGAATTCATGCCTCATATCAAATTTACCGAGTATCATAATTCTTCCAAGTGGTAAAGATACCTCAAGACAAATGCTGAGCATAGAAGCCACAGGGCATAAATATGCAAAGAAGTAAAAAGCTAACCTTTTCAAACAGTAAGGCTTCTCTCTCACTTACCAACTTCACATTTCCCTGTATGGCCCCGGAAGATGACTGGTTAGCCAGAGACGGGTAAGATTCCTCAAGGGAGGAACAACCTAAGACAGGCACAGTCGCAGGGGGGCCATCAGGTGAGAAATTGGGGATCAACAGAGGTGAGGCTTAGAACCTCACCCCCCCGTTCTGAGAGAAATCTTCTGCATACGTGGATGTTTTATTGCCCTTGTCTAGCTTGGATTAACACATAGTCTACAGGCACACTCCTGATCATCTACATTTGCTCTCTTACAACACTAAACTATGTTTTCTACCTTTATCTTGTATCTACCTACCACTTCAGCATTTTATTAAAAATAATAATAATAAAGAGAGAAATGTGGTATCCACATATAAATCAAGTATAAAAACCAAATGAGTATTCATATTTGAACTGACTGTTTATAGTTCATAATGCATGAGCAAAACCGAAAGTTTCTGTGATGACTGCCCTTGTACTTTTCACTATGTAACTTATTCATTATGTAAGAATTTGTTCTACATGTAAGAACTTGTTTGTTATGCCTCAGAAGATTGGAGACTGATGAAAATTATGCTTGGGGTGTATTAATGATTGTGCATTGAGCATTGACTCCCCTATACAGAATTTTATTTTCGTTAACAACCATTTGATCAATAAATATGAGAGATGCCCTCACAAAAAAAAAATATATATATTAAGTGGAATATTGCCTTTATAATTTGCCTCCAAAAGAAGATAGTAGCACAGGGAAGAACAGGTTAATTTTAAAAAATGGGTGATTGGAAAAGGTTCATGGAGGACGCAACCCCTGAAGAATGACCAGGTTTTCGTTTGGGGTCAGTACAGAAGGAGATTCCAGCCCAGGGTAACAGCACAAGCAAAAGTGCAGGGGTGCACCAATGACCAGCTTGATATTTTCACTAATGTTGTGACACCAGTGCATGTTGTGACACCAGTGAGTATGCAGGTGGTGTGAAAAGGAAGGGCCATAAGGAAGGAGGATGGCAGAGGGAACGGAAACATTGACGCATTCAGTGCACCACTGTGCTCAAGGAAGCAGAGCAAGGAGAGGTAGGAATGGGTGTTCTCTGGGAAATTGCTGTCTGTAGTATGATCAGAGCGCAGTGTAGTTACAATAACTGATTATGAACCGTTTTCAAATCCAGGTGAGGCTCTGGTGAGCTTAGCATGAGGCAGTGATATGGAGATTAGAAAGCAGGGCATGCCTGTTTCTGGATTCAGTGCCTGAAATAGGTGGTTTTGTATATTGACCAACATGTACTTGGGAGTGTGGGTTCTGGTTTGGGGCTGTGTGCCTTGGATCTCAGCTCCACCATTACTCGCTCTGGGACAGTGAGTCTGGTTTACTTACCCTCTGTATGCGTCACCTGTAAAATGGGGATAAGATAACACCAGCCTGAAAGGGTTCTAGTAAGGAGTAAATGAACCAATACTTGTAAAGTGCTTAGGACACTGCCCGGGACCGTACGCACCTCAGTGATACATGAATGTAGATGTTGATATTGATGAAACATGAAAACATGCTGAATATTCTTCATAATTTTCTTATGCAATCTCAAAAAAAAAATTCCACTTAATATTTTAATTTCCAGTGTAAGACATCTATCTTCCTCAGCCCCTATAGACTGGGGACATGGAATGTACATGTGGGATTCATGTACTTTTCTGACTCTGTGCCTCCCCAAACATCTCAGTCTACCCTCCAGAAACTCTCATTTCCTGTTAAGTTGATGGATAGTTGTTGATCATCCATTATGTGCCAAGCATTGTGCTCATCACTAGGGTTACAAAAATGGAAATGCAAGCTCTTGTCATAAAGGAGCAGAGAGGCCTTTAATAGGCGGCACTTGGTCCACACAAAAGAATATAGGAAAAGGGGTCCACATGTGACAAAGGACCACTTGTAGCAGAGCTAATGAGAGAAGAGGGGTAATTACCAAATGCAAAAATCTCTCAATTGTTAGTACCAAGGTCATTATTATTTTAAAAGCACAATCATGTATTTGTGCGTCTGTATTGATAAGTTATATCAGGTTTTCCCAGTGATATCTTATTATGTTAACTCATAGCTTCAGAATGAGTTATAGGAGAAATTCTCTTTTCCTTCAGTCTAGTTTCAAGGACTGGATTTGAATTTCTGAAAAGCAGCTTTAATCCTAGGGAAATTTTAAAATGAAAGCGGTAGAAGATTGTGAATATTTTAAATTGTTGGCAATTCCTAACCTAGAATTTAGTATGTAATCCTGAACTGCTTTTATATCCTTACAGTCAGGGGCCACATGATGCTTTTCAGGACATTCCAATTGGAGTTGAAAAAATTCCAAAGAAATTTTTGCAAAAAGGATCCCTCTTCAACACCTAGCTCACTGGAAGCCTCTAGACTAGTGTATCCATTATAAAGGCAATCTGAGCCACATAATGTAATGTAAAGTATTCTAAGAACCACATTAAAATAAGTAAAAAGAAACAGGTGAACATAATTTTTTTAAATTACAATATTATACTGGTTTCAAGTATACAACATCAGTGATTTGACAGTTACCCACATTATTAAATACCCACCACAACTAGTATAGTTACTATTTGTCAACACAGAAAGAGGTTGCAGAATCATTGGCTATATTCTCTATGCTGTACTTTCATCCCTATGACTAATTTATATTATGATTGAGATTTTGTGCCTCTTTATCACCTTTATCTGTTTTGCCCACCCTCCCAACCCCTCTTCCATGGTAACCACCAGTCACTTCTCAGTGTCTATGAGTGTATTGCTGATTTGTTCATTTTGTTTTGTTTTTAGATTCCACATGTAAGTGAAATTATATGGTATTTGTCTTTCTCTGCCCGGTTGATTTCACTTAGCATGATGCCCTCTAGGTTCATCCATGTTGTCCAAAATAGAAGGATTCTTTCTTTTTTATGGCTTGATAATATTCCATTATGTGTATATACCACACCTTTATCCATTCATTTACTGATGGACACTTTCATTGCTTCTGTATCTTGGCTATTGTAAATTATGCAGTAAACATAGGGGTGCGTGTATCTTTTCAAACCAGAGATTTTGTTTTCTTCTGGTGAATGTAATTTTAATTATGGATTTTATATCTAAAATATTATTTCAACGTATAACCCATATGAAAAATATTAATAAAATATTTCATATTCTTCTTACTGTACTCACGTCTCCAAATCCAGTGTGTATTTTACACTGGTAGCACACAGACTGGACACATTTCATGGGCTGAGTAGCCCCATGTGGCTACCATATTGGACAGCACTGTGCTACAACTTAGGGCTTTTTAAAGCCCCTGGGTTATGTCTGGTTAGGTCACTACCTAAACAAAGTCTGTATCTTTGATGATTTTTCATTAATATTTTTATTATTTAAGAAAATATGTAAATATAAAAAGTGAGTTGGTTTTGGCCCTCCACTGCAGACAGTTGAATTAATCATGTGCCCTAATATATGCTGCCTTTTCACCCCTGGTCCATACACACAGCATCTGTCTTGTTTTACGCCCTTGCTTATTTACTTCCTGTTATTCCCCTACCTCTCATTCTCTCTACCCAGGGACAACTGTTCCAACGCGTTTAATGTGTAACTTTTTGTTCAGAGTATACTTGCGATGTACATTGTTGTTTTGTGTGTGTTCTTAATTTATTTCAAGGATATTTTTTTCCACGTGCCCAGTTTAAAGATCTATCCGTAAGACTGTGTATATAACAAATGCATTGTTTCTAACTGCTGCCTGCTGCTCCATGGGGTGAATTCAACACATTTTACCTTCCTCCTGTAGAATGATGGGCCGTCAGAGTGCCTCCATCTCCCCAGCTCCACAAATAGTCCTGCAGGGAGTATCTTCACTGTATTGTCTCATGAAATTAGTGTGAGAAAGTATGTGAGGTAGATCCTTAGTATGGCTGGGTCATAGAGTAAATATTATTTACTTGTGTTGGGAAAAAAATGATTATCTTTTTTTATTGATGGATATAATTTTGTTCAGTGGCAAATACAACACTGCAGTTGTTTGTTGAATCAGATCCTTCCGACCTACTAGGGTAAATCAAGTTATGGCTTATTTTTTAGGAGTAACTAACCAATTCAATTCTTGTGGATATATTTCTCAAACAGCAGCATCCACGAGGGAGGTCAAGGTTTCTTAGGGTGACCAGGTGAAATTTGGGCCAAGTGCAAGTGTAACCTCTATTCACAGTAAGAAAATTTGCAATTCTTGCTCTGTCAGCAGAGCATAATATATTTTTTAAATGCATTAGTCATTGAAGCAAGCAGTGGAAGAAAAAAAAGCTATTGCTCTTAAAAATCCCCATGGAAATTTTACACTGAAAATGCATTCCTGCTTTTAAAATTAATGCATACTGTTTGTTTCTTCAAAGGGCACTAAAAAAAAAAAAAAAAGACAAGGCAGTGTTTTCTTGCACTAAGCTCCTTTCTGCTTCTGGCTCCATGGGTAGGTACTTCCCACTGTAATTTTCTAGAGGGAGGGGTAGGTGCCCTCAGTTCACTCATCAAAGCACATCTGTGACACAGGAAGACACACAAAGTTTGTTTCCACAAGGCAGGAAGCACAAACAACTGCCTAGGATGAAGTTGTCCACGTAGCTGTTCGCTTGTCCTCGCAGATGTCTACCTTGTCTGCTGGCAACAGGGCAGACTCTCACGCAGCCTGTGCATCACCAGCTTCCAAGGAATGTTCCTCTGTGTTCACGTCTGAGATCTAAGGACCGTTTGTGTGTGATGAGCAGTCTGCTCTCAAAAGTCTTTAGGTTACAGTAATTTCTTTCAGAGAGAAAG
Source organism: Manis pentadactyla (assembly GCF_030020395.1). Classification (NCBI taxonomy): domain Eukaryota; kingdom Metazoa; phylum Chordata; class Mammalia; order Pholidota; family Manidae; genus Manis; species Manis pentadactyla. The sequence continues at coordinate 34,161,201 of NC_080023.1, read as the reverse complement.
TAATGGGAAGAGTTGACGAAGAAGGTGCTTAGAACATACCAGAATTCAAGACCAGGTAGACCATCATTTACAAAAGGACACTACCAAAAAATCTGGAAAGAAGGAAATGGGCCTAACCCAGAAAAAAAAACTTTGTATGAATCAGAATTTTCACAAAGGAGAGGCTTAGATTTTTGAGATGGGGGGAAAAAAACACCTATTTCTGTAGCATAATAAATTTGGAATTCTTCCCAGACACCCTGCAGATAAGAAACCTCTTAATGTTTCAAGTGCATTTTTTAGTAGGAAAATAATTTTAGAATATTGGCTGGAATTTGAGGCCCAGTGGGTTAAGCAGTGTATTTATGGGTGAATAAAAACTAACAGGGACTCGAGTTCCTTCTGGATGTCACAGCAAAGTAGAGCTCAACTCAGACTCAGCAGGAAGGCTGCTTAGTAGTACCTGCCCCACCCCTGTTTTCCCTTCTTTTCTTTTTTGCCTCCTTTCGCTTTTTTTGTCCTCCTGTTTCTTGTAGCTCTCACTCATATAGATATTATCTGCGCTGCCTCTGCAGTCTCAGAGAATAAGATTTGGAAAAGGGAGCCACTCCCAACTATATTCCCTTACATTCAGAAAACTTACATTGACACCTAGTGTTCATGAGACATGTTTATGGTACTTTGGTTGATTTAAATAAAAAGAGGAACAAGCCTGATCTTCACTTTAAGGAACTTAGATCTGTTTAATTTGTGATTAATAGCATCTCTGTGAGGCTTTCTCTGAACTTTTTGCTACTGGGGACCCACAACCAAAACACCCAATAGTTTCATTAATCTTTACAGAAAGGAAATTCTTCTAAACTTTGAGCACTAATTATTGTTTGAGGTCTTCAAGAATAAGTATTCTGTTTACTTGTCCCTTCCTGGAATTTTGGCTCAGTTACCTAATATTGTCTTATGCTGAATTCTATTTTGAGGAGTATAAAAAAATGACACTTTCTACACGTGCATCCTTGGCAGATGGGATCCACAAATACCCCTGCCTTTTTTCTGCCAGTAGCCTGAGCATCTTTGAAAAACTCAGAGCTCTGCATATCACTCTTTCATTGCTGGAAAAGAAAAACCAAACTGTTGCACAGGTGTGCAGCAGCTAATTAGTTTTACCATTTTGTTTTTCCCTGGAGAATCATTGCTTTTCTCTCCTGACCTAGATTTAGAGGGAGTTGGGGAAGAAGATGGTGTAGATGAAAGAAATAAAATCCTTGAATCAGATAAATGGCTGGATGCTGCCTGTGGTTGGTTGAATCCTGGTGGATACTTCTTGAGGTTTGTAAAAAATAAGGGCCAATACAGTGTCTGCATTTGGTATATTTTTTTAATCAAAGTATCATTGATAAACAATCTTATGAAGGTTTCACATAGGCAACATTGTGGTTTCAACATTCACCCATATTATCAAATGCCACCCCACCCCATTGCAGTCCCTGTCCATCAGCTTAGTAAGATGCTGTAGAGTCATTAACTTGTCTTCTCCATGCTGTACTGCCTTCCCTGTGACCTACCTTTATTGTAATTGCTAATTATAATGCCCCTCAATCCCTTTCTCCCTCCCTTCCTACCCACCTTCCCCCACCCCTCCCCTTTATAACAGCTAGTCCCTTCTTGGAGTCTGTGAGTCTGCTGCTGTTTTGTTCCTTCAGTTTTGCTTGTTATACTCCACAAATGAATGAAGTCATTTGGTACTTGTCTTTCTCCACCTGGCTTATTTCATAATACCGTCTAGCTCCATCCATGTTGTTGCAAATGGTAGGATTTGTTTTCTTTTTATGGCTGAATAATATTCCATTGTGTATATGTACCACATCTTCTTTATCCATTCGTCTATTGATCGACACTTAGGTTGCTTCCATATCTTGGCTATTATAAGTAGTGCTGCAATAAACATAGGGGTACATATGTCTTTTTGAATCAGGGATCTTGTTTCCTTTGGGTAAATTTCTAGGAGTGGGATTACTGGGTCAAGTGGTATTTCTACTTTTAGTTTTTGAGGAACCTCCATATTGCTTTTCACAATGCTTGAACTAATTTACATTCCCACCAACAGTGTAGGAGGGTTCCCCTTTCACCACATCCTCACCAGTATTTGTTGTTTCTTGTCTTTTGATTGTTGTATTTGGTATTTTTGACAAGAGTTGGAGATGAAGTTTAGATGCTTGGCTAGGTAGGGTGGTAGAAAATGAATGAGTGACATTTTAGGTTATGTTCCAGCAATATGCTGTTTTAGAAACAGTGTTGGAGAAGTTGGGAGTTATAAACTTGGGTTTCTTAACTTTATAAGTTAGAGGCCTATAGGTTTGGGTTGAAATATGGAGTTATAATAAAAGCTAATCCACTAGAAGCTGTTTCTTTCCTAGGTCTGGATTTCAGTTTCCTACCATTGGATGAATGAATGAAGGTCAACTTCAACTGCTAATAGTACAAGACTCTAAAATAACAGTACTTATTACAATAGAAATAGATTTTCATTTCACATAGGGGCCTAGCAGTAGCAGTCTACTTATATGGTGGCTCTGTTCCACAAAGACCTCAGGAACCCGAATTCCTTGGCCATACTACTCCACCATCCCTAGGGTAGATGTGTCCTCATGGCCCAAGATACCATGTCTGTTTCAGACAGCAAGAAAAAATGTACCTGCCAGCTATTTTATAAGGAAGTTTCCTGGAATCTGGCATACAATCCTTGGACTTGCACCCCAGTTAGAATGGAACTTGCCTGGCCACACCTAGCTGCAAAGAAGGTTGGGAAATGTAGTCTGTATTCTGGGTGGCCACGTGTCCAATGAAAAGTTTTTATTGCTGTGGAAGAAGACACTGGGTATTGATCAACACCTTCCGGTGTCAACAACTGTACAGAAAAGTACCAGAATTTATATCTTTTGCTCACTCTGCTTCAAGTTCTCTTTTAGGTGAAAAATAAATATCTCAGAGGAATAAGAAAAGAAAACAGGTTTTACCCTGATCTTTTTAAATGTGTTTTCAAAAGTTAATCTCACAAAAAACCATTTTTCTCTGAATTTCTCCAGCCCATCCATAGTCTAAAAATCAAATATTAAAGCTTGTCCACTAACTACTCTGGCAGTTATAGTGATTTTTTAAAAGACACTTCACCTTAAAAATGCACTTAACAAATAGATTGATTCCCAAACAAAAATACACTGAGATTTCTCTACAGTCAAATGAAAACCTGTTTCCCAACCTTGGTCAAGTTATTTCACGTTGCTAAAATCTGTTTCTTTATCTGTAAAATAGAAATAGTATCTCATCTACTGATGTTGCAAGATTTGGGGCATCAAGTGAGATTGGATTAGTTATGGCACTTCGAAATCAGTCTTGTAGTACTCTAGGAGTATAAGTTCTTGTCTCATATCGGAAACAAACACACACACACACACACATATATATATATATATATATATATATATATATACACACACACACACACACATTTTAATCTATTGGAGTTAGTTCTCTATGCTTCCACACATAGATTTTGATTTTAGAAAGGATGACATCCACTTCAGCTTGCTCTTTCAATGTGCTGATAAAAGGCCACATTGTAGTTCATTGTCAAATAATGTGTCTATTTCCTAGATTCTCAATAATCACCCGTGTTTCTAATTTTAATATACATGAGAAGTAAAGTCCTGCGTGTCTCCATTTAGAGTAAAAATGACCCTAAAGTTGGTTAAGGCAAGCCTAGATTAGCTTCCACCTTGTTACCACTGCTATTGTGTTCCAGCCTAATGAGGTCCATAACTCTAAGTGTATTAAAGACCCTGCCAAAATATTGGAAAAGAAAATTGGTGTTGTGTAATATACTTTCAAACTTGTCTACAGTGAGACAGTAGTAACTCTGTCTAATTGTTTGGAAGCCAAGGAAAAATTCATGCCCATGTGGCATTTTGTCTTCTCCAGTTACTCATTGTAAAATAATCAATTGAGGAAGTTGTGTAGTTGGGTCGACTGAGGATTTTCCAGCTGGACACATTCTCTGAGTGATGTTGTGCAATTACCCTTTGGTTAATTTCCAAATATAATTATAGATCCTCCTAGAAAATTGTGCTTAAGATGAGATACTAAATACACAAACTTGAAAGCAAAGAATATTAGGCCTGATTTGTTGATCTTCATATGCAACCTGAATAATCCTATCTGATATTGAACAAGATGTAGTGTTGCCCTTCAGTAAATGGGTGGTATAGTCAGAAAATGGGGGGAAAAAGTAATAAACCTGTCTAGTAATTTTATATAAATATATCATGATAATTACTTTTTAGAATTATCAAAAAATTGCTGATTTTAAGAGCATGCCCACCTGCACCCATTCTCCATTCATTATTGTGATTCAACTTTTAAAGTTTCGAGATTTGTTGGTTTTAATAAAGGTTGTTCCAGCACTTCTTAGAAAAACAAAATTGAGGTTACTGAGATGACCTCTGGCTTTCTTAAAGTATGAATCTTCACTCAAGTTTTAAGTTTTTATTTTTAAGTTTTTTTTGGATGGGGAAGGACCTTTAAGCCTATGGCTTCTCAGAAGTGGTTGTAAATTATGTTACCTTGTACTTTGTACATACTCTGCAAGGAAATAGTGTTCTTGGGTTATATTTCATGTCATTTTAAGACTTTATATCTCCTTTCATAACTTGTAAGAAAATGCATGATTTATTGTGTGTTTAGTTATTTAGAATGAGACCTTCTGATTTATGAATTCTGTGGTCATATGAATAACCTCAACTGTATGTGTGCATAGGTATGCACAGATGGATGGAATTTATGAATACTAATTTTTCCTCGGGATAATTTTTAGATTCTTGCATCTCATGCTTTTTAGTCTTTAAATTTGTCTTTGCAGAGTCTCTGACTTCTGCATTGTGTTTTGATTTTGGTTAGAAACAGAGAGGCATAATTTCTCTTGTATCTCCCACCAACATCAATCAGTTACTATTTACACTGCTGCATGAGGGCATGAGGTAGAGTAGTCTCAAACGAAGGATGCCTTAAATAATAAAGTACACTTAAGATTAACTATTTTTTTCTGACTTCATTTCTGCTTCTTTACTGGCTTAACTATATGACATGAAAGAGCCACATGCTGATTAAAGAGGTGCCACATACTCAAACCAGTGTGTTCTCATGTGATACATTGTTTCTGAATTGACATGTGAGTGGCCAGAATTGTCAGCAAGTTTTCTTGATCTAAATAAAAACTGCCTTTTTTAATAATAAAAACATGTTTGGTGGTTGCAAACTCTCCGAAATCTTAGTTTTTTAAATGAAATGCACTATGGTTGATGTCATTTCAAAAATGTTCTGTATTACAGAATATTTTTCTCCCCAAAGCCACACTGAATGCAGCAGTTAATAGCTAATACTCACAGATGTTTACTGAGTGACTACTACATGCCTGACTTTCTACTGGTGCTTTGTTCTGCATCGACCCTGTGAGTCAGGGGCTGTCATCATCTGGGCCCTACAGTGAGTGGACAGGCCATTAAAAATCAAGCCACTTGTCTGAGGTCACATAGCTCACCAGCTTCGGAGCTGAGATTCAGGGCTATTGGCCTCCTCCAAAGCTCCTGTCTGTGACAATACTATGGCCCTGAAGTGAATTTAGTAGAATAAGCCCAGCAACCACTGTCTCTAGTGAGTTTAAATTAAGAAATTTTGTGTTGATTGTATGCCAAAATGCTTGATAAAAATATATAAAGAATGTAGTGTTATAAGGCCTAAATTTGAGGACCATTTTAATTGTGAGTTCTTGGAATATTTACTCAAGTATCTTTAACAGAAAAACCCTTAGTTACAAATTGCTCCCTAGTCCAAGGACACTCAAAACTCTTAATACTAATATTTTTAAAGAAAAATTTTGGGAAAAAGGTTTAGGAAGTTAACACTCCAATAACTGTTGAAAGTTCTGTTATAACTGTTAAAGGAATGCCACCACAGGAAAGTGCAATTGAGTACAACATAATTTTTCTAAGGATGTGATAGACATTTCAGGATCTCAGTTATGACTTAGAAATAAATGCCAGGAAATGGAAGAGGCCCTGAAACTGTTCAGGCTGCGCTGTGTCTGGCAGGCTGGCAGGTCAGAATTCTGAGAACTCACAGATTTTGGACACTTGGGGCTTGTGCCTTTGTTTCTGTAGTTGTTTTTGCTGGTTCCTGTGGCTGAGAACAACGTCACACCAAATTCTAAGCAGCCTCTGTATGCCACTTGGAACCCTCAGCACAACTATAATAAATGAACTAGACCTGGAGTCCTGGCTCTGTGGCATTATCTTCACAAGTTGGTGATGCGGTTGAAGGACAAGAAGGGCCTTGTATTCTGGCAATCAAGTTTGGGGTCCAGAAAAAATAAAGGAACTAAGAAGTGAGAGAAGAAAGGAGCGAGGCCATGGAAGCAGACCACCAGGTGATCAGAAAGAGTTTTAGAGCTAAATTCAAACATAGGTATCCCCTGCTTTTCAGAAGTTCAAGTTTTGTCACTTCACTCTTACAGAAGTCTCACGTTAGTATCCTTTTTTGCCAACCAAAAGAAATCCAAAGAAGATTTCCACTTTTATGAAAAAAGGGGGAAAGGGGAAATAGCGTCCAGTGTTTTATTTGCAGCAAGTCCTTAGAGAGGCAGGCGCAGCCCTGAGCAGGGAGAGTGGCGCCGCCAACCGCCTTCTCTGAGGACTGCACTCAGCGTCTCAGCATCAGGCCACCTGAGCTTTGAACTGCGTCTGTGAGCATCTGTGGCCTATCTCTGTTCGTTTCATCCAACTGTTATCAAGATGTGTCCAAAGGTATCAGAAAAGTCTGAGAGAGGTTATTCTTTGGGTCTCGGAATGCGCATACAGTGTTAAATATTTCTATTCCTTAGCAGCTGTAACTAAGACTGAAGAAGAGAAATTTTCTTTCTGCAACAATGGGAAGCATTGTGCACATTAGGCTTCTGAGTTTGAAAACACAGATCATGCAAGGCCTTCAAGAGTTTTCCTTTGCATAGAGAGTGAATTCTTAGCCCCTGTGGTCTTAAATCTTATCCTAGACCACTTTTCCCTCACTCAAGTGACTTTTCTGCTGTAAGAATGACAGTCTCTTCCTGCCACATGGCGGTTAAACTGGCTGTTCCTGCTGCTGGAGCACTGTTCTCTAGTCTCTTCTCAGGACTGGCCCCTTCTAGTTTAGGGAGACATCATTCCTCAGAGACCTTCCCAGACCACCATGACCAAGTAGCCTGCCCCAATCCCTAGACATGATTGACTGTTACCCAGTTTCCTCCTTTATTCGCTACTGTATTCTCAGCTTCTAGAGTAGTACATGGCATTTGTAGGAGACCCTCAATGCAGAAGAGTGAATGAAGGAAGGAAGGAATGATTGAACATGCATTCACTTTTTAATTCCATGAAGCCGGTAGGTAGATGGAGTCCAGTGCAGGAAATGACTAACTCTTCTGTTTTACTAGGCCAGTAGTTCTTAAAAAGTGTAGCCCCAAGCCAGCACCATGAAATCAGCACACCACGTGGGGATGTTAGAAAGGCAAGTTCTTGGGCCCCACCCCAGACCTACTGAGTCAGAAACTCTGGTGGTGGTGCCCAGCCCATGAATTCCAGCAGGTTCTTCAGATGATTCTGGTGCTTGAGAACCACTGCCCCATGTGTCTGATGCAGGACACGGTCTATCTGATGATATCTGCATCCCCAGCCCCAAAACAATGCCCGGCACAGAGTAGACAGGAAATATTTGTTGAATGAATTAATCTATCTCCTCTTTCCTCCCACCCCCGTATTCCGTGCCTTGGACACAGAAGGTACGGGGTGCACAGATGTTGAGGAAGGGAGTGAGTTCTATTCTGAGGACCTAAGGGAGACCTTTTGTGCTCTGCACTGCAGACCTTGCCAAATTTAGAATCGCAGCTCACCCGTTCCTCCTTCCTGTGGCCTCCGGAGCAGAAGACATTTCCAGCTGCTGCTAGATGCTAATAGGTTTTCATTTGACCCTTGGGATTCTGCAAGTGAGCCCAGGGTAGAGGGTGATTAGAAGCTGGCTTGCCTCGCACACATGCCCCACGGGGAGGAGAGTGGGGAGGGCCAGACCAGTGGCCCTGGCACCTGAGGGGGCTAGGAGGGTCACCCTCGCCCTCTCAGATGGGCTGCTGGTTCCCGCACCAAGCCTTGCTCTTGGCTCACGAGGCTGCCAGCACAAGAGGGGCTTTCTGGGTTTCTCAGCCTTGCTATTTCTACATTCTGACTTGTAGGCTCTCCTTCCAAATAAACCGACAAACAATGAAGGACCACAGAGCCACTTTGAAAGGATACCTGTGGCTTTCAGCTCCTAACTCTGCTGTCCCACTAGCCCATGACAGTGCCTTCAGTGAGACACAGTGGTGACCATAAATTTCTTAGGTGCAAGTCTTTTGGGGAATGGAGGAGGGAGAAGTAAGTGGATCTTAGGCTCAGCATCTTGCCTGAGGGTGGAATTTGATCCTAAGGCTTCTGATGGGAGGTGTATAGATGTGTGGGCCAGCTGGAATGGCTGCAGGATTTGCTGGAAGAAGAATTAAGAGGGAGGCACGGCAGGGAGGGCCCTACATGAAGGAACATGCATTGGACATGTCCCCAGCCTGGGCTAGTTCAGGGGTCAGGGCCAGTTCCCAGAGGACAATCTTGGTGCTCTCTCAATGGCCGTTTGCCCGTGGTCAGGTCAGCTGGCTGGTCTCACAGCTTCGGATCTGCAGCCATTGTGTTTTTTCTTTGGTTTCCACTCTTACCTTCCAAATTCCCCCAAACTGTCCACACTGGTTTTTCTGAGGTCTCTGAAAAAGTAAAATCTATTTCTACATAGGGACATAGTTTACCTCCTTGGCTTTAAGCCAAACTGCTCTCCTCTCTGAGCCTTAGAAACAGGGGTAACAATAGTGTGCCCCAACCAGGGCGGCTGTGGACATCCCACCAGCTCCTGCAAGAAAGAAGCAATAAAGGATCTGGGAAATCTGGCCCCCAGTCAGCATCAGTATTCAGTTACTTTTCCTTTTGTTGACAGTATTATGGTTACTGCCCCTCAGAACCCCACCGCAGCACTAACGGCACTTCGGTTAAGCCTTGAAGGCCCGATTCTTGTCCTAGCTTGCTAATATTCATACCCTAGCCGTCTAGCTTGGATTGATGTGAGCATTAAATGTGGTCATGTATGTAAAGACATGCTTTACTTTAAGGGTGGGGAGCTTCTTTCCTAATGAAGGCCCCAGACCCACAGTGGGGGGAAAACTGGAGACATACAAATAACAGGACAACTATATTCATTTGGGAATGGTTTGTGTTTGAGAGAAGCCTAGGAAAAAATGTGCAAATCTGCTTTGAAATAGACAACAGGAGACATAAAACTTTATTTTTAAAAATAACAAAACTTACCTCCATATTAGCTGACACAAACAGGCATTCGGAGAAAGAGAAGGTATCTGTGAAGCAGAGACAGCTGGCCAGCGGCATGTGTACAACCTGGTCTTTCTGACCCCTCAGCTCCGCAGAATGCAGCCCTGCTCAGGGAGTCTGGCTGACCTTCCTCACCAGGGAAAGAGTCCTTATAAGATTTGAAGACCTATAATATATAATAATAGTAATGATAATAACAATAGCAGAGAATACTTATTTAGTGCATATGCCCATCATAGGCCAACCTTTAGTCAAGTATTTTGCACGCTACCTTGTGAGGTCAGAACTGTTTTGATTCCCATCTTATAAGAAAGCATCCAAGACCAACGAGTTTGAGTGGCTTATCTGAGGTTGTTCAGAGAGTGGGTGGCTGAGCCAAGTTAGGAAGACCCCTCATGGAGTTCACACTTGGGTTTCCACACCACTGCCCACTGTTATCTCTAGAGTCTTTGCTCACTGGTTTCTAGTTTCACTGGTGTGTTTAAAAATACTCTTCAGGCTTTATGTAGATTTTGCCATTTTAACTCTCCTATAAAACTTCCCTAAAGTAACCGCCCCCGTGGGTCTGAGTTCCAGTCCTGAATTTGGGTGACTCTGAGATGGAATCCCGTGGCTTGCCTCATGTTCTCCGGTGGCTGCTGCTGTGTGATAACTCGCCTGGTAAGAGAAAACCTCTCCCATATGGAGGTTTTTCAGGTTATTCCTACTGACAGCTATGAATACCTACTGAATACCACATTGAAAACAACGAATATACCAAGTTGTGATTTCAGAAGTCTAAGCAGATCTGTTGAGAACGGGTGCATGACAGATATTCAGCTTTTATTTTCTCAAAAAACTGCTGAGCATCAGAAGGTCCATGAAACCATCAGCCCTTTGTCTTCAGCAGCGCTTCACTATGTAATTTTCTGAGAATCAGACAGGATTAGACCTTTTCCTGTAATACCCTATATTGATTTAGCCTGTATGCTTTTTGTCATGTCACATGCACTGTGGTCCCCATTTCGGTGCAACCGTTTTAAGCTGCTTTGCAGTATTTTGATGAATACGCAACAGAAGCAGCTTCTTGATAGCCAGGTAGCAGTCCTGGCCCCTGTACTCTCGCCTTAGCTATGGTTTCAGTAGTTAAGCAAAAATGTGTAAAAAACAACTGATCCCTTCACGGGGAGACAGTGTAGCACAGAGAAGGCACATAGTGGATCTGTGGCATCTTACTACACTGATGGACAGCGACTGCATTGGGGTAGGGGTGGGGACTTGATAATATAGGTAAATGTAGTAACCACATTGTTTTTTCATGTGAAACCTTCATAAGAGTGTATATCAACCATACCTTAATAAAAAATTTAAAAAATAAATAAAAAACAACTGATCCCTGTTTTCAAGGAAAAATACACACACAAGTCTCATATTTAAAACAGATGAAAGTGGTGATGCTGTAGCCCGAGGCTTTGGAAGGACCCGAGCTCCCCCCTGCCTGCACTGCTGTTCCCCCCTCAGTTCATGGACAGCTGAACACCGCCGACCTGCCGAGTGAGGTCTCAAGCACTCATGTAAACGTGCACATAGTTTTATGGAGGAAAACAGCAAATTGGGGCTGGGAAGGTTAAACAAAATGAAGTGCAATAAGGCCAAGGCACCTCACAAGGCATATTCCTCACTATTCCTTAAGGAACCTGTCAGTAAACAAAATCTCATCTAAAAGCCTCTTGGCTTCCAGCCCAGGACTCTTCCCACTCTATCATATTATATATACATATTTTTATCCATAAGAACATTCACATACACCATCCAGGGAAGTAAACACTGCTCTAAACTAAAACTTCACGGTCCTGGGGCTTGTGAGGTCACTCTGTTTTGTGAAATTGTACAGAACTGATTTCTTCACGATTCCTCTTTTGCTAAGTGCCAAATTCCATTTCCCATCATTCAAGGACTTCATTCATTCATTCCCTTCTTTAACCATTCTTCCTTCCTTCCATCTATTCATCTATCCATCCATCCTCCATCTATCCATCCAACTTGTTATTGAACACCTGCCATGCTAGGTGCTGATAATATGATGGTGAACAAGACAGGTATGATGTCTGCTTGCCCTCACAGGGCTTACATCCCTTACAACCAGTGTGGGATGATGTGGGAGGGATTCTATAAATGATTCTGGAACTGTGAATAATACTGTAGAGATGCTCACCTCATTTCTTCCATCATCACTGTCAATTTTTAGCAGCAGAGTCAACCCCCCCTTTAAATTTTTATTCCAACAAAAATTTCAGCAGAAACTCAGACTGTAAACCAAATATAAGTGGGTGGGTCTGGTTGAAGACAGAAGAGCTCAGTTCCTGCCACGCAGCCCAAAGCCCCCCTCATGCTTGCCCTTGAGGTGCCACCTCACACAGTGACCTTGGTCTCTGTCCTTGGTCTGACGTGGTTTCATATGCTAACAGTGGTATGCAGCTATTCTTCATATATGCTAATGTCCCAGCTGTAGAAACAGCTAGGATGAATGTGTAAATTCAGGCCCTCAGACCTCAAAAACCACATGCATGGTAACTAGCAGCCTTTTTTTGTTCTTTCAGTTTCTACCCCCAGAGCTGGTTGTCTGTAGGCCACTAGAATGGGACAAGGGAACGCTCCTGATAGGGTGTTCTCCAACTGAATCCTGGGCCCTGTGGATTGTACCTTTTTGTCCCAGTTGAGATGTTGAAAACAAAAAACAGCAGGAATTACTCCTCCACCCCCAAAAAACGAGACAGGACGAAGGAGCATATATACACATGTTTGTTTTGCGTTGTTGCTGAAAAATTTGGGTAACTTGAAATTATTTAATCATGCTTAATTTCCTGTAGGGGGAGGGGAAATTTCCATCGTAATTTGAGACAAGTGGCAGTTTTGCCTCTTGCAGATTTAAATGAGAAAAGTGAATGCTGCGATGCCCAACCATCCATGAATGCACATCTGTGCCCATAGTCTTAATCAACCTCTTTGTTTGGCTCCTTTTTTTCCTTGTTGCTGCTGCAGCAGCCTCAGTGATGCCTGCCCACATGATACAGTGACATCTGCACAGAACAGGCCCTCACTTTCTCTTTGAATTGATGTAAAGCGCTCCAGCCTCTTCAAGTGACCACATAGAAAAGGGCCTAATCTTTAGGATAAAGTGATCCCCAGATTTAGAGCACAGGTTTCTTAAATTTTTCCACCTGTGTACGTCAGTAGAGCTGCCTGTGTTCCTCTGTTATGCCTCCATCTGTATGGGTCTCCTAGTCTACTCGGCTTCTCTCTTCTCTAGCTTTTTAGCCCATGTCATAGTCAACCCAAAGAAGGCCCAAAATGAGATCTTAAAAAACAAATAGTTATTCAGTAAACTGATATATTAATACAGGCCAGGGATGACTGTAGTTGCCCAGTGGATGTATTTTATTTAGTCCCACAGCACTGTGTAAAAAATTATTTTTTGAATTTAAATGCCTTTGGACTTTGCAGATGCTTGCCAGTTTGCCACAGTCCCCACCATTCTCTGTTGTCTTTCACATTCACCCTCCTTGATGTATTTACATTACTGGCCTGTTTTTAAAGTCAATCTCCGTTTTTGCATTCCAAGACATTTCCAGTCCACCTTCCTTGGAAATCTCTTATGTGCAATTTAGAATTCTGGAGTACTACAAAAGACATTGCTACTTTGTAGATATTTAGAGCTATTAAAGCAAATTAAAAGATATAAAATCAGCACTCATTTATAATAAGTTGGTTAAAGAAAGTTAGAGTTGTTCTCACTGCTGGGAATGGTATAAGATGCCAACCAGTAAATCTGACTAATTTAAAAAGTGACTCAGCAGATTTTATGTGTATCCATGAAAACTTTGCTCAGGTAGTTGATTCTGGCTAGACCAACTGTTGCTTGTCCGTAGGGTTCTTGGAGCTGTAAGATGACTTGATAATGGGTTCTTTATGTCCATATTATCAAGTATCAACCTTCCTTTCCAGCTCACTCTTTCCATATTTCTTTCCATATTGCCCATCCTACCATACTTGGTGTCATAGAATGGCGTTAGTTCTCATTTGGGCTGTGGACTCACCTGCCTATGAAATTTTCCTGACTGTTGGTACTGAAATCAGAAGGCTGTCGTTGTTTCCTCTTTTTTCAAAACCCTGTCTTTTTTTTCCATTTCCCAGCAGACATATGGAGTGATCACTCCTTTCAGACCGATCCAGATTTGCCACCTGGTTGGAAAAGAATCAGTGACATCGCTGGGACCTATTACTGGCACATACCAACAGGGACGACTCAGTGGGAGCGCCCTGTCTCCATCCCAGCAGACCTTCAGGATTCTAGGAAAGGGTCACTTAGTTCTGTAACACCATCTCCCACCCCAGAGAACGAGGTAAAATGGAGTATCTTTTTAACAGCTTGGTAAAGTGAATGTAGCTTGTGATTTCTGTTTAGGCTTATTGCTTCTGCCCCAACAGGTCATCAAGGTAAGCATTTTAATTATCATGCATGTTGCATCTGACACTTCAGAAATGTTTCCCCTTAGTAAATAGTGTGAATACCACCTTCCAGGGATGTTTTCATTTTTTAGTGGCTTTGGTCTCTTGAAACACCATTCCAGGTACAGAAAGTAAGTGGGACTGATGAATGAGAAGTGGCTAAGAAGGGGCTCGTGGAGGTGATGCTTTACTCTAGGTGCCCCTGCGTGGTGCTGGCTCCATAAAATATTTACAAGCAGAAGAACGTCTCTTGGCCAGACGTATTATAATTGCTGCATATCTTATTAGCCCTGGATTAATTTGATTGCCTTGAGAGGATGCCTGTAAGAATAACCCCTGAGAGCCCTTAAATGCTGAATTTCTATCTTTTTACAAAAATGATCTGTTTATTTAGTGGAAGTGACATTATTTCAGAAATAAGTAGCTAAATTTCTGCTTTCCCTGAGGAAGAAATCTGATATTTAAACAAAGAGTTGAGGTATTAAAAGATTCTGCTGTGGTATTTATTAATACAAAGATTCCTGTAGTGAGCCTTTGTGAACCTGATAACAAAATAATCCAGAGAATTGCAGTTGGAAAAGGTCACAATTAAGTGATGGATTTTTTTGAGACAGGTGGTTGGATCCCTTACAGGCAGGCATTTCTGCCTTTTTCTACCCCAGTCTTTTGTTTTTTTAAATAGCCCATTTCTTTTCCTTTGAGAACAAGGAGGGAACTTATCTGCGAAGCTTCTCTATATATTTGCAACTGTTAATCACCCTGCCTGTCTTTGACAGTAGGCAACATCTTGTTTCCTACATCTTTGATTATTTACTTGCTGTCAACTGGGATGCAGTTAGACCTATATTCCAAGCACATTCCTGCTGTAACTGGGTTTTGGCATCTCACTTACCCTGCCTGGGCCTCAGATTCTCCATCTATCAAGTGATAGGTTGGGGTGAGCTATCCCCTCATTGATAGACAGGGCCCTAGGTTTGTTGGTATTTGACCCTGATAGTCAGGCACATGCTTCAGTACCACTGAGCCATGTGGGATTTTGTTGCTATGTGATTTTGATTATTCTTTATTGAAGCACAATATTCCTACTTCCAGAGCAAAGTCCATTCATTTATTCATCTCATGTTATGTATGCTAGGGAATAAAGATGAACCAACACAGTCCTGGTCCTCAAGGAGCTTAGCATGAATGGAGTCCTCTTCCTACCCCAGCCCAATTGCATCTTGGCGTTTCTAGCTGGACCACAGAGTGGCCTCCCAGAAGCCGAGCAGGTCAACATGGCATGCAGCCTCTGCTCTTTGCGAGGGAACATATATCCTCTCTCTTCCTTACCTGTACATCCTTTCTCTTGACATATCTGCTAGCATCTCTTTCTTAATTCCAGGGCTTCTTTTCCCTAGTGCCTCCCTTTAATGTTCTTCACCCACAGGAAGTGCCCTACAACTACAGAATACTGGGGTGGGAGGGGATCATCTGATACCAGAATCCATGTGTTAAAGTCAGGGAACCGAGATGCAGAGAGGTTAGTGAGCAGTGGTAGCACTGGGTCTGGAAGTCAGAGTTCCTGAATCCTCCTGAATCCTAGCCTGGGATTCTCACCAACTTTGCTGGCTTTGGGATTTCACCCTATTCTGCTTTTGCATTATCCCAGAGGTGAGGAGATTAGACTCACTTTGAATTACTGTTTCTGTTCAGTGAACCTCCTGTCCTCTGTATGGGGAAGAAATGAAGTCCTGAAAGCCTGCCTCCTGAGGCCATGGTGGGGGTGTGATAAAGTCCAAAGAGCACATCCCAAGGCTTACGCGGCTCCCAAGGATTCTTATTTCACTTACTATGGTAGACTTTCCCTTCCCCGTTTTCTGCAAGAAGGCTTGGGAAGAATGCAGCGCAGGTGGGCCTGGGAAAACTGTCAGGTAGCAGAGTTCGTTTCTAATCCCTGAGCTGCCTTGCAGTGGCTGCTCCTGCCTGTTCTTCCCCTTCTCTAACCCGCTCCCAGTCCCATCCCGCCCAGAGCTCAGCCTTCCCAGGTCACACTGTGTCCTGCAGCCCTCCCTGCCTCCTCTCCAGAAGTTCAGTGTTTCTCTCATGCATCCCCACTCACTCCCCTCCCTGCTGCTATTCATGATATTGTAGCTTTCAGTGTGTTTTCATAAATGTCATATCGTTTATTTCCTTCAAGACTCTCATGTGGCAGAGAAGACAGCTATTATGTTCTCCATTTAAGAAAAGGCTTTACTGAGGCTCAGTGAGTTGAGTGACCACACAGCGGGCATAAGGATGGACACGTGTCCAGGGCTCTGACTCTAGATCTTGAGCTCTGCCCCCAACACTATGTGGATTCCCTTCCTGTGCCTTGTCCCATTCTCTCTCCTGCTGCTGACCATGCTATCGTGATGAGAAAGTCTTATGCCTCCAGGGAACTTTGTTAACAGATGTGTAATTTTGAAGATACATAGAGAGGACGTGGCTTATATCCAGCACTTTAACAGACTTACGAAATAGATGTTCTTCAGATCAGCCTTTCGATTGTTCATGTCATACACATTTCCCCCTGTACATAAGGCCATCCATTTAGTCAAAGAATCAAGTAAGTTCAAAAGGCAGTGGATTAAAATCATAGAAGCAAAGGGATGAACAGGTAGATTGAAGAGGAAGGGTAGAGTTGATTTGCCTATGGAACAATAGTTATTCACAAAACTATTTTGTGTGGATCTCAAAACTATTTTGGGTAGAGAGGGGAAAAGTCCTAGCCTGCCACTTATCCAGAACACGCAGAAACTGACATGGACATTAAACCAGAGGCACTGAGGGTAACTGAGTGTTTACAGTGCCGGGCTCACACCTTATCTCATGACTCCTCTTAAAACCCTGTTCATCTGGTATTAAAGTTGTCATTTTCTTTTTACATTTGACAACACTGAGACACAGGTGAAGAAGCTTGCCCAAGGTCACACACCTAATACATGGTGGAGTCAAACTTGAAAGATGGTCTCCTGACCCCCATCTCTACCTGAAGCTTCATGGTGGTGCACATCAGGAGGCTGGGAGCATCTTGAATCTCTTCACATCATCCTGAGGATGGCTGTGTCACTTGCAGAGCCTTCTAGAAAATGACTTCTCTTGACAACATTGTTTCAGGTGCTAATGTCAATTGAAGAAAAATGATTATTTCTCTGACACTGTTTCTTTGATCCCTCATTAAAATCTATTTCAACTAATTCGGAAACATGAGAGAAAGCAGAATGTTAAGAGTGAGAAGAAATATGTAATATGTCATGTTAGAAATGCATATTTTATTCAGCTTTTTTCCTGAGCTGGTTTTAAAAAAATAAAATAAAATAAATGCCAAAATCTGTTGACTAAGCTTCACAAAAGTTTAGGACTGAAGGCTTCCTTACAGTTTGAAAATTTTACATTTCACATTCCAAAGTTCACTGGGGAAGTGTTAAGCGCAGCGGATAATGTTTCCTCTGCACATGCCAGAAGTATTTTCAAAAGTTTATAAACTAGCCAGGAAGCATTTGCTGCTGAAATTTGGCCCATGAAGATCTTCCCCCAAACCACTGATATCTCCCAAATTACATAGTTGTCAAATTTTAGGAGATCCACACAAAATAGTTTTGTGAATAACTATTGTTCCATAGGCAAATCTTGCTTATAATCTTTCCAACTTAATGGCGTTCCCTGGTTCCTTAAGAAGAGAGTGTGGAGGAGAAAGTGCGTCTGAAGGAAGGTGGAATTGTTTCTCGGGACTGTGATCTTTTCTAGATCATAATTCACTCAGTCTTGCTGCATTTCTCCTGGAGTGTGTGGGGGCCTGTGTAGCTAACTCCCTAGGAGGGGCAAAACCCATTATGATATTAGAACTTGTAGACTCTCATATGTTCATAGAAAAAAGATGACAACATAAAGGGCCATTCTTCTATCCTTTTACTGAACTTATTTTTCTGATCTAGAAATCATGACATTTTAAGGCTGGCAAGGGCCTATCAAGAAGGGCCTATCAAATGCTATGGCAGTATTTCTTTCTGAACCTGTGAGCGAAGGACTGCAGCCGGGATTACCTCTGGGGCTTGTAGAACATATTAATTCCTTCTTCCTACCCCAAGCCACTGAGCTAGACTTAGTGGGACCTGGAAATCTGCCTTTATCATAAGCTTTCTAGCTAATCCTATGCTGACTACGTGCAAGAGCTAGTCCTCCAGTGGACCTAGTTTCCCTGTCTTTATTTCTATGTCACTTCCTCTTGGGCCTCACCCCAGCACCTCCTGAGAATTATTGCTCTTACCCTCCACTTGAAAACCCTTTAGTCCATAGTGTCTCTTTGTAGTATTACTACTTCCAGCATGTCAGTCTCTCTCTCCTTGCAGAGTCAGGACTATCCCTCCATCTTGTGTCCCTGGCATCTGGCACAGTGCCTAGTACATGATGAAGCTCATTAAGTGTTTGCTGAAGGAATAAAGGAAGCAATCAACCAGCTTCATGGCCAAGAGAGCCCTTAGTTGACTTGCTGGAGCAGCAAAGCCAGCATTAGGCCCTGCATCTCCCGACCCTCCTCTGGTTTATGTTTGTGCATTGTGCTGCTGCTCAGAGACTAATTCATTTGCACAGGCATTTGTCAATCTGTTTACTAGTTTTATTTATTTATTTATTTGCTTCTCTGGATTGTGTTTGCATGATAAACCATACCTCTGTTCTTCCTTTAGTGCTACACCCAACAAAACACAGAAAACATTTTAAAAAGACAGACAAAATATACATGTAGGCATACAATGTTCTTTAACACTGCCTGGCAGTGTTCCTTGGGATTCTAAGATTCCAGATGCTCTGCTTTTTCTCATCAAGGCCACACATACTGAGGCTCAAGTCTTGACAGAGGAGGATTAAGAAGCATAGTTCATAAATCTTTGTAGTCCATAGGTCCCCTAAATTTTTGTTCTTACAGATGGCCTTGTTTTTTTCCTCTGTGGAGAGAGTAGAGGATAAGGAAACTGACATGCCCCAGACACCTTTGGGTAGCCAGGCCCTGTGCTAAGGGCTGATGTTCTTGAGCTCACTTTGTCCGCACTGCAATAAGAGCTTCTTAGCTCTGTTTGAGGTGCAGGGCACTGAGGTCTCAGAGCAGATGCATGATCTGAACCTGGGCTTTCCGGAAGGCCGTGTTGACTCCAGAACCTCTGATGTGCAAAAGGAGGTGGTGACTGCAGCTGCTGCCCGTGGAACGTTCATGTGTTCTGCCCTCTCCAGGGCTCCCCAGCACCACCTCTAGTCTTGCTCTCCAGTTTGCATTTTGACAGCACTGCATAGAGACTTTCTTAGTGTCTCATAGGGACTTCTCATCCCATCAGGCCCCATCCTCAAGAATGCCCTGTTGACACTGTCAAAGGATCAACTCCAATATTAGCTTTTTTTCCAGCAGGACACGGCATTGTTTTTGTTTGATTTGTGGAATTTCTTTCTAAGATCCCAGAAGAGAAACATGGAAGAAGGAAAGTCTCAGTAGTCAAGGTTATACAGTTGGATTCCCTGAGTGGGCCCAGGCTCACACAGCTTCTGCTGCGTGGTCACAGAGGGCACCACACTGAAAGGTCACGAAGGGTCATGATGGGCATCATGCTCTGGGCGCTGGGCTGATCCTCATGGACACACTGTGTCTGAGTTGCTGAGGCTCCAAGGCTCTCCTGGAATTCATGTACTTAGGGGAAGGCACTGCAGCCTGCACAAGGTCAGGACAAAGCACCAGGAGGATGCATCCCAG
This sequence comes from Manis pentadactyla, assembly GCF_030020395.1. Taxonomy (NCBI): domain Eukaryota; kingdom Metazoa; phylum Chordata; class Mammalia; order Pholidota; family Manidae; genus Manis; species Manis pentadactyla. The sequence continues at coordinate 34,141,500 of NC_080023.1, read as the reverse complement.
GCTGGAGCTCTGCCACCAGAACGTCACTCTGCTGTTCAGGGCGTGAGCTGCATCACCTGGAAGATTATCAGTCAGGAGGTCCTTACTCATGGAAGACAGCCTCTGTTGTTCTTTCCCTTCCTTTCTTCTCTTTCTGTCTTTGCCACCGGCCTTTCCCTCTCTTACTGTCCCTCTCTTTGCCCCTTCTCTCCTTTATCTCGCACTCCCTCCACCCAGACTGCAGAGTGGGGTGACTGCAAACTTTCTGTAGAACCAAAGAATCTCTGTTAGGTTTTTTTTTTAATTGATTAGCTAAAATGTTGTATTCTCTCTTTCCAATAAAAATAATTTGGTGGATAGAATATGTAGTTCTTAAAATGTAAGACAAATTGCTTTTGTCCTTCCTTGCCCTAAAAAGGAAAACTCATTTTTAAGGAGGAGAAAATTTCCAAAAAATGAATACTTTTAAATATAAGAGGAAAAAAAAGTCTTTTGGCTTAGTCATAACATTTAATGTTGGTCCCATTTTTCCCTTCTTTAAGTTTTGCACCAAAGGGTTTCTGTAGGAGTACCCATGTTATTTTGGCTTTTGCAGAATCACTGTATGAGGCCTTTGTTTATTTAAATCTATAAAAGATGATTGCTGGAAATTCGCCAGCTGGCTCATGTCTCCACAGCATAAGAGCTAGATTCATGTAGTCTTAGAACTCTAATCAACCTTACCTTACAGGGACCTCTATGTCCAAAGAGTAAATACTTAAAAACATTTAACCCCCACTTCCCCACACACACACCCCACACACACGCAACTGTTTTAATCGAATGCCAAAGACTTTTCCAAATACCTGTTTTAAAAAATACTCTCCTACTCCCAACATAGTGTCTTTTGAGCATAATTTCTGATTCCAGGTTCCTCTTGTCCGACACCTACTGTTTTTTTTAAAGCTTCTCCACAAGAATACAGCTGCCTTGAGCCTTCCTAGTTCACCACCTGATATTCTTTTTCAATATTCAACTTAAGTGAAAAACAAACATTGCTCACATGTGTCACCAGTGATGACAGTGTGGGTCAAAGATGCTTGTTTTCCTTTTTAAAAAGAAACCCTAGCTTAAATTTTTTGATGATTCAGGTCCTTATTGTGAGCCCCCCTCTGATGGTGATTCTAAACTTTTCTTGGTCACTGGACCCTCTGAAAATATGAGAAAAGAGGGGATCTTCTCCCCAAGAAAACACATAAAACCCCACCCCCTTTTGAGGGGTTCCCAGGCACCCACAGTTGACAGGTTAAGCTCTCCTGGGTTATTAATTTTCTTCTCAGTGAAAACCGAACATTGCTTTGGGGGATACAGTAAGGAAAGAGACAAGGTGCTGGGAAGCATTCCTGCTCTTGTGCTCAATCAAAGAGATTATTAAAAAAAAAAATACAATGGTCTGAGTTCTATTTTATTTTGAAAAACTTCAGTTTGGGTGCCTAGTCCAAAAATGAAGCAACAGTGGTATCAGCCATACAATAGTGATAATGGATTGAAATTGGTGATGACTTGGTCCCTTAGAGTCCTTCAGAGCTAAATAAAGGCATCTTTCAACACACAGGATATTTGAACTGGGCTGCTTCTGCTTTCAGTGGTTTTAAAAATTGTATTAATGTTGCGAGCTAAGGTTATGGGTCAGTATTCCCTTTTCATTTTCGAAGAAATTTAAGTTGGAAAGTTTCCATTATTGATTTATTATCCCAAGAAAAGAGATTTCCCTGACGAGTCAGTGGAACCAATTCACAAGGATGTCTGTGGGTTTTATGAGCTTTGGGTATTTCCCTAAATCTTAGGTGGAAAATATTTGAGTATTCACTCAGTGTAGTAGAAAGAAAAAAAAAAATTGCTTGTCTGAGACGTTCAGATTCCAAGATTGATTGGAAGAATTCTCCCAGCCACCCAAGGCTTCATGCTTTGCTCTATAATTATGTCTAGAAAATCGTGTCATGATCTAATAGTAATTTGTGAAGAGGCTTGTGTGCAAGGCAGCGGAGCTTTTTATGAATTAGAGGAATTTACACAGGATTGTTTAGAGCTACTTTTTGTTAGGTTAGATTTCAGCGGGATGTTGATGTCAGGCCACACTCCTCTATCTCCCTCTTTTCCTGCTCATTGTCCCTTTTTTTTTTTTTTAAGTGAAAATAATTTGACCTCCAGCTTCATATGGACACACCCCAGTTCCCAAAGCATACTGTCAAGCACCATCCCTAAATTCTTCCCCCCTCAAGAAAACAATTCTGTGTGTTCATGGGAAGTAAAAAGCTTCCTTTGGAATTAAGAATACTAGGCATGTAATACTTAGAAGCTCAGTGTGTGCTTTTAAGACCACACTTAGAAAATAACTTCACTGTCTGCTAATGATGTTCAGTCATTTGTTTGGTAAGTAAAGCTCCATCTCTTCCCTCCAGCCCTGGTCTTCAGGTGATCATCCAAATCTAGGGAAAGTGAACTAACAAGTTCTGTTAGAGTGAATTTGTTCCCTAACCCGTCCTGTGAATATCAATGCTAACAACAGTGTCTTGTGTTTTTTTTTTTTCTTTCCTGTTACCTTTATTTTCTTTTTAAATCATGTGCTTTTTCCTATGTGAATAATTATATGTCTAGAAACAGCCATGGAGTGATTTTGCTGTTCTGAATGGGGGAAAGATTAATAGTGACATTTGGAAGGCAAGTATATTGTCAGATTTTAGATCATTTAATATTTTGTCCTGTTTGCATGGCTGTGGCTGTATCTTTTACTTCATGAAGATCATGCATTCTGCAGAGATGGAGTGATGGGGCTTCTTGCTAGGGATGTCCAGCTCTCACACATGATGCCTTTTTTGAAGTCCTCCGTTGTGAGTGACTTGAGGATAATTGCCCCAGGTTCCCTGTTGTCTTGTAAGAATCAGCGCTTGCCGAGCCAGCACCCAGCAGCCCCTGCATGCTTTTTTCTGCCTAAGCTCACATACATGCTCTGCCTCATGCCGGGAGGATTTTTTCTCCCCTTTGGTATTTGAGGCCGTGTTATGGGCCCTCCCCCTTCTCCATTAACAGGGGTCTATTTTCCTCTAGGATTTGCATGCAGCCACAGTTAACCCGGACCCAAGTTTAAAAGAGTTTGAAGGAGCAACGCTGCGCTATGCATCTTTGAAACTCAGGTAGGACGTTGGAAAGACCTGCCGTAATCTGTGGCTTTGTGCAGCGAGAGTTTGCAATAGAGTTCTAAGTCCAATATTCTGATTTTCTTTCTAGAAATGCCCCAAATGGTGATGATGATGATTCTTGTAGTGTCAACAGTGACCCAGAAGCCAAGGTTTGTAAGAAATATGCTTCCAGTGACCGGGTTATATTCTTACATCAAAGTAATGACCTTGGATGTGGCCCCGTTTTTACAAACCATCAACCTAGAGTCACTTAAGCTATTGTCCCTCAATCGTCTCTCTTTCCTAATCTTCTCAACACCTGAAGTAAATCTCCAGGCCAGGTTAGGTTTGGGAGGATTTCTGTAATCATCAGGACACACCTGTATCTCATGGCATCAGCTCTTTGCACAACGTAAACAGTTAAAATCATTGTTTAACGTGAGCTTCCGAAGTCTTTGAAGAGGGCCCAGCCTTGAGGGGCAATGGGAGGGGCAGTTGGACCAGGGTAGGAGCCTCCTCACATCCACCTTCTCCAGGGCAGCCTCACCCCTCTGCAAGGGGATAAATGCCATGATCACAGGCAGGGTTCATGATGGGAAGTGAGAGTGAACTTTTGCTTCTGGACTGCTGGTGGGGTACCAGCAGGGCCATCATTACAGGCTTGCAGCCAGTGCAGTAACTCAGGGTCCTGAGCTGAGATCAGGCCCCTATTTAAGAGCTTTTAATGCTGTGTAGTTGCAGTCTTGAAATTCTTAATAATTTTATCAGGGCAATGGAGCATACTCCTGGGACTTACAGTCTGGGCTTACTCACAGTCCTGGCACCCCCCTACCACCACATCCCGGCTCCACCAGCAATTACTACTAGGGGCCTAGGTGGGGAGGGGAGGGTTGGCGTCAGGCACACATGCCCTCAGGAAGGGCTAAGTGGTGGCATGTCCAGCCCAGGCTGACAGAACCATGATGTGTTCAGCAGGCTCTGCCTTCTCCCAGTCCAAATACCTAGCATGTCCTGGCACAATGGTACTGTACACTTAAGGGCCACCCATCTGCTGTGGGTCTGTGGGAAAGAGATTCCTGGCTCAGTGTTTCTCATCCCAGCTAGGGCATGGTGCATCGGGCCAGCCACTGGTGGGAGAGGTTACCCAGGAGCTGACGGTCTGTCAGGGAGGGCAGGCTCCCTGGGCACCTAAAAGGGCCTGCCCTCGCCCTGCGAGTATCTCTGTGCTCTAGGGAGCACGACTTTAAATAGTAAGTAAAAACCGCCATAAGGAGTCAAGAGAGAGAATGCAGAAGAAAGGAAAAAGTTTTGTTTTAGTACTTCTTATGCTGTTTTTTCCTGTTTCTTGAACAAGGGACCCTGCATTTTCATTTTGCATGCATCATTTTCATTTGTAAATTATGTAGCTGGTCCAAGATAATTTCTATCTGAATTCCAAAGCAGACTGTGTCTATGAATAAAATGGCAAATAGGTTCCCTTAGTAGTCGAGTGGGAAGCATCATGCAGGTTCAGAACTGTGACTCCTTTGCCAGAAACTCCCATATTGCCATCAGTTCTATAAGGATCAGGGCTAACAGTTGACTTCTCTGGTACTCCTAGACTATCAGCTTCATCTGAGCACAGCCTAATAGGATGAAAGCCGATCCAGAGCCAGTGGTATACTAAACAAGGCCTTGGGCTTCTGCTAACATGTTGGCCTTTAAAGATAAATTTTATGGCAGGGAATGGATGCAGTAAAATAGGAAGGCGGGCTGTGAATAATTGCTTTGCTACCGGGTGTTTTACAAGGGTTATGGGCAGAGGCTGGGGGGAGGAGGGGTGAGCAGCGGCAGTGTCTTTCTCCACCCCTAAGGGCTGGAGGAGTGGTGTCTGTAAAGCTGGGGTGTGAAATTGACACAGGCGGGCAGGGAGGGAGATGCCTGGAAGGGAGATAGAATTAGAAACGGGAGTAGGAGGACTGGTTCAATATTACCCAAGTCGGTGCTTTCTCCTTTTCCCTCCCAGTTGTATTGTTTATCTACCCCCTTTCTATTGCCAGTGTGTCTGTCTATATTGATACCTATTACAAATTTGTGTTAATAAGGAGGCTCAGCTTTATCCTAAGTTACTGCAGGTGTACTGAGTTCTAAGCAAAAAAGTGTGGGTATTGCATTATGTATTTATATTATACCTTGATCCATAAAAGATATGAGAAGACTTAAATGAAAAAACACATTTTTTTTAAAGGCACAGAAGATACAAGGGGATAATCAGTGCGTCTCACTGTACTGGGACAGTAGAGTCAGGAAACGTCAGATTGGGGGAAAGAAAAACACATGGCTTTTTCAGACTGTAGGACTCTGCACAATTAGGGAAACTGACCTGTGGGTTCATTTCCATGCCTTAGTGATTACTGACATTCTGTATTCCTGGAGTGAATGGCATGAATCCCTAGACGGGCAACTCAGAAGCCTGACAGGACGTTTGCAAACCATACCTGCTTCTAACTGCCCCCAGCCCACCCTAGGTTCTGAAGGTCCCTGTGCTGTAGAAATCACTGTCGCTGTTAAGGACCCCAAGCACTGGGAGAGAAAAGGGTTTCAGAACCATGCTTTCAGGAATCACAATGCACAGAAGGCCAGAGCCTCCCAGCTCTCTGCGGAAGGTAACCATTTGCCTAGCGCTTCATTATAGATAAGTGTAATAATGAATATTAATTTTTTGCCAGGCATGGTCCTAAATTTAATTTTCTTGGCTCTCATCCCACAAAAATTCAGTGGGCTTATGTGTCATTATCTCCATTTTGCAAATGAGGAAACAGGCATAGAAATTTAAAAATCTAGTAAGTAGTTGAGTCAGTATTTGAATCCAGGCCATTTGGCTCCAGAACCCATGTTCACTGGAGTATATAAAGAATATTCCTTATACTTTGCATATTTAAAAGTTGTTAATAGAGTAGATCTTAGAAGTCCTTATTGCAAGAAAAATAAATTTGTGACTGTATGGCTACAGATGTTAATTAGGCTCATTATAGTGATCATTTTGCAATATCATTTTTAAAAATCATTATGCTGCACACCTGAAACTAATATATTGTTCCATGTCAATTTAACTTCAATTAAAAAAACAAACTCTCACTTGGAGCTTCGTTTAGGGGGCAACCACCAAATGATGTGACCTCAACAGTATTCCACCCATATAGAGATACATAGAAATTTGGATTTTGCCAGTTGGTATTTTATGGCATTACTCATTGGGAACAAAGGACGGAAACCCCAGCAAAACTCATTCCAGGCACATGGTGGAGGATCATGACAATGTGGACCAGCCCTCTGGTCTGACTTGAGGCAAAGATGGACTTGGCCCCAGAAGTGGAATGGATGGGCTGCAGGTTTTTTAGATCGACTCTCAGTAGTAGGATTTCTACTAGGCTTGTGAAAAAGGCTGGGCCCAGAACAGGAGGAAGCCAGGGCTGACGTGGAGATGACCTGCACTGCTGGTGATGGGCAGATGTGCACACTGTAGCTCCCCCATGCAGGGGGCGGGGATGACATGCCTTCCAGGAAATCCAAGTCTTGCTGCTCCTCCTCTGGATGCATGGTTACACACTACCCCCTAAGGGAAGTGGGCCAGGGGAAGCCCCACAGGGAAGGCCAAGATGTTCTTTGAGAATTACAACTATTTCAAAATGCAACAGCTCTAAATGACAAATATTGAAGTCAGTGAGTTTAGAACTGACTTTTATGAAGGCCCTTTGGAGGAGAGCCATGCTGTGTCCCCGGTGCCCCCGCACGTGCACCCACACACTCCCTCTGTCCTCTCCCATCCACCTCTTAGTCACTCCTTGCCTGATCAATGCCACCTCGCGCACCCAGGAATGGAAAAGTGGCAAGACCTGGATGTCCCAGTTGTTCAGGCTCCTTTGTGGGAGTAAGTTACTTCTTTAGATAACCAGTTAACGGTTTTTGAATGGGCCAAGGATCAGGAAACTGAATGCCTTTAAAATAAGCAGAAAGTATCCTTTCTTTAGGAAAAAGAAGACCTGATTTCATGTACCTTGAGATGCTAAATATATTCTCTGAGGCATGGTCAGATTAAAAGATTGTTGGAGAAAATACAAAGACTATTGTAGAAAATGTCTTCCTTACTCCCTAAATGAAACTTACATGCTGG